>NC_051086.1:50093938-50393938 GCF_004664715.2 Peromyscus leucopus
GTGATTAAACAAAGCCTGTTAAAGTGAAACCCACGGGCCAGGGTGGTCATTCATGTCCATTTCTTCCCCTAGGTGCACCTGGCCCTGAGCTGCCGCCCATAGCCCGCAGCCATGAGTTCCGACGCCGAGATGGCCGTTTTCGGGAGGCTGCTCCTTACCTCCGAAAGTCTGAAAAGGAGAGGATCGAGGCTCAGAACAAGCCTTTTGATGCCAAGTCGTCCGTGTTCGTGGTGGACCCTAAGGAGTCCTATGTGAAAGCCACGGTGCAGAGCAGGGAAGGGGGGAAGGTGACGGCCAAGACCGAAGGTGGAGCTGTAAGTCAAACCGAGAGGGTGAAAGGTGGGGAAGCACAGACGATCTTTTTCTGCTTCTTAGTTGGTATTAACTGGATCCTTCCATTCTTAACAGACTGTCACAGTCAAGGAAGATCAAGTCTTCTCCATGAACCCTCCCAAGTACGACAAGATCGAGGACATGGCCATGATGACCCACCTGCACGAGCCCGCAGTGCTGTACAACCTCAAAGAGCGTTATGCAGCCTGGATGATCTATGTGAGTGGCCCCCTGTCGTACGTCATCAAATCCGTGTACTTTCTGCTGTTGAAATGCCTCATTATGTCAGGACTGTAAACTATGGTGTCTTCGAAGATGCCTGTGCAGAGAGCGCTCTCTGGTTAACTGCGTTAGCTGGCTATCCAGAGCGTTGGTGCCGCATGGGCCAGCCGAGGGAAAGAGCCAATGAATGAAACCTTCTGAGGACCAGCAGTTTCTTAGTTCCTCTCCCCTTGCTCACCCAGCATTATTTCTTAGCTGGAGTAATGACGTGGTTGCAAATTGAGCAATTTTGTCTTTGCCCACAGACTTACTCGGGCCTCTTCTGTGTCACCGTCAACCCCTACAAGTGGCTGCCGGTGTACAACCCTGAGGTGGTGGCGGCCTACCGAGGCAAAAAGCGACAGGAGGCCCCGCCCCACATCTTCTCCATCTCTGACAACGCCTACCAGTTCATGCTGACAGGTGAGTGTATCCATAATCACAGCCTCAACAAGTTCTAGAAAACACTTGAAGAGTCATAGCAGAGGCAACATATGGCCAGCACCTTGGGAATGAAATGTTTTGCATACATGTGATAATCGCAATGATAAAAGTAGAAAATTTGATTTAGACTATGATGCATCAATTCCAAAAGCATAGGGAAATTTGCTCATTTATCTATGCTAGAAATCTAAATTTGTTGATGCTAATTCCATTTCAAAGTTAATCAAAGCTAGGTATCAACTCTGCGTCTTAATTACACCTACTGTATCATCTCATTAAAAAAGTGAGCTTTGAAATTTCACAAGCGCTAGAGGAAATGCAGCCTGAACATTTACAACATGACAGGATTTTGAACTGTGAACCAGGTGAATGAAGGGGACATGAAACTGTGAAGCCACCCGCTTCTTGACTGACTCTCATTGGTAAAAGAGCAAACTTGTGCATTCCATAGTCCATAATCCTTCACATGAGTGATAACACCAGCGGGACACAAGTGCGATAATTAGCACACCTTTTACACTTAGTTCTTAAGACTTGTGAAAAGAAGAGCACAGATTTGGTAGTGTCTGAGCTTTTGTTTATTTGCCGTTGTCTGTGCTTTCCCTTCACAGATCGTGAGAACCAGTCCATCCTGATTACGTATGTAGATACCGTATCTTTCTTTGTGCTGAATTTTGATTGCTAGGCCAGTGCCTCCTGCCTTACATTCTGATTTCTCATTTGGTCCTCATAGCGGAGAATCCGGGGCCGGGAAGACTGTGAACACGAAACGTGTCATCCAGTACTTTGCCACAATTGCCGTCACTGGGGACAAGAAAAAGGAGGAGGCACCTTCTGGCAAAATGCAGGTGGGCATGACCATCTGAGGGAGGATGGGGGAAACCAGGCTTTTTCAAGTGTGACAAAACCATAGCAACCAGACGCCCACAATGCTGGAGTTTAGAAAATAGACCTCGGAAGGGCTTTGTGAGGAGGAGATGAACAAGGTAATATGTTAGCAAGTTCTAGGCCTGAGTTCCCACAGCCGTTTCTCAGAAGCGAACAGTGGGGCCCCAGAGAGGCACCGAAATCAAGCCATGTCACAGGCATGTCCCACTCGACCATGTGGGTTCCCTTCCTCTTTCTAAGGCCTTGCCTAGCTACAGGATGTGACCAAAGGAAAGAGAAGGACAGATAGGAAATTGTTTTAGTATGTACAACTCAGATAATCCAAGTTTTATCTTACTTTTCCATTTGTCTTAAGGGGACCCTTGAAGATCAAATCATCAGTGCCAACCCCCTGCTGGAGGCCTTTGGCAACGCCAAGACCGTGAGGAACGACAACTCCTCTCGCTTTGTGAGTCCCTTGGTCACCCTGCTCATGTGAGAACGACCTCCACACTTCCAAATACACTGTATTAATATATTTTCCACTTATTTGGTCCATGGTTAATGAAATGGTTTCTAGCTTTTAATCAACCCTCCTTTGCCTGTTTAAGGGTAAATTCATCCGGATCCATTTCGGTGCCACAGGCAAACTGGCTTCTGCAGATATTGAAACCTGTGAGTTAATAAACACTGGTGACTGAGCATCTTTTCTTTGGGGGCACACAGATTGGAAAAACCTTGCTCTTATTTCTGTTGTGTGAATTTCAAAGCTTAATCTTCTACCTTTGGCCTTTTTTATTAAAAAAATGTGCTTAATATGCCTTTCCAGATCTGCTAGAGAAGTCTCGAGTCACCTTCCAGCTCAAGGCTGAAAGAAGTTACCACATCTTCTATCAAATCATGTCCAACAAGAAACCAGAACTTATTGGTAAGGAGCATCTTGGCTTGTTGCCACCAAGCAAGACAACATCCTGCCTACGCTGTCCCTCTGAAATGTGGTGATGACCAAAGTAACTCTGTCTGCTCTTTTCCGCGTGTCCAGAGATGCTTCTGATCACCACCAACCCGTACGACTTCACTTATGTCAGTCAAGGTGAAATCACGGTGCCCAGCATCGATGACCAGGAAGAGCTGATGGCCACAGATGTAAGTAATAGGGAAGAGGCGGGAGCTAGCAAGGCCCTTTTCGGTACACAACACTCCCCTCGCTTCAGAGGAGAATGGACTGGCACAGAGTGGGTCAGACAATGCTATCTCTCAGGCTTTCTTACACCTGGGGGGAAATCACAGAATATTGGAATGCCGTCCTACACATGTGTTTACATTTCCAATATCTGCAATAAATGGCGGGTACCTGGCATCCCTCACTGGGCTGGATCTCTTTATGGTGTTGGTCACTTTTCCCTCAATACTTGCACCCCTATATGATTTCTTTTTTACTTTATGTCAGCCCCTGTATCCAGGAATCTTAGAAAAGCTATGATACTTTCCCACTTTTCTATAACAGAACATGAAATTTTCAAGTTCTTTATAGTTAGATATAAAGGAAAACTTTGTTGTGAATAAATGTCTACAGTAATGGGATAGCCCTGCCCTTATTAATCATTAGGAAAAATGAATTGTCTACCTCCAAAATCACTCTTTTGGATATTCCATGAACTTTCATTCTTATTTCTGAAGTTATGGACTCTTCCCTTCTCCACCTCTTTTCTTTAAAGATGATCATATTTTGAGCTTGTTTTCGTTATACATAAATTTGGTATATAAATACATAAATTTGAATTTCTGCATAATCTTTAATTATTCTTAACTTTAATATTTTCAACACTGATAACTCAGTCCCACCAAGACAGAGTTGAAGGGTGCTTAAAAAATGTTAATAACCTATGTGTATGCCCTTGTCTTATAGATATAGATTCTATTCACTGCAACATATTGTTATGCTCATATTCCAAAAACAACCTGGAATTGAGACACATCCCATTGTCTAGTCTGGAAGGTTTTGAAAAAATGTAGCAACCTCATTCGAGGACCTTATTAATAATGTAGTTCCAGGACTGGGTAGCCCCAATGAGCTAGGACCAGAAGAAAGGAGGAAGTCTTAGGAGAGACACACTTTCGTGTGTCTACACTGATGCTTGGTCTCTTCCATAAGCCATGTCAATGTTTACCATGGGTAACTAAGAAAGTAACCAAAATCCAATGAGGGGGTCAGAAAGCATTTCAACAAAATAGGAAATTTATCTTCATAAATGTCTCTTCCCTGAATGACTAGTGAATGGTCAGTAAAGTTCATGCCCAGGCACCCCAAGGCCAGCCAAGCTGTGACCTGATATCAGAGAAACAATGGGAGCCATTGCTGCTCTTATAAGTCTTCCCACTGGACTGTCCATGTCATCTGAGTTGGGAGGGTAATCTGGAGCTGTGCATTAAGTTAGGACAACATAGGAAGAGAAGAAATAATCTGGGAGTCTAGAGACAAGAAAGTGTGTGGATAACTCACATGCTGTCCTTAGTGTCCATACTCCTGCAATGATGTTTCTGTGTGGACCAGAGGGGAAAAACCTAACTCCTAAGCCATCAAGACATTAGTCAGATATATGACAGAGTGTGGTTGAGAAGCAGGGAGCCAGACCCCTACCGTCTGGAGTAAGCTGGCCACTGTGATAATTGTTACTAATTCAATTCTTTCAACAGACTGCTGTGGACATCCTGGGATTCAGTGCAGATGAAAAGGTGGCTATTTATAAGCTCACAGGCGCTGTGATGCATTATGGGAATATGAAATTCAAGCAAAAGCAAAGGGAAGAGCAAGCTGAGCCAGATGGCACGGAAGGTAAGACCCCTGTTGTCACCTTCCACCTGAGGAAACTGTTGACATGAGCCTGTGCAGAGGTGGGGACCTATTTGTATTGTCTTTCTAATGAAAGACAGAAGCTTCAGGGAGAGGAGATAACACGTTGATACACTGATATTTTACATAATTGAGCAAATTTATAGGAGCTTTATTATTTTTGCCCATTTCACTGTTCTGTTTTTCTCATGGTGTGTGTGTGTGTGTGTGTGTGTGTGTGTGTGTGTGTGTGTGTGTGTGTGTGTGTTATGGTGCTAGGACTGAACCCAGGGCCTTGTCCTGCACTACATCTTCATTCTTCATTCACATTTTATAAGAAAATACTTGCTTCTTGATGAAAGCACATTTTATTCTGGTGAATAATTCAGAATTCCCTTTCTACCACTGGGTTAGGGTTTCTCAAATTATCATCTGTGGTGTAAGTTTCCTGTATTTTAAGTATCACACAGAGCATGGGCTCCACCAAGCTCCAACTTATCATTCTAAGGACAAGTGTGAAGAGTGGCAGTGCTTTTCAAACATAAACAAGTTGAGAGAACTCACAACAGTTGTACCTGTTTGTGTAAAACCATTGCCACCAGAAGCATCATTTGCAATGAAGTTGTGTAAGTCACTGCTGGTTCTTGCTTCTTTCTCGAAGTTGCTGACAAGGCGGCCTATCTGACAAGTCTGAACTCTGCTGACCTGCTCAAAGCCCTCTGCTACCCCAGGGTCAAGGTCGGCAATGAGTATGTCACCAAAGGCCAGACAGTGCAGCAGGTATGTGTGACTTCAGCCCGCTGATTCACTTGAAGACTCAAAAGGTCATCACTGTATCCAACTCAAACAACTAAACCAACACTTTCCCTGAAGGTGTACAACTCCGTCGGCGCCCTGGCCAAGGCCATATATGAGAAGATGTTCCTGTGGATGGTCACCCGCATCAACCAGCAGCTGGACACCAAGCAGCCCAGGCAATACTTCATCGGTGTCTTGGATATCGCTGGCTTTGAGATTTTTGATGTGAGTAATGAACTGATTAGCAAACGCACATTGGCAGTCACTTGACTGATCTTGTTGGAGCCCTGGAAATACTCTTCCCAAAATACAAAATGCTACGTTTTCAGGACTAGAGTCTCAAAGGTTGGCCATGAAAGCTTGTTCAAAACTGATCTTGGATTCAAGAACATGAGGATAGAAATGCATGCTTAGGTCACCCTCAATTACTATTTCAAAGAACTCCTATTTAACAGCATTTTGCCCAATCTGTAAGATTTCATGTAGTTCCTTGGAAAACATTTGAAGATTTAACTCCTGATTTAGAATTATAACACCCTTTAATAGATGATCTGAAGATCTAAATCTTCAATATAATAACCCAAAATATCTCAAAATTCGAAGAAAATATATTAACTGTGTTATAGAAACAAATACGGAATTTATGACCAATTTCCTATGTTTATTTCTTCCCATAGTTCAACACCTTGGAGCAGCTGTGTATCAACTTCACCAACGAGAAACTGCAACAGTTTTTCAACCACCACATGTTCGTGCTGGAGCAGGAGGAGTACAAGAAGGAAGGCATTGATTGGGAGTTCATTGACTTTGGGATGGACCTGGCTGCCTGCATTGAGCTCATTGAGAAGGTGTGTGTGACTTTTCAAACTTTAAAACAGGAACAACTTGTCCCTCTTCCTATGTTTACTTACAACCACAGTTCTCAAAGAGTAATCAGTGATATCTCATGACATGCTTGTGTGCTCTGATTAGTTCTCAGGTATATCATAGGTCATCTGTTACTAAGGAATAAAGAAGTAGTTGCTAGAAAATAGCTATAACACATACACATACAAAACACACAGAGTCACATCCTCTCTCTCTCTCTCCCCCCCCCCCCCCCCCTCTGGTTTTTCAATACAGGATTTCTCTGTGTACCCCTGGCTGTCCTAGAACTCAGTCTATAGACCAGGCTGGTATCTAACTCACAAAGATCTGCCTACCTCTACCTTCTGAATGCTGGGATTAAAGGCATGCGCCATCACTGCCCAGCTGATTCACATTTTCAACTCTTATAATTTTATGCTTTCTCAGTTTTTTAAAGACATATGGTATCACAATGTAACCCTTGCTGGCTTTGGAACTCACTATGTAAAATTAGGCCAACCTTGAACTGACAGAGATTCTCCTCCTTGGTCTGTCTTCTGAGTGCTAGGATTAAAGGCGTGTAGCATGGGCTTCTTTCTTCCTCATTTTTATTCCTATGTGATTTCATTGGAATGGAAGAAAGAGATGAAAGTACAGCTAGTCCTTTGAATAGTCAATTAATCCTGGCGTGGCTATGATAGTACATTGCATATGCATCCTCTCTTGTGTACTGTATAACAAGGCAGTGCAAAGTATGATGCTCAAGATTGGACAGATAATTGTCGAATTCATCAGTTCATTCCTTCTCATGATTACTACCAAGTAAATACCTAAGCTTCTATTTGACCTTACCCTGGGAATGAGTTCTGAATTCCCCCTTAGTAATTAAGGGAATTAGTAATTAAGGAAATCAATCTAATTAGGTTAGAGCAACAGATGTATCATATTTAGATAGAAATCATTAAGCAATTTAAACATTCAAAACTGTTGGGATCTTGTGACTGGAGAGATGGCTCAGTGGTTAAGAGTGCTTGTTGCTTTATCATGAAGTCTGGAGTTTTGATCCCAGCACCTACATCAAGTGGCTCACAAACATCTGTAACCCTACCACCAAGGGATCCTACATTCTTTTCTGGCCTCCACACATGTACAAGCATGTGCATATTCTCTCTCTCTCTCTCTCTCTCTCTCTCTCTCTCTCTCTCTCTGTCTGTCTGTCTCCTCTCTTTCTCTCACACACACTTGGATCTTGTCATGGTACCAAGAAAGAACCTAGAGCCAGGTGGTGGTGGTGGTGGTGGTGCACGCCTTTAATCCTAGCACTCGGGAGGCAGAGGCAGGCAGATCTCTGTGAGTTTGAGGCCAGCTTGGGCTACAGAGTGAGTTCCAGGAAAGGCGCAAAGCTACACAGAGTAACTCCATCTCAAAAAAAAAAAAAAAAAAAAAAAAAAAAAGAAGAAGAAGAAAAGAAAAAAAAAGAAAGAACCTATGTGAAATCTCCTGAAGCAATGATAAAGTAGAAATAAAATGCAATTGCCAGCTGGTAAAATTTGAAATACTCAGATCAAAATTCACAAAAATATGAAAAAAAGAACAGAATATGTTATTTTGGTGATGTAATAGTTCCACTGTTTATCAAAACTATATAGTCCCTAGAAAAAGTATTTATTTCCTTCACTAATATTTCAACTTCTGGATTATCAAAATGACTTTTGAGCATGAATTTGTGAATTTGTATAATCACCAAGCTGAATTTGCTTTCAATCTTTCATATCAAATTTGTCTCAGAAAAGTCAAACTGCTTCATGAGCAAAACCAATGGATTATCAGTGCTTAACTCCATAGAGATGGGGGTGGGGAAGCAGGGCTGAAAGTACAAAGAGTTTCATGAGACAACAGGAGATGCGCTTTCCTCTTGATGAAGTTTCATTTTTGGTCATAGGAATATAGTCTCTCCTTTTCACATCTTTTCCATGTCTAGAGTTGTGGTGAAGGATGTTACACTGTGAGAAAGAAGTATTCAGAGCATATATGAGTATATATAGTCATAGGGTAAAAATCGAGCTTTGAGGTGGTAATTTTAGAATTTAATTTTACTCACTGAACACAACATTTGCCAGATGGTACAGATGAACTTTTAAACTAAGTCTTTCAGCAACATATACCCTATGGAGTCTTCAGATGATGACTGCTGTATTTTGTCAGAAGAGGGGAGTACTAATGTAGGCTCTCATCTGTTTAATACTTCTTTCGGAATGCCTTCTTTTCAGGTTTGCACTAATCACACAAACTACTTGGGCACAGTTTTCTAAAGGACTCATCACTATCTTCTCCCTTTTTTAATACTTAGCCAATGGGCATCTTCTCCATCCTGGAAGAGGAGTGCATGTTCCCCAAGGCAACAGACACCTCCTTCAAGAACAAGCTCTATGAACAGCATCTTGGAAAGTCCAACAACTTCCAGAAGCCCAAGCCTGCCAAAGGCAAGGCTGAGGCCCACTTCTCGCTGGTGCATTATGCAGGCACTGTGGACTACAACATTATTGGCTGGCTGGACAAGAACAAGGACCCCCTGAATGAGACCGTGGTGGGGCTGTACCAGAAATCTGGCTTGAAGACTCTGGCTTTCCTATTTTCTGGGGGACAGGCTGCTGAAGCAGGTAATTTTTGATGGTATCAATTTGTTCTAAGAATCACACCATAGAAATATACCATCTGTCAGAGACAATAAAGATCAGTGGTTCTCACCCCATGGGTTAAAACCCCTTGGCTGGGGGGGGTTATGGGGGGGCTTAAATGAACATTTCACATGGGTCACTTAAGACCATCATGTATAAAAGTAGAAAATATTCAGCTATGAAGTAGCAACGAAAATTATTTTATGGTTGGGAGTCAACAAAACACAAGGAACTGTATTAAAGGGTCAAAGTATTAAGAAATTGAAAAGTACCGATGTAAGTGTTGCAAAATCTACTGTGAGAGTTCAGGATAATGTGAATGAAATGAAAGAAAATGTATTAACAACTGTGGTACACAAGCATCAGGAATCGTCCAGTCCATAGCCTTGTTTATCAATGGAAAAGTAAATTTAGAAGGTTCAGTGATATGCTGATGATTGTACCAGCCACTTTTCCACATCAATAATACTGCTTCCATCAAGGGTCTCAGAGATAAGAAAACCCTTCGCTAGGGCCACAGCACTAGGGTAACTGAATGAGATTGTATTTCCTTCCTAAGTATCTGAAGTCCAGATGTACAAGTAACAACACGGGGACATAGGGAAATAGATATTCCGAGTCCTTGCTGATGAGCCAAGCTCAACTACCTAGAAACAAGCATGCAACTCCGCCTGTTCTAGGGGATGTGTGCACTGGCAGGACCTTACTCCTCTGTCTTCTGGGTGGAATCTGCAGGAAGCAGACACTGCTGATCTGGATGGAGTCAGGGAGTTCTATCACCCACCCATATCTTCCAGCTTCTGCACACTTCTTTGCTCCTCCCTGGGCATCTATAACCATGCAGTGACTACTGTATCTTCATCTAGAATTGAGATAGATGAGCTATGGAAGGAAGAAAGGGAAGGAGTGCCACAGGCTCTTGAGGAAACGAGACCATCCTGATGCTGGTGCACACAAGAAGACTCAAAGGCTGCAGCTAATCATCCCCTCTCCCTTTTTCCTTTCTGTTTTTCAGAGGGTGGCGGTGGTGGAAAGAAAGGTGGCAAGAAGAAGGGTTCATCTTTCCAGACGGTGTCAGCTCTCTTCAGGGTACAGTATATATAATCCTACACTTAGAAGACAATTAAACTCTCCTTAATGAGAGGTTTTAAAGGATGCTTATGGTAAATGTGAAAAAAGTAGTATTTTTTTTTTAAATCTGAAAAATGCTTCAGGAAATTTTAACAAATAGAAGGCATACTACATCTCTTTTACAGCAAAGCCTATTATTATAAATGAGGTATTTCCCCAAGCTTCAAATACAAGAGATCTGGTAGAAGAGAGATTTTTACATAAAATCAAGCCCTCTTTAAAAATCACCTACTGTGTTCAATGACATCAATTCCATATGATCAAAGTCTCAAGACAAAACTTTTCTGATGGGCATGGTTTGAGAAAAACAAACTGAAATGGACTACTTTTGTATGATCAGGAATGTTCTAGAAACCCACCTTCCAGACCTAGGATTTCTCTTGGTCATCATGGTTTGAGACAGTTTGTTAGAATGTGAGAGAGGAAAGATACAGTCACACGTTATTCTAAATCTCTCCATACGGTTTTATAGGAGAATTTAAATAAGCTGATGACCAACTTGAAGAGCACCCACCCCCACTTTGTCCGCTGCCTCATTCCCAATGAGACTAAGACTCCTGGTAAGACACTTCTCATGCGCAGAGCAACCTCAGTGTGGCTTCTCTTTAGATGGCTATAAGATGTGTTCCCCTTTCCAGGTGCCATGGAGCACGAACTGGTCCTGCACCAGCTGAGGTGTAACGGGGTGCTGGAAGGCATCCGCATCTGCCGGAAGGGCTTCCCCAGCAGGATCCTCTATGCAGACTTCAAGCAGAGGTTTGTCTCACATCTTCCAATGTTTTATGTAGAGCAGTGTTAAATTTTAATTGCCATTTGGTTTGCCATTGTTTGATCCATTTTTTTTCAATAGTAGCTATTACTGTTCTAACTTTTATTTCTCGATGAAGAAAAAAAAATCATGTTTTAAATATGCTTTTCATTTCGACAGATACAAAGTTCTGAATGCAAGTGCTATCCCAGAAGGTCAATTCATTGACAGCAAGAAGGCCTCTGAGAAGCTCCTGGGTTCTATTGACATCGACCACACCCAGTACAAATTTGGTCACACTAAGGTACCACCAAGTCCAAATCGCTGACATGAATTTAGCACTTTTAGAGTTTCTGCTTGAGTGGAAATAACACATCTGACTGTCCTCTGCCAAGGTTTTCTTTAAAGCTGGCCTGTTGGGAACTCTAGAGGAGATGCGAGATGACAAGTTGGCTCAGCTCATCACCCGCACTCAAGCCATGTGCAGAGGGTATTTGATGAGGGTGGAGTTCAAGAAGATGATGGAGAGGAGGTGAGGAGCAAAGCGTGTTTGCCTTTTCCACCACCATCGTCACCAAACTCAGTGCAATTATGATGGCCACTTTACACATTTTTGCCCATTTGTATCTATTTCTCTCCTCCCGCAGAGAGTCCATCTTCTGCATCCAGTACAACGTCCGTGCCTTCATGAATGTGAAACACTGGCCCTGGATGAAGCTGTATTTCAAGATCAAGCCTCTCCTGAAGAGTGCCGAGACAGAGAAGGAGATGGCCAACATGAAGGAAGATTTTGAGAAGGCCAAGGAGGATCTGGCTAAGTCAGAGGCAAAAAGGAAAGAGCTAGAAGAAAAGATGGTAGCTCTGATGCAAGAAAAAAATGACCTGCAGCTCCAGGTTCAAGCTGTGAGTGCCATGCATTGCACAGAGCTCTTTCATATTACCTAATCAGGATGTGACTGGAATTCCAGGCTTCAGAGTAAATGATTTATATGCAGGAATCTGCTGTGGTTTCCTGCCTTTCAAAACACTAAGATTCAGACCCAAAGAAACAACAGCTGCAATGCCACACCCATGATGCTTATATTCATGTGTGTATAATACACAGGCATATCCATGATGCTCATGTTTATATGTGCATCCTACACAACACACATCCATGATGCTTAAGTTCATATGTGTGTCCTACACACACACACACACACACACACACACACACACACACACACACACACCCAATATGCTTATGTTCATATGTGTTTCCTACACACACATTCATGATGCTTATGTTCATATGTGCTTTATACACAGTCTGGTCACTAGTGAATAAAGTCATGAAAATATCTCTAGGCATTTTTCTTTCTGTATGGAGCACCCTCTTATATTAGATATTCTCTTTCATAAATATTGTTGAAATTTAACTAGAAAGTACATTGTTTTTATCAGAGCAGAAAAAAAGGCTAATTTAAGCCCTTAATTGAATGTGGAAAAAAAACTGAACCCAAGAATTAGTAAATTACTTTTCCAAGGGAGTGAGGGCTAGTAGATCATATATTTTTGCAACAAAGCTATCTTTTCCTGATTTTATCTTCCACACATGGATATTTAGAGGGAATGTTACTCTACTTGATCAAAGGATTAAGATACTTGCATTTTGTCCATTTAATTCTTTAAAAGTTGGCAATTTAATGGCCTATCCATTAACCAAGTGGTGGTCATCCATTCCTAACTTTTAACACACGAGTGTGTGTTTGCAGCTAGAGCCCACACAAATGAAAATGCACTATTCCTCCCCTTAGGAAGCAGATGGCTTGGCTGATGCTGAGGAGAGGTGTGACCAGCTGATCAAAACAAAAATCCAGCTGGAGGCCAAAATCAAAGAGCTAACAGAGAGAGCTGAGGATGAGGAGGAGATCAACGCTGAGCTGACGGCCAAGAAGAGGAAGCTGGAGGATGAGTGCTCAGAGCTGAAGAAAGACATTGACGACCTTGAGCTGACACTAGCCAAGGTTGAGAAGGAGAAGCATGCCACAGAGAACAAGGTACAATTATTATTCACTTTGGAGCATTTACAAGTGTTCATTTAGTGCTGAACCTTAAATGTTAAAAATTACTGAATGTGAAAAAAAAAGTCACAACCACGACATCTGTTTGCTTTCAACTTAATTTCCCATTGTATTCAGCCACATGGCCTACCTTGGTTTCTGACTGCTGTCAGGATGATGTTGTCCTAAGACGTTGCATTATCATGCATTTTTGTCAAGATGGCACAGTTTCATCAGCCTTCCTACCATCTGTTCAAATCTAAAGGTGAAAAACCTCACAGAGGAGATGGCAGGCCTGGACGAAAATATTGCCAAGCTGACCAAGGAGAAGAAGGCCCTCCAAGAGGCCCACCAGCAGACCCTGGATGACCTGCAGGCAGAGGAGGACAAAGTCAACACCCTGACCAAAGCCAAAACCAAGCTTGAACAGCAAGTGGATGATGTGAGTATGAAAAATATCTTCTTCCTTAGAAGGAATGAAATAAACAATGGTGAAATGAGGCCATCAGTGGTATCCATGAGCCTCGAAATCAGGCTTTGAGTCTTCATGCTGTTTGTTCTCTTATAAGTTTTTTTTTCTTCTTGAGTTTCTGGCTAACAACATATGGTTCAACGCTTGAGAACCTAAACAAAATCCATTATAATTTAGCTTGAAGGATCACTGGAACAGGAAAAGAAGCTTCGGATGGACTTAGAAAGAGCCAAGAGGAAACTGGAGGGGGACCTCAAATTGGCCCAAGAATCCACAATGGACATAGAAAATGACAAACAGCAACTTGATGAGAAACTCAAAAAGTAAGTGTGATGGAATTCAGCTCTGGCTTCTCACTGTGTGAGCGCAGATAAAGCACAATGTGTCCCAATTATTGCCTCATGACATGGGATAAGATAAACAATGACAACTTTGATTTTTTTTTATTTAATTCGAATGGCACATTGTGGATTGTAAAACATGTACTGCTCTCTTTTTTAAGGCTGTCAGTATGAAAAAGTTCACTTATACATAGATGGGGCTATGGGAAGAATTGACCATAAGCTAATGTGTTGCTGTTAAACTAGGAAAGAGTTTGAAATGAGCAATCTGCAGAGCAAGATTGAGGATGAGCAGGCCCTTGGCATGCAGCTGCAGAAGAAAATCAAGGAGCTGCAAGTAAGTAAATGGCTTCCATCAGTCTAACTAATCAGGAAAAAAAAAAAAAAGGACTGACCCAAGAAGCTGAGTCTGTACTTTCCACCACCCCCAGGCCCGAATTGAGGAGCTGGAGGAGGAAATCGAGGCAGAGAGGGCCTCCAGAGCCAAAGCAGAGAAGCAGCGCTCTGACCTCTCCCGGGAACTGGAGGAGATCAGTGAGAGGCTGGAAGAAGCCGGTGGGGCCACTTCAGCCCAGATCGAGATGAACAAGAAGAGAGAGGCTGAGTTCCAGAAGATGCGCAGGGACCTGGAGGAGGCCACCCTGCAGCATGAAGCCACAGCAGCTGCTCTTCGGAAGAAGCACGCGGACAGTGTGGCTGAACTTGGGGAGCAGATTGACAACCTTCAGCGTGTCAAGCAGAAGCTGGAGAAGGAGAAGAGCGAGCTGAAGATGGAGATCGATGACCTCGCTAGTAACATGGAGACTGTCTCCAAAGCCAAGGTCTTTCCTAACTTCTTATATTTATCTGAAATACTTGAAAGTGACTATATAATGTATGTGACTCTAGCTAGTCACACTGCATGCCATCTGAGATTTTCTGATTGACATCACTGTATTGAAGAGAATCCCTCAAGTTTACACATCTTATTTTTTAAAATCATCTTAAACTTCGTTGCTATGGCCACCACAGTAGTAATGCATTGACAAGGTAGAGTCCCCTCTCCATGATGTGGGCCATAAATGATGCTCATGTTTCCCCAAAGAGAAGAATTCCACATTCATTCAATCAGTCACCTATGTTCCTCCACTGCTTCCCAAGCACCGTGCGAGGCTTCGACAGCAGCATAAATACTACTCTGTGCCTGTCATAAATAGTTACAGATCTTTAAATCTCAGCCTTCTGAGTAGAAATGTGTCATCTTATCTTATTTTCTACTTCCCACCCCAGGGGAACCTTGAGAAGATGTGCCGCACCCTGGAGGACCAGCTGAGTGAAGTGAAGACGAAGGAAGAGGAACAGCAGCGCCTGATCAATGAGCTGTCGACCCAGAAGGCACGCTTGCACACAGAGTCAGGTCAGTCCGTGAGCATCACTACCTTTGGAACAGCAAAGCATGGAAGGTCGGGACCATCTGTGAAGCATGGGTCACACCTTGTCCAGCGTGTGCACATTTATGATTTCTTACTCCTTCACCTTTAGAGTATAAGATCGTTACAAAGCAATGACTCTAAGCTATCCCTGAGGGCAGGGGGAAATTAATCTCTTGGGTTTAGAAGTTTTGTTACCTCAATCCTAAAATACCAAAAGAAAGCAGTGCACTAACACTCTGGAGACACCGTTTGCGTTATATGAAATAGGAGGGTCCAATGCTATCCCACTTCACTCTTTGCCGAGACAAAAGAATCCAATCATTCATGTTTTCTCTCTCAGGTGAGTTTTCCCGACAGCTGGATGAGAAAGATGCTATGGTGTCTCAGCTCTCCCGAGGCAAACAAGCATTTACACAACAGATTGAGGAACTAAAGAGGCAGCTAGAAGAGGAGTCAAAGGTGAGAATCCTCAGCTGATACTTTCATTCATGAAACTGGGCAACCTGACACACTACTGAACTTCACAAAGAGACTATCAGTGATCAGAATACAAATTCACACCATATAATTTTGGGTTACTTAGGCTAAGAATGCACTGGCTCACGCCCTGCAGTCAGCCCGCCATGACTGTGACCTGCTGCGGGAACAGTATGAGGAGGAGCAGGAAGCTAAGGCCGAGCTGCAGAGGGCCATGTCCAAAGCCAACAGTGAGGTGGCCCAGTGGAGGACAAAATATGAGACGGACGCCATCCAGCGCACGGAGGAGCTGGAGGAGGCCAAGTATGGGTTTCAATGAATTAAACAGAAAGAAACCAAAAAGAAGGGAAACTAGGAAAGAATATTCATGCCACGATGAATCATCAAATAATTTCACAACTTCCATATCTATACAGTTAAGAGGACCATCTGCACAATGTCTAGGATCCCATTCAATTGTAACATTATTGAGGAAATATATCCTCTATTGAGTTGTCTGGGTTAACTCAGCTTCAGAGTCCTCCTCTTTCCTCCTTCTCTCTGGTTTTGTAGATATGTTTGATAACATTTGAAATGAAGAAGAACTCACCAGGGAAATCAGAACTCAGAAAGAGATAAAATGGGCTCTAAGAAGTAATTCTGGGAAAACCTGTGGGCATACAGAAATAAAAGATCTCAGGGGAAAATAGACTTTCCTAATCAGCAGCTAGGCAGAGTTCATTGTGGTAATTGATTCTTCTCTTGGTCACTCACACTGACCAACTCCTCAGGAAGAAGCTGGCTCAGCGTCTGCAGGATGCAGAGGAACATGTAGAAGCCGTGAATTCCAAATGTGCTTCTCTTGAAAAGACGAAGCAGCGGCTCCAGAATGAAGTGGAGGACCTCATGATTGACGTGGAGAGGTCTAACGCTGCCTGCGCGGCACTTGATAAGAAGCAAAGGAACTTTGACAAGGTAGTCCACGTGATCCGTGAAGTGTCCCTCTTGGGAGAAAGAGGTATTATACCCGGGTTCAGAGTTTAACTAGTGATGTCCTTCCAGGTTCTAGCAGAATGGAAACAGAAGTATGAGGAAACTCAGGCTGAGCTTGAAGCCTCCCAGAAGGAGTCCCGTTCTCTCAGCACCGAGCTGTTCAAGGTGAAGAACGCCTACGAGGAGTCTCTGGATCAACTCGAGACTCTGAAGAGAGAAAACAAGAATCTGCAGCGTGAGTCCCGACCTTCTCGATCCTACTCAGCCCTGGCTGGACCCTCCCATGTTGCCACCGTTCCAACCACTTCCTCTCATCTCTTCTTCCACAGAGGAGATTTCTGACCTGACTGAGCAGATCGCAGAGGGAGGGAAGCATATCCATGAACTGGAGAAAATAAAGAAACAAATTGATCAGGAAAAGAGTGAATTACAGGCATCCCTAGAGGAAGCAGAGGTACATATGTTTTTTGCGCAGCTGTCTATTATAAACAAACTGAAAAGAGAATGGCAACTGAGGTCTACCATTTTGTAAGCTTTAAGGGGGCAATGCACGCCATCAAGGTAAAACCTGACATGAATGTCTCGCAAATGCAGAATCAATGATCTAAGCTGAGATATGTGAAAGTTTGGGGAGGAGGGCTAAATGCCTCCTTGAGAAATTGCCATAATGAGGTCACCAAAATGTTGCTTCTATTAAGGCATCTCTTGAACATGAAGAGGGCAAAATTCTACGCATCCAGCTTGAGTTGAATCAGGTGAAATCTGAGATTGACCGCAAAATTGCTGAAAAAGATGAAGAAATAGATCAGCTGAAGAGAAACCACCTCAGAGTCGTGGAGTCCATGCAGAGCACACTGGACGCGGAGATCAGGAGCAGGAATGATGCCCTGAGGATTAAGAAGAAGATGGAGGGAGACCTCAATGAGATGGAAATCCAGTTGAACCATGCCAACCGCCAGGCTGCGGAGGCAATCAGGAACCTCCGAAACACACAAGGAATGCTGAAGGTACCTTGGGGTGAACACACGCTCTGTCAGCAGGCCATGTGTTACTGTAGAGCTCAAGTCTTAAAATTTTAGGAAAATTACAGGCCATAAATCGTCAAAGGAATGTGGTAGCAAGATTTTTTTTTTAATGTATCTTGAAAGGGAGCTAAGTTTCATCTGAAAGGTCCAAGAGAGAATTTGCTTTGTCATCTCAGACAAAATGAGTGGTAAATAAGTGAAGACAGAGTGATGCAAGAGTTCAGCCTTCCAAGTGCGAAGACTGTAGGCGTGACCTACCAAATCTAGATCCTGGATTTCCCTTCCTAAATATGTAAAATAACATAATCGGGTTAGCTGATTTTTAAGGATTCTTGACAAAGAGTTTCATAGATTTACCCACGATTGTTTTTATGATTTGGGATCTGAAATAAAACATTATGTGCTTTTACATTGACGGATTGCACCAGGGTTCCAAGACTATGTCCTTATTGGCACTTGTAGATGCTCCTGTTTGATCAGACTCTGAGTTCATAAGACCCAGGTGTGAGCCTGATGGTAAATTTGAATCCACGTTCACTGGAACACAAGTAAGAGTTTCTCTGATTTCTGTGCAGGACACTCAGCTGCACCTGGATGATGCTCTCCGAGGCCAGGATGACCTTAAAGAGCAGCTGGCCATGGTGGAGCGCAGAGCGAACCTGATGCAGGCTGAGATCGAGGAGCTGCGGGCATCTCTGGAACAGACAGAGAGGAGCAGGAGAGTGGCGGAGCAAGAGCTGCTGGATGCCAGTGAGCGCGTGCAGCTTCTACACACCCAGGTGAGGTTCAGGACCAGGCTTATCAAAGGCACTCCCTGAAGCTAAAGGCTGCCTGAGGGGATGTTCATAAGATGCACACTGGTTTATTAAGTTTATTAAGGTACACAATATTTTAGGGAACACAATACCACCACATTTCCTCTTTTTTTGTCTAAAATTAAAGAAAGCTTATAACTAATACAAGAAAAACTATCTAATAAGTATATACAATATATACAGCCAAAAATTACATTAATGATGTCTAGTCCATTAACATTTGACAGATTCAGATTAAAAACTCTATTATATATATTAACAATGTCCAGTCCAGTAATATTGGCAGGGAAACCTTCCCAGGGTTTGGGGAAATGCACAGAAGGATCTAAATATGTACTGAGACATGGACAGTTTACAAGTCCACTTATGGGCTGGTGCAGTTGTGGACGAGAAACGATCTGGAGTTTAAAACTTATATAAAGAAGCACAGAAGACCACCTATGAGGAGATATGTATACAACACTGGTGGCCATCTTGTCTTTTGAAACTCTACACAGCAAATAAATACGCAAAAAAAAATGTAAAAATAACAAGTCATCATGATATTTATTATCATGTGCGAACCTAAAATTAACCTCGCGGGATACATAAAGAGCTCTTGGGTTCAAATCCACGGAGCCATCATCAGTGCGCTTGTGTTCTGCACTGCATTTGTGGAGTAAATGGTGGTATGTCCTCGCAATGATCATATGAAGCATTCACTGCCTCAGAAAGACAGTCACAAAACAGTAAAAGAATAAAGCAAATTAAGGTGAGGGATCCCCTAGCTTTTTTCTGTAAAAAAAGTATTCAAGAAACATTCAAAAGCATAAGCAAAAGTGTTATTAATGGTTGTCTCTGGTTACTGAGCATGTATTATTTTTTGTCTTATGCTAATTTGCATGCCCTCTACTTTTTAAATAATAAACCTATGTAACATAATATTTTGTACATTGTAATATATAAAATCAGCAATTATGGGAATGTTCAAATCAATAATGTAATTTTTAAATAAAATTTATTAATATATAACACTTTTCTTACTAATTATGAATATCTAGAATTGATTGACTATTTCAAATACTGTTAACTTTCCAAAAACATGGAGATTCATTCTTGGTCAATCGTTTGTACTAATAGAGATGCTATTTATGAACTTATAACATAGAGCCAACCAATAAGGATGAACAGCTAAAATTAATGAACTATTTTTCATCAGCTGTGTGGTACACAGCATTCTAAAGCAGGATGGTTTTACTTTGTGTTTACAAGCATCCACAGATAACAAGTAAATACCTTTGGCACTAGAGATTAAATTTTACATCGAATCATTTATGTTTTATGACCAAGGATATAGGTAGAAAAAGCCACAAGCTTGGAAATAACTTCTGAACATTTTTATTTTTATTCTGAACATTTTTAATTATCAACAATTTGGAACTTAATGGACTAGTTATAAATGTAATTAAATGTAGTTTTCTTATTTTTTTTTAATTTGCAACAGAACACCAGCCTCATCAACACCAAGAAGAAGCTGGAGACAGACATTTCCCAGATCCAGGGAGAGATGGAGGACATTGTCCAGGAAGCCCGCAATGCAGAAGAGAAGGCCAAGAAAGCCATCACTGATGTGAGCAGAGGGCAAGATGCAGATGGCAAATCTGAATCCTGCCGGGCCTTGCCAGCTCTTAACCAACTCTGTCTTATCACTCACCAGGCTGCCATGATGGCAGAGGAGCTGAAGAAGGAGCAGGACACCAGCGCTCACCTGGAGCGGATGAAGAAGAACATGGAGCAGACAGTGAAGGACCTGCAACACCGTCTAGACGAGGCTGAGCAGCTGGCGCTGAAGGGCGGCAAGAAGCAGATCCAGAAACTGGAGGCCAGGGTGGGTGTCCCCATGTTCCTTCAGCTCCTGGCCTGCATGTGTGAATAGCCACAGGCAAACTGTTAACCGCGCTTTTCTCTTCCAGGTGAGGGAGCTCGAAAATGAGGTTGAAAATGAACAGAAGCGCAACATTGAAGCAGTCAAGGGTCTTCGCAAGCATGAGAGGAGAGTGAAGGAACTCACTTACCAGGTGACTGGCCTGCCCTTCTCCACCAGGCCTACAACCTTTGAGAAAATAGAGTAGGGTAGTGTCAGTGAACGATGCCCTCTGCTTGCTGTGTCTTTCAGACCGAGGAGGACCGCAAGAATGTGCTCAGGCTGCAGGACTTGGTGGACAAACTGCAGACTAAAGTGAAAGCCTACAAGAGACAAGCTGAGGAGGCCGTGAGTATCTTCTCAGAAAAAGGATGCTCCAGAACCATGTCCGGTTCTGTGAAGCGCTGAAGTCCCTCACATCCAAGGGGCTTTCTTCTAAGGCAACGATCAAACCAGGAGCCCAGACTTAGGTGGGAAAACGAGTATTTACTTGGAAAACTAAAATTTTGCTACAAATTATTGGAGCTTTAGACATTCTATCTGATTTCTCAGAGACTGCATCAAACAACGTTTCAAATGAGTTAATACAGAAATGCTTCTCCACTGCACCACACTTATTATCTAGAACATTCCAAATTCTCAGCATTCATAGGGACTATGCAAATGAGGGTCTGAATTATTCTAAGCCTTACTTAACATTATGATTAAATACAGTTCTGAACTTCAAAAAAAATTATCTTTCTCATTCTGAAAGTTCTGAACTCTTCCTTGGGGCTCTCTGTCCCCAATATCACTACTGTGTCTTCTTTTTGAAGTTTGTTTTGCAGAAACAAGATTAACTCAGATCCCTGCTTCTTTGGCCTTGTGTAGTCACTATAGCATCCTCAGTTTGCAGGGAAAAGAGTCAAGTGAAAGAGACTGAAGGAGGGGGTGAGCAAGAACACTCATTCATGTAGTCAGATCCGTGGGATGTTCTGCCCCCAAATAAGAATGCCACCAATTGACAGGACCCTTTACTTTCTCATTCATGAAGCAAATCCTGTAGCTTCTTTTAGCAACAAAGGCAATTAGCAAGCAGAAAATGTCAAATCTTGTTCTCTCCAATGCGCTTCCCGTTCACAGGAGGAACAATCCAATGTCAACCTGGCCAAGTTCCGCAAGATCCAGCACGAGCTGGAGGAAGCCGAGGAGCGGGCTGACATCGCCGAGTCCCAGGTCAACAAGCTGCGGGTGAAGAGCCGAGAGGTTCACACCAAAGTCATAAGTGAAGAATAATTCATTCTTCTGTTGAAAGGTGACAGAAGAAATCACAAAATGTGACGTTCTTTGTCACTATCCTGTATATCAACTAAATAAAATCTGCAGATAATTTTGCAAACTAAAAGCTCATTTGTCTTTTAATTAGAAGATTCATGATGCTTTGGGGACCAATTCATTTCTTAAACATTGGTTGAGTAACTACAATGTGCAGGGACATCACTAGCACTCATCCAACTTTACATGAGTACATGTCTGGTACTAAAATGGTCACCAAGGAAATGTTATCCCTGTCTTTGAGGAACTCAGTTGAGGGGGTGGGGGACAAAGACCTCAGACAGATGTGGAAGGGTGCACATACTCTGACCGAAGACTAAAGATAATGCATGGCAATGATATAAAGTGATACCTAAGGGTCCAGAGAGACTTCTCAAAGGAGACTGTGAGCTCCTTCCTCAGAGACGAGCAGCCAGTTAACAGGTAATAGGGAAAAGGAGATGGCCACTGTGAGAGAAAGCAAGTATGAGATTCCACAGTCATTTTTACCACAGACATCATGAGCAAAAGGCAGCAGATGAAACCAGACACAAGAAGGGAGAGCCTGACAGTGAAGGGTATATATGGTCCCTCACATAGTACTGAAGGACTAGGGCATGCATCAGACTGCTCTGATTTCACAAAGAAGACAGTTAGCCAACTCTGGTAAGGGTGCAGGGGGAGGAATAAGTAGGCTACGAAAGATGGGAGCCTGTGAAGGCTGTTCAGGAGGCATGGTCCTGACTCAAGGCAGTGGTGGTTGGATGAACAAGAAAGCAGAGTGAATGCAGGGTTCTCATGCTGGCACAGATGAAGTACGGAAGCATGGAAGAGGTCAGTGTCATGACGTTCAAAACATCAGGTTACTTTTTGGTTATCCATTTTCTTTCATTTCAGGAGAAATCCTTTTCCTTGGAACCCCTTCCCCTCCAAGAAGAACGGCTAGAACACTTAGAAGAATTCTCGTGGCCTTTCTACAGAACTTGACTTTCCTTAGTAGCTTATACATTTTAAGGAGGAAGGAGAAAGGGAATTTATTTTATAATGTCAAAAAAAGAACATTTTATCATAGCTGTTGTTTGAGTGATTTTTTTCATTAATTCTTTCTTGTAACTTCAAATTTTGATTTTATTGGGTGGATGTTGAAAAAAGGAGGCAGTAAAGGTCAATTTCTCTTTTTCCTAGTGGCAGATATCCCTTTCTAATGAGGAGGCCACTTTGAGAAACTGTCTTCCCTTGCCTGAGAAAACTAATTAGTAATGAGGAGCTTGCTTCAGCAGCAGAGAATTTTAAAAGGCTAGAAAATAATTATGAGGAATATC
This sequence comes from Peromyscus leucopus, assembly GCF_004664715.2. Taxonomy (NCBI): domain Eukaryota; kingdom Metazoa; phylum Chordata; class Mammalia; order Rodentia; family Cricetidae; genus Peromyscus; species Peromyscus leucopus. The sequence continues at coordinate 50,116,952 of NC_051086.1, forward strand.
TCACCTCAGCTGTGATGAAGACTAATGAAGTATCCTGCATAGAGGAGGCATTTATTATCAAATTTTAATTAAGCTCTATAGAGTTAACCTATTGACCCCCACAGCACTAGGCAACTAGGCCATATTATTCTGTCTCCCAACTACGAGATTGCTTAAGTAGAGTTAAGAGTGGGTTCTGTTATATGTAGGTCAATTTTTCTGCCCCATCCTAAAAGCAGGAAGATTAGAGATCACAGTTATTCTGGTTAACATTCTTCCTCATTTTCCTCACGGATTAGGTGGGTTTCAGCCTCCATTCTGTATCTACTAGAATAAAGCCACACCTTATCATCTCAGACCATTCACACAATACCTCTTCTCCTTTTCGTTCATTGCCCTGGGGCATTAAGTGCTATCTACACCTTCCTGAACCAAGACAGGGTGCAGGCAAAGAGCAGGCTGCATTGAAATTTCAATGTAGACAAATGTTCTCATTACAACTGACACTTCATCTGAAGTAGCTGGCTAACCAACTAAGAAGATCCTGGGGCTGGATAGATGCTCAGAGCATGCACTGCTCATGCAGAGGACCTGAGTTCAGTTCCCTGCTCACAATGGCCTGCAACTCCAGGAGAATCTGGTGCCTCTGCCTTGACTTCCATACTTCTTATCTTCTTGATTTGCTTTATTTCTGTCGTGCTACAAGATCAATTGCTCATCTGTCTCCTGCTAAAATATAAGCTCTACAATGACAGACAATGCATTTGGCTTATTGTTGAGTATGTGGTAAGCCAGGCGTTGTCTGGCCCATAATAAATGTTTAAGAAATGCTTACAGAAGGAATGAAATAGTTTAGTAAGAATTTTCTCTGTCTAGTGTGCAGTGCTAAATTATACATGTACCGACTACAAATGAACCTAAAAGCAGTGGATATTTTAACTCTCTCTCATACATTTAGTAAGGAAGACTTTCCCTTCTGAGGAGATGGAATCGTTTGTTTCTTTACCTTTTTTCCCAATAAGTACAACTAACACCCCCAGACACTTCACTTCACACTATCATAGGAGACTCTGCCAGGCAGAGTGAAGATGGAGTATGAAAGTCCTTAGGCTCCCGGACTGGTACACTGGTGAGGTCTGCGACTTTTCTGCATTTCATCAGACACCTGGACTTGGTGTCAAGGGAGCAGACAACCAATGGGTACTGAAAAAAGAAGGTAAAGAAAGAAAAGGGGGAAATAAAGCTCAACAGAAGCCGTTTTCTCTAGGTAGAGAACAAAGAAATGAGCAGCCTAGCAAAGCAAAAACCTTTTTAGCCAAGAACTGTTCTACACAAACCAAATGAAACAAAAGCACGCTTCCACCCATCCCCAGCAAAAGTTCAATGCAAAGCCTGTATTTCACCTTTTTTGGGATTAGAACAAGGTACTTTTATACCAGTGGAGTGCTGTCAAAGGAGGCCAATGGGGAAGATGGGATTCATCCCGGCTAGTTAGCAACAGGTCACATGACATCACTAGCAACAGCACTGTCACTCTTCCTGCCCACCACCTGAGAGCAACAAGCTTCTGACCTCCTGTTGGAGTACTATTATGATTATTGTTTTAGTCTCTCCCCAGCAGTATGAAAACTACCCATGTCCAAAGGAAGCGGGTGGACCCTCTGTGTCAACAGAAGGCAATGAGGACTTGTACCTCCATCCTGGGAGCAGCCAGTGCATGACCCTCCTTCTTTCATAACAGAAATGTTGCAAAGATCTAGCGTAAGGTTGAAATAAGATCCAGGGTCCAAGAGCATGATGGAAAACTCCCCAGTTTCAACAGGAGTCAACCACGGTACCAGGAAAATCTCACCCTGAAGAGAGAAAAGGTAACTCATGCTTGCAAAATAAAGACTGCCTAAGGGCTAAGGGAGACGACTCATGGAGAAAAGGCACTTGCTGTGGAAGTTCAAATCCCCGGCACCCGTGTAAAAAGCATGCCTGTGTATGCCTGTCACCTCAGTGCTGTGTGGGTCGGAGACAGGAAGCTCACAGAGGCTTCCTGGCCCCCAATCTACTCCAGATTCAGTGAGATACTCTGTTTCTAAAGAATAAGGCAGAAATTGACAAAGCAGGCATATTCCTCTGACCTCCATAAGTGTGAATATCCCCACCTCACAGTTTCCCTCCTACATCCACACCAAAAGACTATATGGATACTTACTTCCTCTTTCTTACCTAATTAAAAAAATGTAATAGAATATGCATGTAATGTATTATTAGGCCTGCAATCACAAATGGATATCATAAACACATGCAACATAAATAAACGTAATGCACTCGGCAATACAGCACAAAAGAGGCTTATGGGAGCAAAGCTGTGTTGAGCCAGGAAATGAATGCAGAGAGTAAAATAATAATTCTAACAATGCATTTTTGAGTTTGTAACATTAAGAGATATATTACGTATAAAATAAAATGACAAACTAGAGGAAAGGGAATAGAGCAGTATGAGTAATACTCTTAAATATCATTATAAGAACTGAACTAATAAAAACCTAAAGCCGGTCAGTTAAGGCACATATGATGAACCATAGAGCAATCGTTAACATATAACTCAAAGAATAAAAAAAGTCATTAAATAAGTTAAAGTATTATATTACAAACTATAGCTGTAGCTCGGTAACAGAGTACTTTCCTCCATGGGCAGGATCCTTGTTTAATCCACAACACCATGCGAAAATTATATTAGAAAACAGTGCAAGAGAAAGCAAAAGAAAAGAGAAGAACAAAGTGTCATGAAGCACTTGAGAAAAAAGCATCTAAATAACACATTAAATGTGGATGAATTAAACAATCAATTAAAAGATAGAGGTTGTCTGTCTGGATTTAAAAATCATGATCCAAACAAAGGTCCTTTGTATTCGCCAAAATACAAGCAATTGAACATAAAAGAATGGGGAAATATACATATTATAAACAATGGCCACACGATAAATGAAAAATAGCTCTGTGTATAGATGACAAAATTAGCCTTTAAAAATTATCTACTGTAAGAAATAAAGATGGAAATAAAAAAGAAAGAAAGATGGACATTTTATAATAACATGATAAATTTGTCATTGCACATCAAGGCACATACTGACAGAAATAAACACTAAAAAAATAAATGCAACAAAATAGCTTGGAAATATGTCTGATACTAATATAGTCAAATGAAAATGACATTTTACTAAATTTCTAATTCAACTCACTCTAGAGGAAAAAATAATACTGAATCAATTATATATGTATGTGGGAAAATAAATATAATTGACTATTTCAAGACAAATAGTAGGTTTCACAAAAATCTTAAAAAGACAAACCTCCTAGAAGAATCACAGATGCACATCTCTGTGATGACAGGCAAAAGCTCCAAAATAACACACTGTACACAAATATGAAATATAAAAATATGACTAATTAAAGCTACCACTGGGCTGGAGCTCAGTGTTGGAGCCCTTTCCCAGGGTGTGCTCATCCAGGCACTGTTGGGAGAACAAAAAAGGCAGGCTACAGGCTGGGAGAAAATATATGCTGTACATGCATTCAACCAATGACTGGCAGAGAAAGAACCCATAGGAAACAACTAAAAGAACACAATCCAACAACACTGAGCAAAAGAGACAATTCATGAAGAAGATATTGTAAGGTCTAATAACTAAATTATAAGACATTCAGTATCATCAGCCCAGGGAAACAAAATCCCAAGGAGATTCCATCAGGAACCTGTAGGAATGACTAATTTACAAAGACTAACCCTGGCAGATGCTGGACTGGCTTCTGAGCTTCTACACCCCACAGACATTGCTTGTTAGGAGAGTGGAAAACTTCATCTTCAAAAAAGAAAGTTTGCTTATTTCTTACAAATGCACTCCTAGCTCTTCTATCTATAGATTCCACTTTTTTTTTATTTAAGCAACAGAAATGAAAGATAACTTCACAGAAAGGTAATAGAAATATTCATCAGCAAGGGGATGTATGAACAAGCTCATCATGGTGGTACATGCACATGGTCCCAGCTACTGGGGAGATTAAGATCACTTAAGTCCACAGTTCCTGTGTCCTTAATTCAGGTCTATCACAGGCAACACAGTCAGACTGTCTCACAACTAAAACAAAACAAGCCAACAACAAATTTAAAGCGAGACAGAAGAGGTGACAAGATATTGTATGCCCTCACAGTGGAATGCTACTCACCACCACCAACAACAACAAAAAAACCAATTATACATTCAAGAACACAGATATATCTAAGTAACACCTGTGCCAAAGAGGCATTTGAAAAGCCAGTTGTTTCCTTTAGTTGAAGACAAGATAATTTCCCATTTCTACTTCAGAACACGTACAGATGTCTGAAGTGGTTGTAAGCCCTCTACTTTTACTCACTGGATGGAGAAAAACAGAGGAACTCTTGGGGCAGAGGGAATCTTAGGAATTGCAAGCTGATGTCTGGTAGTGCTTCTCAAAGCCTCAGGATCATTAGAGACAGTAACTTGACGCTTACCCTGGGCTTAATTGTAAGTGGATACTAGCAAGAATAGCAGGGACAGGGATGTGCGCCAGACCTTGGAAGAGTTTCTAACTTAAAATAAAAGAGCTGCCACACAGGACCCATGTAGAAGTTATTTGTGTACTGCGATGGGCTAGGAAGACAACAACAATTATTCTGTAACAAAACACATCTCGGCATGTTGTTTTCTTGTGGAGACCCATTAGAACTCCTTCATGGTTTAGGACTATTTACAAGGCTTTTAGCTTTCAGTATTGTAGCTCAGAGAATCAGTGGAAAATGTGTTGTGACGGTCCAAATCTCAGATTAAAATGAGTGTCAAGTTCCAACCACTGACCACATCATCAGCGCCATCACTTAACAGGTGGTCACCTAATTAAACTTACAAAGTCACTGAAGAGATACTTGTCTCCCAAAGTTTGTTGTTTAGAAGAAACACTAAGTGTACTGCCTTAATCACAATGTCCTTTCATGGGAGAGAATGAGAAATAAAATTATGTAACTTTTAGATTTCAAAGATGCAATTGCCCTGGAAGTCTTATTCCACCTTTATTTCCAGCAGATGAGAACTTCCACCCTTTCACATGCCACCATTTGCTACTTTTGGTTTGTTTTTTTTTTTCTTTTGTTTTGCCAACCTGATTGGTAAAACACACTCATGCTCTAGCATTCAATTTTTCATGACTTGAGGTTGAGTATGTTTTAATTTCCCAGTCATTAGCTTCTCCTGTTCAGAAAGCCATCATTTCTACCCTATATCTCTGCTCCCTATTTACATGGGTCTCCCTTTCTTCTTGACTTGTTTCCGAATGTGAGTGCACACACATTCCGTTAGGTAAACATCACCAATAGTTTCCTCCAGGATGCCATTTATCTTTCAATTGGTTGATGGCCTTTTTTTTTTACTCAGTGAAAAGTTTTAGTTTTTGAGAGTGTCACTTTCATAGAAGCTACTTTTGCCCTATTAAAGACCTTGCTGAGTTGAGTATGTAGCACAGTGGCTACAGCTTGCCTATCATGTGAAAAGATGCAGTTGCATCCTTAGCCCTGAAGGAAAGGCTGTCTCTCCTCTCAAGACATAAGCTACATCTCCTCATCTGCTCTGACCATTTTTCTCTTTGTTTTCAGGTCTAAGAGTTAAAACCTTTTGTAACTGACTTTTAGAAATAGTAACAAGCAAGGAAGAAACTATTTTCCTTTAAGGGGTAAATCTCAGCCTTGCTTACTAAATTGTCCCTCTTTTCCACCAGTGACACAAATGGCCACTTTTGTCACATACTAACTTATCATACATACAAGAAACCACGTTCTAATTATCAACCTGCCTTCATGGTAACTTCATACTGTTTAAAACCCACATTTAAAAAGAAATCTGTTTTGACACTGCAAAATCTTATTCTTGGAAACTTGTTTTCTTATTGGGAAGTTCACCATTGCAATTTTCCATTCAGAAAAATCTCTACTTTTTGTCTATTACTTCCAGATCTGTTCTCTTTCCATGGGAAGTATTTTCTTTGACCCAAGAAAATGTCTTTTATCTTCAAGCAGAACCAATTCAAGTGGTTTCTGAAAATCTAGAACTATTTTTGTTTCTCTAGCAGAGAGGTCAATCAAGTCTACAACCTAAATATTGCACCTCTCTCTTCTTGCCCCCCAGAATCTGATGGCTTAGCTTGGGTCCTCAGCTCATTTCCTAAAATAGCACAGCTGCTTAAGTGGGTCCTCCATCTCTGTTTCAGTCCTCTGATCCGTCCTCCGTGCTGCTAGCATGGCTGTGCCTAAAACAAATCTTAAGTCAGTTCTTTATTTAAAACACAGCACCAATAACCCATCGCCCACAGGACACAGCCCCTCCTTTACATGATTCTAAACACACTATTTAGTAAGTACACTCAGCACTGCCAAGTACTATTTAAAGTACTTTGCATGTGTGACTAAATAAATTAATAATGAAATGGGGTAGAAAAACAAAACAAATCCTTCTTTAAAGGATAAACAGGCTCAGGTTTAGAGACGTTAGGCAGCCTGAATAACATCATAGAAAATGATACCTGTTCAGTTACATTGATTTTTAACCAACCACTGGACACAGCATAAAAGGCACACAAGCCAACTTGATTTCCAAAACTTACCTACTACTGGGATCTCACAATAGATTTTCCAAGTCACAGCTTGGTTATTTCATTTATTTATTTTTGAGATAGGGTCTCACTGTGTAGCCCTGGGTGACTTGGAACTCTCCATGTAGATCAGGCTTGCCTCAAACTCATAGATATCCACCTGGCTCTGCCTCCCAAGTGCTGGGATTAGAGGGGAGTGTCACCATACCCAGCAGTTTTTATTTTTGTCATCACATATTAATTATGCAAAGTTAGACATTTTGTTATGATCCAACCATACTGGCTGGTTGGATTCTAAAAGTTAAATTCAAGATAAAGTAACTCAGAAAGGTTGAAAATACAGGTAAGGAGAAAAAAAAAGTTTGTATATGTGCTATCCAAGTGTGAAGGCAAAGAAAGCACTATTGACACCAGAGGAAATAGAAATCAAGGCAAAACAAGTGCAAAGCAAATACAGTCCATACTTGAGTTGTAAACGACTCAATCTACCAGGCAGAGATAATAAGCAGAAATTTCTACAAGGTTAACATATCTTTGAACTAAACAAACCAATCTAATATCTGACAATAACATGGAGGATTTTAAACTGGTGCCCACTAGAAAATAACAGACCAGCTACCCCCAAATTAAGACATGTATACTTTCAGTAACATAAGTAACAATTTAAAAAATAAATTTGGGGACTTGAGAGGTGGTTCAGCTGTTAAGCATACTTGTTGCTCTTCCCGAGGACAAGAGTTCAGATCTCCAGAAATCATGTCAGGCAGCTGGCTCTCATCCGCCTGCAACTGCCTCTTTGGGGGACACCAACGCCCTCTACTGGACGCCACAGGCACCCTCACATACTTGTGCAGACTCTCACACACATAGAATAAATCTTTTCAAAAGGTAAATATAAAACTTCATAGCACTAATAAGGGAAACTAAATGCTCTCTACATATCTACACATATAATTTCACTGGGAATGATGCTGACCCTATGAAAGGATGTGAGAATTAGTTCTTGAAAGAATAAAAATAATCTCAGATATTATAATAATTGGTCTTATCCCCTATTCCCGAAGGTCAACTAACTGGAAAATTTTATTAGTTAGCATTTAATTTCTCTCTATGAGGATAATTTAAATTTAAATGAATATAATTAAATCTTAACCCTTAGTATTTCATTTATTTTTGTAGACAGAAATTAAATTTAATTAAAGCTAATTAGATTTTAATTATTTTTTGTTAATTTAATTAGGTTATTTCCTCCTCAGTGGATAATAATGAAAAAAATTAAAGCACCATCTAAAGTTCTCACAAAATATTATTCATATGCCTGCATTGTGGGAGGAGAATATGTGTGTTGTTTATTTACCTACAACACTTCTTGAAAGACTCAAGATCTGATACCCATCCTCTACTTCTGAGGACTGAGTACCAGGAAAGCTCAAGGCTAGTGTCCACTGTGTATTCTGTGCTTCTGGAATTTTAAAATATATACATATATTCACACAGATCATTAGGACCATGTAGTTGGCTCAGTGGTTAAAGTACTGAGAACTTACTTTCTTTTATTCTCAACACCCACAGAGTGGCTCAGAACCACATGAAATGCCAGTTCCAGGGGACCAGGCACACACATGGTGCACAGACATACATGCAGGCAAATCAGATGCATAAAATAAAATAAACAAATCTAGAAAATTAAAGAAGCATATCATTTCTATCTTGAAACAAGAAAACACAATCTAACACTTCAGCAGTTACCAAGACACATCAGCTGATGGAGGAGGACTATTTCAACCATTAGAGATCACAGGTGAAATAGACTAAGCTGTCAGCCCAGAAGCAGAAATTAACTCAAAAGAGGATGCAGTTACAAGTGAAAGAACTTTAAGTATAAAATAACTGGAAGAAAGACCTTTATGACTTTACATTACACAAATTTGGAAGAGCTAACTCTAGAAATATGGCATATAAAAGTAAATATTGAGAAGTTGAGCTTCTTTGAAAAACTGTCATTATTAACTTGGAAACTGAAAGATTTGCAGATAGGAAAGAAATAGTCATTAATCATCTGTCTGGTAAATGACTCATAGATAAAGCACATCTAAAGGACTAGCAATTGATATAATAAGAACATGACAGGCTAAATATTTAGAGATTGCAAATGCATATATATGTATAATAGGTAAATGGGAGCATGATAAAAACATTCAAACCAGGGTCCATTCAGAAAATGCAGATCTGAACCACAGTGAGAGAGCACTTTACATCCACTAGGTTGGACACAATCAAAGGAAACACAACAGAAGAAGAAGTGACAGGAAATGAAATCGGAACCCTTGTTCACTGCTGGTCCCCTGGAACTGGCATGTCAGGTGGTTCTGAGCCACCACGTGGGTGCTAAGTATTGAACAGGGTCCTCCACTAGAGCAGTCAGTACTTTAACCACTGAGCCAACTCCCTGGTCCTAATGATCTGGGAGTTGTCAATAACCCTTGACAAATCTACAGCCACTGCAGGAAGAGAAATGGAAGCAAATGTCCACCCAGCAATTTGTAGTGTATTCACAGTGGTGGGAAGAGTCCACACAGGGCGAGGTGTGGCTCTTCTATACAGTGGCCTACTATCCAGCAACAAAGAGAGAAGTACTGTGAGCACATGGAAGAGCATGGACAGAAGAGCCAGATACAAACAGCTCCACTGCAGAATCCCATTTATGTGAAATTTCCAGAAAAGGCCAAACAGTACTGACAAAGAGTTGATTAAGGGTTGAAGATCTCAAATTAGCATTGGGAACTTCTAAAGGACAGTGCTTTAAGACTGTTGCCGGAGAGGGGTACAATTGTGTTGAGTCTACCAAATTCTGTGTATTCTTACAACAGATCACTTTCAATGCATGCAAAAATTCACTAAGGACATTAAGGAGGTGGATCTCAACTAATTCTAAACATCACACAAATGGCAGTCGCTATTTGTAACATAAAAATAAAAGCAAACAAATTAAATAAAACTGAAGTTCTAGCAAAAAAACCCTAATAACTAAAAATGTATCCATAGTTGAATGAATAATAATCGTATTTATCATATAATACTGTAGAGCAATAAAAGCAAAATATAGTTACGTTTAAATTTATGGGAAAATCTTACAATAATTATTTGAGGCAAAATAATAAAGAGAATCTGGAGAGATGACTCAGCAGCTAAGGGCACTTCATGCCTTTCCAGAGGACCTGGGTTCAGTTCCTAGAACTCACACTGGCAGGCTCACCACTGCCTGTAACTCTGGCTCCAGGAAATCAACACCTTCTAGTCTCCACAGGCATTTCACTCCCATGGTGCACATTCATACAGACACACACCGATACATATAAATAAATACACCTTTTTAAAAAGGTATAAAGACAGTAGTATTCCTATGCTACATTTTATGTGAATAAAATCATTAAATATGAGAACTTGGTGTCTAACTCTGTTCACTTATTGTAGGACCTTTGAGGTTCATCTACATTCCAGCACCTACTGTTACTCCATCCCTTTCTACAGAGCTAACATCCCATCAAACACACACACCAGAACTTGCTTATGTACCTGCTAGGTGATGGGCATTTGATCAATTCTGTTGTGGGCCATGATAGTGTTTTTATGGTCTTCAGTCACAAACTTTTGTATGAACTTGTATTCAAGGGCAGAAGAGATGGCTCAGAAGTACTTCTCTTAAGGAGTAACTAAGTTTGGTTCCCCAAAACAATATTGGGCAACTTATAACTGTCTGTAATTTCCAGGTCCAGGACAGCCAACATCTTCTTCTGGCTCCCTTGGGTACCCTGTACTCACATACTCATACAGATACAGACACAGATACAGACACATATACACGTATTATTTAAAATAAAATAAATATTTAAAAACATTTGTCTAATTTTCTTGGATGAATACCTAGAAGTAGAATTATTAATTTATTTTGTTATTAAAATTATTATCAAACTAAATATAAAATATACAACAAATATTACACTAGATAAGATCAAAGATGCTATAAATAAAATATACATTTATCAAGATACATTATTTCACATGAAAATTTACAACTATTATTATGTCGATCAAAAATAAAACTTGTAAAACAAAATATTTTATGAAAATGAAGGAAGAGCAGTATATGTCACAAGTTTGAAGAATAGACAATATAATAATACCATATTACTACAACAATATATTTTAATAATACTCAACATTTTTCTTAATGTCACAAAGAATGCAATAAGAGAAAGGGGAAATAACATAAATTAAGAGAGGAAGAAAACACAAAATTGTGATGATTTGTACAGGACGCACTAATATTCCAAAAGAATAATTTTTTAAAATGTTGTAACTGATTAAAGAGCAAAGCCAGACTTGTACTCATAATCCCAGCACTCAGGAGGTGGAGGCAGGAGGATTGAAGATCAGCCTTGGCTACAATCAAGTCTGAGGATAGCCTGGTCCACAAGTGATCCTGTCATAAAACCAACCAATCAAACAAAGAAGCCATAAGGGGATTCAGCAAGGGGTATAAAAGACACAGAAGCATGACAGAAGGAATTAATGGACTTTCTGGAACAGTCCAGCTCAGGAACATCAAGGTTAAGCTCTCTGAAATTCTCTCGATCCTTCTTTCAGTACTATCTCCACACATTCATCCATGCTCTATGCAGGGATCGGGAGGACGGGAGAGGAAAAGGTGCCACGTGGAGTATGCCCTCTTTATAAAAAGCAATTGCGGAAGCCCCACACAGCAACTTCTGTTGGCATCTTATTACCCCAAACAGTGTCACCTGCCTCCCTGTGTGCAAAGGATTCTGAAACACATACTTTAGTTGGGCAAATTGCTCCCATAAATGAAACTCTAGTTCCAAATGTGCAAACATGTCTGACACATGTTAGTAATCAACAAGCAAAAAGTATACTAGGAAAAATAGACCTAGTCAACAACAACAACAACAAAAATTATCAAAAATATCTAAGACCTGGAAAAGAACTAGAGGAGAGATGTAGAATTTTTCGAGGGAAGAGTTCACTACTTTAGCAATTCTTGCCCAATGAACTTACTAAATCAACTTAATCCAAATCAAAATCCAACAGGATTTTTTCACATCTGAAAAATTGATTCTAAAGCTCATATATAGACTTTAAAAGCCACCAAAATGCCACTGAAATAAGTAAAGAAGAAGAAAAAATTGTCCCAATAGACATCAAAATCTGTGCTATTTGCATGGGAATATGGGGAAAAGTATGGAATCCCTCATACGTGTGAATGCACACACACACACACTACAAAATTAAGATTTTTCTTAATATCATTAGTTTGAAAATATAAAATAATGTATGTATGATCCTGAGTCCCAGAGTTTTAGAAATTCTTTTACAATACACACAGAAGAGCAAAGACATAAAGGAAATATTTTTCTGACTTTGCCTAAAAATTTAGGACTTCTGGAAGACCTAAATACTAGAAGTTAGAGATGTTCCAGCAGAGTTAAGACCATTATTAGACCACAAGAAATTGTCCATGTCTTGAAAAAGCAAACTGTATCTCAAGCATATGAAATCCCACCCTGATTTTACAGTAAGTAACATCAAAATAATCTAGTAATAAGGGGGTGGATGATGCTACAAATGAAATAGGGTGGACCATGAACTACCAATCAGAAATACCACGGGTTCATTAGACTAACATACTTCTGTATATTATGAAGTGTTTCCATATTGTTTATATACTAATGAGAGAAATGAACCAAGATCAGAAAAAAAAGCAAGCTGGCAACTATATAGGCTGTGATGTTACCTAAAGTTCATTTTAAATATTTATAGCACCCATTTTTCTATGAGCCTATTTTCTTACACCGATTTTACTAATTTATTTTTTCCCAGAAATCCATAGGAAAATATACCCCCAAAAGTCTGGGCTATTACAAACCAAACTAGAATTGAGAGAAGGGAATTATCAAAAGGGAAATTTTGCCTAGTCTATAAGATGTTGATTTTCACGTCATTAAGATACAACGAGGCTACAGAATTGCACACACATAGCAAAGCTCTTGGAACTTAAGCTCTGCCACATCCTGTCCTTCATGGTGGTTAGGTGAAGATGTGCAGGCATAAATATGACAAAGAAAGTGAACTCTGTTGTGAAGCTTAAAAAATCGTAATTATCACCTATAAAGGGTAAGCTAGACCATATGTAAATTATATCTTAATACAGAAGACTTCAAAAGGAAAGGCTTTAATTTTAAAAGCATAGCCACAAAATAATTTCTTTTAAAAATAAGGATGTGAATTATATGAATAGCATGAAAATCAGCCACACTAATGTTAAGGCAGGTCGTAAGAAATAATTGTACATAAAATGTGGCCCCACTTACATTCCCCCATCTTATCTCTGCAGACGGGAGTCTAGCTGCATTTTCTCTTTTCTTTCCTATATTTTTCCCTACGATGAAGGCATTAACTTCTAATAATAGTTCCTCTGCATGCTGGCTGGGTGGGCATTGGCCCAATGGTGGAGACTCAGCATAAAGGCTCTTCTTGATTTGGCTCTGCTGCCCAAGTCAGACTCCAAGGATGAGCCCTGGCGATGACCCAAGGGAATGCTGTGTGGGGGCTCCTGTGGGAACAAATAAGGAAAGTGCGTTGCTGGGCATCTGATCGTTTGGCAGCACCGGACGGGCGTGCATGACAGTTTGCCAAATTGAATATAACTCTTAAGAACGAACTTATGAGATGTCCCACCAGGCACTGTCAAAGATTCCCCTCCCAGCACACTAGAAAGCATTCTCAGAGGGCAGAAGGGTCCTTGTCAAATTATTTATAGGAGATTGGTTCACATACTCTGAATGATATGAATACTTCTAATTATATCCGAACATGCCAAATGTCGCTACAAACTACGCCGAGGGTTCCTGTTGCCAAATGCCTTGTCCTGACAAAGGGGAGGTAGCTGCAGCATCAGCACTTTAGTTCCTATATAAGCAGGGCTGCCCCTCAAGCCCTATCTCCGCCAAGAGCCCAGAGGTAAGTGATGGGAGACTTGGGACACTAAGGACCCTGGGGGCAAACAGCAAGGACCTGTGGCTTGGGACACCAAGGACCCTGGGGGCAAACAGCAAGGACCCTGTGGCTATTTGAGCATGAACCAGTTCCTCTTAGGCTTGAAGTTTCAGTGCAGGGGAACTTTTCATTCTGTACTCTAGGCCAGGATTGCTGAGCGTCACTAACAGGAAACTTCATGTCTTACAGTGTGGGACAGTTGTGACCCTGCATTTTCATCCAAAACCCTAGAGGTAAGACTTGGATTTCTTCTTTTATTGATGACAAAGGGGATTTAACCTAAGGGAACTGTGAATAGTTCTTAATTATCCACCATTTCCGTGTTTTTAGAGCAGAAAGCATTTGGGGATGACTGGTTATACGTGTTGGAAATCATCTTTCCACAAGGCCTTATTCTCAGAGACTACTTAGCCTCACTGAAGCCCAAAATAAAGGGACATTTGGGACAGGATGAGTTTTGACAGTGAGTTAGCTGCTATAACTGTCCAGTGGCAATAAACTACTGTGTGCCAAGGCCTCTACTGCAAAGCGTTGGACGGACGGACACTTTATAGACAGTGTCTTAACACTCCAGAGAGTCTTACTTGACACTGGAAACATAAACATCTTGTTAAAACCATATTTGAGTTACTTTGTAAGGATTCACTTAATTTTAGTGAGAAACAAAAATACTGTCCTTCTTTTGTAAAGCTGCAGGTATTCCAGCCTTGAAATACCATGCATAATTTAGGAGCCATTCTGCTGTGCCCTAAGCAAGTTAGTACCTCAGAGTAAAGCAAAAAGTCTGCCAGTTTAACATGTCTCCACAGCAGAGGCTCACTGATCGATCCTAAGTCAATAGCCTTTGCGTGTGTGACAAACTCTTAATGCTTTTCTTTCCCTGAGCGGAAAGAAAAGAACCCTACGGAATTTTTGTGGGAAGAAAAGCCTCCATATGGAAGCACTCATTGCTCTGTGGTTAAATCAGCTAAACTGAAAGCTGAAATCTCTCACATCAAAAGAGATTTAGGGGACAGGACAGTGCTAAGTCTCATGCTCCCAAGCCAAAGGACGAAAATCCAGAACAAGAACTGGTTAGGAACTTCTAACAGTCCACCAAGAGATGTAACACCAAATGCCAAGGGAATGAAAACTCATTTGGTTTTGAGCAACAGTGAGATCATCTAAAAAAAAATCAGAAAGTGTCTCTGGTAGCTTTGAAAATACCCACTTCCATGTGCACAAAGCAACGTTTCCTTCCTAACTAGGTGGCTGTCCTAGCTTGTGGCAGATGCAGACATTCTGCAGGAGACAAGGGGATTAAGTAATGACAGTTGCTGTAAAACAATCCCTCACCAGCTTTAACGACAGAGATCGCTCTAGTTCAGAAGGGGAGAGCTGGGTGAAAGGGTTTTCATGGCAATTGAAGATGTAGGTACCTACTCCTGGGAGTCAAGATTCTGGAAAGGACAGTTGCCAAGTTCTAAAACTGAGTCCTCGAATTACATTTTTCATTCCTAACTAGCCCTCCACACAGTGTTAGAACGCGAGCCAAGATGCCAGATTGAAGGGAGGGTCTCAGCCTGAGCTGAAGACCACACTTCAAATCCTCATCCACATGTCTGACTTCTGCCTTCTATTTCTCTCTCTCCCCCCTGTTCCCCAAGGCAGATACCTCAGCTAAATAAGTAGCAGCCATGAGTACGGGTTCGGATGCGGAGATGGCTATTTTTGGCGAAGCTGCTCCTTACCTTCGAAAATCGGAGAAGGAGCGGATTGAGGCCCAAAACAAGCCTTTTGATGCCAAGACGTCTGTCTTTGTGGCGGAGCCCAAGGAATCCTACGTGAAAAGCGTCATACAGAGCAAGGATGGAGGCAAAGTGACCGTGAAGACAGAAAGTGGAGCAGTAAGTGAGAATGCTCTGGGCTCATTTCCCCGGCTCAATCCAGATTCTAGCTTTCCCTTGCTAGGGCTGCCTAAGCCTATAGCCACTGTAAGAGTCTCCTCCCAGTGTGTGGTCCTAAGATCTGGGAGCTAAAGGAATTCAGACTCCAGCATCTCCCCCTTCCCAAGTTCCCTCAGGATCCAGCCCATTATGGCCTCCACCATCTCCCTTCAGTCCCCTACTTCCAGGTCTAAATCTCTAAGCCTGAAAAATAAAATAAAATAACCACCCCCTTCTGTCACAAAAATTCCTGGGTTACTTATTTAGTTCATAAAGTATTGACGTAGTTAAAGAAGTTTCTTGTGATGGGTGGGATGTGAAAAAATTAAAAGTGCTTAGCCTAACAAAATGAGTATAAAAGGAAAGGAAAAAAAATCTTGTTTAAAACATGGGTAGTGTTACAATAATCAGGGGTCTCTGGACCTCTCTTCTGTATGCTGATTTCATTTCCTCTGTCTATACAACCAGGGAAGAAATGGTAGCTGGATAATGGAGGGATAGGTGGATTCCATCAACCCATGCTTCATGAGTGTATGAAGAGCAATCATGCTAAACCTTCTGAATTTATACAATTAAAATATGCTCACAAAAGTACAAATCCCTACATTATAACAGGAAACAGTCTTTCTTGGCATCAGACCTGAAAAACAAATATGCTCATGCCTTTAAAAGGCATTGAATAATTATATAATGGAAAGCGTGTTCAATCGTAGCAGACTTAACCCTATCTCTGACTGGCCTGCTTCCTTGCCAGACTCTCACTGTCAAGGAGGATCAAGTCTTCCCAATGAACCCACCCAAATATGACAAGATCGAGGACATGGCCATGATGACCCACCTCCATGAGCCGGGAGTGCTGTACAACCTCAAAGAGCGTTACGCAGCCTGGATGATCTACGTGAGAGCCCTTTTTAGACCATTTATTTCTCTTAAAAACAAAGTAAGAGGCACTATGTTGAATTTTCTGATTTCTTCACCAGACTTACTCGGGCCTCTTCTGTGTCACCGTCAACCCCTACAAGTGGCTGCCGGTGTATAACCCTGAGGTGGTGGCGGCCTACCGAGGCAAGAAGCGACAGGAGGCCCCGCCCCACATCTTCTCCATCTCTGACAACGCCTACCAGTTCATGCTGACGGGTGAGTGAAGCATCTGTTTATAGGAATGTGCACACACACAATTGGGATGGACAAGCGGAGCTCACCCCAGTCTTATTATAAGACACCCCTGCCTCATGGGACTTGCCATTTCCAAAGAACAACTACAGCCATGACATTTACTCTTTCCGGCAGTCATCTCCACTTTAGGATGTGAACAGTGACACTCTGGAATTCACTGGCCTGCCCAAGCCAACAGGGTGAGCACATGCAAGCTCAGATGAAGCAAGGAGCAGGTCTCTGAAGACAAATTAGTTGCTTCCCATATTGTCTTCTGATTTAGATACAAAAGTTCAAATAGATCTTAAAACAAACAAACAACAACAACAAAAAACCATTTACCTCCTCACCAGTCCAAGGAATGAGTTCTCAGCCATATCTAGAGAACTCTGAATTCTTCTGTGGATGTTGCCAGCCTTGGGGACTGGGCATGAGTAAATTGGAGGTGCAGTGTGGATAAAGAGAGACCCATAAAATTTCTCCCACAGAGGTTGAAACATTCTCCTATCAAAGTCTGTTAGTCCTTATCAAAGCATACTCATGATAGGTCCCAGTAGAGCACTAAAAGCTTTTATCTTCACACACCAAATGTTCTCCCTCTGAACATAGTCTTAATTCCCTAATTCCCTGTTCTGTGGAGTTTGGGTTGCTGGGGGACTTTTTTTTTTCCTCCCATTTGTTTTGCTGCACTTGTTCGTAAGTTGTCTTTTAAAATGGGGAAGAGGGGAAAGGGATGCAACAGGGACCCCCTATGACAAATTGGCCTGGACTTTCACAAGGATTCTGTGCCCAAAGGCAATATTCTGGTTGTCTGCAGAAACTAGCCACCTCCCCCTGCCCCGGGAGGCTGGCTCCAGTCAGAGGCTTCAGTACTCAGCAGCTGTGATGTGCGCCACCACCCATAAATGACTCTCCAGGCTTTGCGACCTAGGCTCCCAAACATGTGTTTCATACAAAGATGTACAGAACCATGGCATTGGCCTGCTTAGTGTTATTTGAACATCACCCGGAAGACCGGGAGACAGTTTCCTTGTCTGTTCTCCTACAAGAAGCAATATGGCTGTCCATGATTTTATTCATATTAGGAAAAAATCTTATTAATCATATTTCATAGTATTCCCTTGAACAGAAGCCTGAGATTTTTTTTTAAGTCAAAGTTTGTATAAACATCTAAATAACATCTAGACTTGTATTGATTTTCTCTGGAAATACTTTTAAACTTAGAATTCTCAAAAATCGACACTCTAGCAATACAAGATTGCAGAGGTAATAAACTAGGAAATTGGTATGAGTTTATTATTAATATATAGACAAACATTTATAATATTAAGAGGAAAATCAAAAATAAATAGAAACAAACATGTACCACTTCAGACCATCTCTTATTTGGCATCCATCACCAGCAGTCAGATGAGTGACAGCAAAAGCTGGACAGAGAGCAAGGAGTTGAAAGATACACAAACTGGAAGCCCAAAGACCTGATTATCTTCAGCCTTGTCTAAGTCTGTAATTCATGTTTAAAAGGCCATTTCCTCCTCTCTACGTCTCAGCTTTCCTCTCCGATAAACAGACTTCATCTGAGCAACATCTCAGGTCTCTAATGACCTAACAATCCTGTGATTCACAACAATCCTATTCCTCACAACAAAAAAAAACCTCCTGATGCCTGAGGGTTTCTTCAGAATAATCCAGTAAAATTAAAAGAGCATAGAGATGACATGAAACTGGCCGAGTACTTAGGACTATTTCTCTATAAGATGGGCATCCGGGGTCTCATTAGTATAGTCTCTATTCTTATGTGTACTTAAATTTTCTAATAACATAACTTAAAAAATAATAATAAAACATGCCCCCCTCACATCTGAATGGCTATGATGAAAAAAGAAACGAAAATAGAAAGTATTAGAAAGTATGTGGAAAAATGAGGAGACCGTACCCTGTGGTGGGAATGGAAAATGGCACAATTGCTACAGAAGAGAGTAGAAGAGGTTCTCAAGCAACTGGAATAGAATTAGGGTCTGATCCATGGTCCCTGCTTCTGGGAAGAGAGCCAAAAGAACTGAAGCAGGCGATCGAAGAGCTCTTTGTAGGCCATGATTGCAGCAGCATCATTTACAACAGCGAACATATGCGAGGTACCCACACATCCACTAGCAGATGGGTCGTTAAGCCAAGGGTGGTATAGTCATACAATGGAATATTACTCTTCCTTTAAAAAGAGTCAATTCTGACAGTGCCACAACATAGATGAACTTGAGGACACATTAAGGGAAAAAAATCACAAACACTGTGTGGTGATTCAGCTTGTGTGAGGGCTTGATAGTAGTAATCAAATTCATCAACAGAGAGCTGACGAGTGGTTGCCAGGTCCTGAGCAATGGGATAAACAAGAGAACCACTATGGACTGGATACAGAGGGTAGGTTTTACAAGATGAAAAGAGTCTGGAAGTGGAAGGTATTGATGGATGCACATGAGGAAAGTAATACTACAGAACTATACACTTAAAATGGTATGAATCTAACCAGGGAGACAGCTCCATGAATAAAGTGCTTGCCACATAGAGGAACAGAATATGATGACATAGTGCTACCAGTGAAATGCCCAGCTGCTAGTGCTAGCCATTGTGAGCAGAATAGGACTGCCTAGCAACCATCAAGGAAGACCTGGCCCGGGCCTGCTTGTAACCACAGTGCTGGGGAGCCATGGAGTGAAAATTGCCCCCAAACAAGCTGGCTAGCTAGACTAGCTCTATCTGTGAGCTTTAAGTTTAACTGAGAGACCCTGCCTTGATAAATAAAGTGCAGAGCCATCAAGGAAGACTCCCTGCACCAGTCTCGGGACTCTGTAACACACACACACACACACACACACACACACACACAGGTTTACATGCACTTATATAATAAAGTGAGAAAAGGAAGTAGATGATTCCTTCCCTCTCATTTTCACAGATTTTACTCTACTAAACCCAAAGCTGAAATCACGGGTGCCATCTTTGAAGAGGCCAAGTCTGAGTTCACCTGACTCCATTGCTTTCTGTTGAATATACATTGCATTGTTTTGTTTTGACTGGTGGTCTTTATTCCTTTCACAGATCGAGAGAATCAGTCCATCCTGATCACGTATGTTACTTTTTTCTTCTTCCTGGTAGGCAGTGACTGTCTTAACCGTTGCCCCGATGTGCCATGGTTCTGATCTCCTTTCCCTTGTATTTGGCAGCGGAGAATCCGGGGCTGGGAAGACTGTGAACACCAAGCGTGTCATCCAGTACTTTGCGACAATCGCAGTCACTGGGGACAAGAAGAAGGAGGAGTCTGGCAAAATGCAGGTGGGCCTGGTAGCCAGAACAAGGATTCAGACTCAGTTAGAGTGCCTAGGAGTCTGGATCCCCAGATGTGAGGATTCCTCTTTCCCATGCAGGGGACTCTGGAAGATCAAATCATCAGTGCCAACCCCCTGCTTGAGGCCTTTGGCAACGCCAAGACAGTGAGGAATGACAACTCCTCTCGATTTGTGAGTCTCTTGGTCACAGAGGGACCCTTTCTGCCCTTACATGCTGGGGTCATTGTATCTGAATATTTCAGGTTCTTATCTCTGTGTGCTTGAGGGTTTAATACTAAACACATCATTATCTTTTCCAGGGCAAATTCATTAGAATCCACTTTGGTACCACAGGGAAGCTGGCATCAGCTGATATTGAAACATGTGAGTAACTAAACTGTGGGAAAATCTAAATGCGGAAGCAAGTCAGTTTGGTTGCAGGGACGTTCTGCAACATGTTCTGTGTAAGGAGCCTGCAGAGAAGCAGTCTACCACCAGAGCTGTCTATGAGCTAATGCCAGACTCACCCACAGTTCACTATCTGTACCCTGAATCTCAATCTAAGGCTGATGATCCCCTCTCACATGTCAGAGGACTTCCAAACCTCAGAAGCAAGTCTAATCTCCACCCCATGGTTATCTAAGGGTTAGCTCTGATTTGGTAAAGGTATCCATCCTTCCAAGGTAGACTTTTACCACAGATCATGTGAGCTGATCCAAGGGCACTAGAAATCAGCTAACACACAGAGGTCACGGATTCCACATTTGAAACTTGTCCCAGGGAAGGATACTTCAGTGGCTGCACCTACATGGAAAGACACATGGCAGCTACCATGTGCATTTTGGTTCTAATATGTAACCACAGGATGAGAATCCTGACGACACCTCAGTGGAATCAAATGTAGTGTCCCCAGTTTTGGCCAAAGACACAAACATTTACAATATGTCAATAGAGTGGACAGTTTTTCTAGTTCAATATCTTTCTTTCCAGATCTTCTGGAGAAGTCCCGGGTCACTTTCCAGCTAAAAGCTGAAAGAAGCTACCACATTTTCTATCAGATCACTTCCAATAAGAAGCCTGAACTAATTGGTAAAAAAGAACTTAAATTTGTGGGTGGAGGTTAAATTTTATATTAACAATATCTCATGTTAAAACAAGAATTCTGTGTACCCAGAAATGCTCCTGATCACTACCAACCCATATGACTTCGCCTTTGTCAGTCAGGGGGAGATCACAGTGCCCAGCATTGATGACCAAGAAGAGCTAATGGCCACAGATGTAAGTCATAAGATTTACACACACTTTTTCAAAAGCCCATTATGTGTAGGAATGGCAGCAGCAAACCCCACACAGGTGTGGTCACCTTGGTGTAGTTATAAATTCTCACAAATAGCGTCTTCTACCCTAACCTCTGCCCTTTCATCTTTCCTGGTAGAGTGCCATTGACATCTTGGGCTTCTCACCTGAAGAGAAAGTGTCCATCTATAAGCTCACAGGGGCCGTGATGCATTATGGGAACATGAAGTTCAAGCAGAAGCAGCGAGAGGAGCAGGCTGAGCCAGATGGCACCGAAGGTACCCAAAGACCCTCTAGCTCAGTTTAAAAAGCAGAATCTTCTAACTGAAACACTTTCCACCCTAAACTCACATCTTCTTGTGTCTGCACTTCTGAAGATGAAAGCCTAGTTGTATACACATATCCCTTCCTCACCACCCTCATTTCTCTTATCTCCATCACTTCATTATCACTACCAGTTCAAATAAGCTATAACAAACCCCAAAGTCACATAAAAGCTCAACTGAGGGCCAGAGAGCTGTAGAGATGTAGACAGAATGAGGTGGAATAATATTCCTACTTTGTCTTGGCAAAGGTAGGTAGGTATACACGATTAGGTTACATATTGTTTTAGCATTAGTTAGGAAAGCCTAGGACCTAGCACTAGAGGATCTTTGCATAGGGTGAGAGGTGAAGGGTATTCCTAGGCACATCTGTTTGTGTGCATGTGCTGTCTCTATATAAACCTCTCAAAGGCAGCGAGCAAGTAAGATACAAAAAGAACTGACAAAGAAAAATCACATGCTCTGCATATGAAAAAGCATTCAGTACATAGGAACCACTACCCAGTTATTCCCCTTCCCCAAACCCTTCCCCAACAACCTAGTCTGACAATCTTCTCCCTCTCCCTTTCTCCCTCAATCTTCTCCAGATGTTATCTTGAGACTGACATATAGCATTACACATACTTTTAGAAAGGATCACCCAGTTTAATTAATGCCTTCTTTTTCAGATAAACAAGTAAGACCTTTGATCCAGTCAGGTTAAATCCAGGGAGGTGAAAGTTGCATAAGAGTCCCCATACTCAGCCTTTTACCCTCCCTGACAATGAGTGCTATGGTGCATTTATCTTACTCTTCTGGCAACACCTGAAGTCTTAAAGGGGGAGCAGGGCTATGTCTCAAACCTTAAACAGAATGTCACAATAAACACTGTTTACATTTTTATGGTTAATGAAGGTGCTCTCAAATCCTACCTGCAACAAGTTACTAAAAGCCGGGATAAATGATAAACCATTCTGTGGCAAACAGGTGCCTCAGTATACATACAAAGAATCTTATTTGACTTTCTCTGAAATTATTTAAAGTTTTTTTTTAACCTTTTTGTTACCAATAATAGAGTAATTGGATAGGAGAAAGACAAAATGATGAGGACAAACATTAAATGTTAATCATTTTTTGATTTGTGTCACCACAGTGGCTGACAAGGCTGCCTATCTCCAGTGTCTGAACTCTGCTGACCTGCTCAAAGCCTTGTGCTACCCCAGGGTCAAGGTCGGCAATGAGTACGTCACCAAAGGCCAGACTGTGCAACAAGTAAGTGCATATCCTCCATGAATCACACACACACACACACACACACACACACACACACACACACACACACACCAAGTCCTCCATGACATGGCTCAATAACACTAACAAAAATTACTATATCTGCAAAGGTGTACAATGCGGTGGGCGCCCTGGCCAAAGCTGTCTATGAGAAGATGTTCCTGTGGATGGTCACCCGCATCAACCAGCAGCTGGACACCAAGCAGCCCCGGCAGTACTTCATCGGGGTCTTGGACATCGCTGGCTTTGAGATCTTTGATGTGAGTTATCTTCCCATTAATAAAAAGTGACGGACATAATTTTGAACTTCAATGTACTAAGTGATAATCATTTATATTGTGCATATTATTTGCTCCAACATTGTACCTAGTACAAGAGTTAGCCCCCAAATATCTAAGAGATAATAGGAAATAGTAACAATAATAGCTTAATTTATTGAACAGTCAGTATATTTTTGATACTATTTTAGAGACCTCAAAATGTTGCCTTGTTTAACTTTCAATACAGAGAAGTTAATGTTACCATTATTATTACAACAGAAATTGGATATGGAAGGAAAATCAGACTTCTGCTAAAGATTCCATGGACATGTAACACAAAGCCAAGATAGGATCTATCGGCAGCAATTGGTTGGTGCCTCTGCAAGGCATCTTGCATTGATACCTGGGCATGGCAGGGAGAAAGTCCATAGGTAGGAGCCCAGCCATAGGTGCTGGCCTCCTGTCTTCCAGGTTTACCGTATAAACCTCCAGGCTTTGGCTTTATCCTGGGTAAAGTAAGAGAGTACGTGATCACAAAGACTCTCAGATCTTCAACTGCTATACTGCACCAGATCTCTACTTTCATAGATCAGACAAGGGGTTATTTGTTGTCAACAGAAGAGAAATTGAACTGTCTATTTCATTTAGACAACTAAATGTCTTAACATAGCCTTCCCTTAATAACATGATGACCAAAGGTAAGAGTGCGAACTCTCTTAGAATTAGAGACTAGAGGCTTCCACCTCTATTAGTGAGCTTTTCTAATAACCCACTTCCCCCTTCTCTCTCACATCAGAGTCATAAAGCTGTAAAAGTCATAAAACAGGGTCGTGGCTATACCTTGATATACATTCTTTTCTTTGCATTCTCACAGGTGAAAAGAAAGTGAATTCCATTAGAACTGTATTGTGATAGGTAGGTAGGTAGGTAGGTAGGTAGATAGATAGATAGATAGATAGATAGATAGATAGATAGATAGATAGATAGATAGGAAAATAAAACGTGGAAGATGGATTTTCCAGGCATGGTGGTACACACCTGTAATCCCAGCACTCAGGAGACAGAAACAGACAGGGAGGTCTCTGTGAATTACAGGCCAGCTTGGTTTATATAGTGAGTTGAAGGACAGCCAGAGTTACTTGGTGAGACTCTGTCTCAAAAAAAAAAAAAAAAAAAAAAAAAAAAGGAAGGAGAAAGAGATTCAGGGAGGGAGGGAGGGAAGGAGAGAAGAATGGAAGGAAGGAAGGAAGGAAGGAAGGAAGGAAGGAAGGAAGGAAGGAAGGAAGGAAAGAAGGAAGAATGGAAGGAAGGAAGGAAGGAAAAATTGTAGTGTAATTAATACCCAAGTACCTAAAGACTGCCCAGAACTCATGAGAAAAGCATGTATTCCTGGGGATAATGAACAAACAGCAATCAGCTTAAATACCTAAATTTAATCTCATCACTCTACTCAGATTATTTCCCATAAAGAATATTTCCACTAACAGAATTTGCTCCTATAAATACCCACTTAACCTGGGAAATCTCTACTGCTCTGTGTAGTTCAACAGCCTGGAGCAGCTGTGCATCAACTTCACCAACGAGAAACTGCAACAGTTTTTCAACCACCACATGTTCGTGCTGGAGCAGGAGGAGTACAAGAAGGAAGGCATCGAGTGGACGTTCATCGACTTCGGGATGGACCTGGCTGCCTGCATTGAGCTCATCGAGAAGGTTTGTATGAATTTCATGGAAGGGTCTGTCTATGAGGATGACTCTTCAGATGTCTTAAAGAATTCTACAAAGTATTATTGTCCTTCCAGTTGCTTGAGATCTGAACAAATTGGAAGAGCACTATTTAGAAATCACTTCCTCTTTACAACTTTTACATGAGACGGGTCTGGAAGGAGTTAGCTTCATTTAGTTCCTCCCCCATCGTATTCTAATACCGATTCCTATCCAGTTTAGAGGCAGTTGTGAGCACTCCATCATGACAGTCAGCTTCGCTAGAACCACTCTCGCCAGCTCTAATCTGCCTCCATTATAGTCCAGGATGTCATCAATAGAAATAAACACGTTTCTAAATGAAAACTGATGCGCAGACGATACAGCCAGTATACCAGAAATCAAGAAGGCAAATTGCTTGTACTACTTAAGAATCTATATTTAAGGAGATTAAACATCTAAAATATCTTAAGTAATATTTAGGTTATTTATATTATTTTTTTCTTCCTGTGCATGGAGTCGAATATTATTCTCAGCCAAAAGAGTGAGTGAGAGAGAGAGAGAGAGAGAGAGAGAGAGAGAGAGAGAGAGAGAGTGTGTAGTCAAACATGTGCAGGTACATCTTCTGTGCACATGTGAATACCAGAGAAGGATGCTAGGTGTCTTACTCTATCACATTTTGCCATATTCTCTTGAGACAGGGCCTCCACTAGATTGGTGACCTCTTACCTGCCCCACAGCAATGGGGTTACAGGTAGGCATGTAACCATGCCTAGCTTTTATGCACAGCAAGCATTCTTACCCACTGAGTTATTTTCCCAGTTCCAGTACATTTTTTGGAGGAAAATAAAACTTTGACAACAAATTTATTCATTGAACAGTGTTGGGGAGGGGAAGTATGGTAATAAAAAATATTTTCAAAATTACCTGCAAATTCCTTGGGATTCGTGTCTAGCTATTCTTTTAACTGACCCTAATGCTACAGATTGAATGATGGATGAGATGGTAGGAAAGTCCTTCTAGGGATAACAAAGGGACTTTTGAGCACAGAGCCTGACTTCTGTGTTTATATTTAATTGGGAGTGCTCATAATTCAAACGACAGCCATCATGTCTACATTCACCGAAGAAAGTGAAGCTAACATAGGTCTCCTTTTCTGAATTCAGCCACTGGGCATCTTCTCCATCCTGGAAGAGGAGTGCATGTTCCCCAAGGCAACAGACACCTCCTTCAAGAACAAGCTGTATGACCAGCACCTGGGAAAGTCCAACAACTTCCAGAAGCCCAAGCCCACCAAAGGCAAGGCCGAGGCCCACTTCTCCCTCATTCACTACGCGGGCACCGTGGACTACAACATCACTGGCTGGCTGGACAAGAACAAGGACCCCCTGAACGACACCGTGGTGGGGCTGTACCAGAAGTCCGCAATGAAAACTCTGGCCAGCCTCTTTTCCACATATGCCAGTGCTGAAGCAGGTACTTTCTATGTCCTTCGTCTAAATCAAACTATCCCCTCCAAATGTTCCTGCACCACTCCGTCCTCTGGGAGTTGACTCTATTGATGGGTTTTTTTCTTTTATCTCAGATGGTGGTGCAAAGAAAGGAGCAAAAAAGAAGGGCTCCTCTTTCCAGACCGTGTCGGCCCTCTTCAGGGTAAAGTATAGATTTAAACTGCAAAAATACATTCAGATTCTAGGCATTTAGAATAGGATTTAGAATAAATCAGGAGGGAATGGAATGGTGACAGGAATTACTTTAGATATTGACTCTCATCAGGATGGATCTAAATCAATACTTGGGTAAGATGCTTTCTTCTTTATTTCTTATTATGATTACCTGAAGCATACAGGATTGTCAACATGTCCTTAGAAGCTTCTTGGGCACAACACACACACACACACACACACAGAGAGAGAGAGAGAGAGAGAGAGAGAGAGAGAGAGAGAGAGAGAGAGAGAGAGAAGAGAGAGAGAGAGTAAATATCAATAATAAGGATGCTTTTTAAAGAAGCACTTCTGATCCTCAATGTTCTCCCTGTGACAGCTGTATTCCTATCTCACTAATAGTATTGTTTAAGAATGTTCTTGAGTTTCCCTTTGTTTTCTTTGGGACAGGATCTTCCTATGTAGGCCAAACTGACCTTGAACTTGTGAAATTAGTACCTCAGGCTCTTGAGTGCTGGATTCCAGGCATGTGCTACCTTGCCAGGATTTAAGTTTTCTTTGAGAATGAAAATGAGATGCATTCTTTAGAACATTCTCCCACCAAAACATGTTTCCCCCTGAGATGGATTTGACATTTTTAGAAAAGATGAAAGCCATCCAGCCACTGAATGGACAGTTAGCTACAAAAGAATAATACTACTATTTACAAAATAGTGTAGCTCTTCCATTATATACTTGCACATTTCCATAATGCAAGTATAATTCTTCCATGGCAAGGCTGTTCTTGAGGGATGCATGTAAGATGTCTACTCTGAGGACTGTTTGTGAGGATTTTTATGCCTCATTGCTTTCAAAACTAAAATGCAGGTGTGATCTATGACCTTTGACCTACCCCAGAAATTTGTTCTTACTCTTTTCCCATCTTAATATAATCTGCATCAGCCAACAAAACAGACGGTTGCTTTGTAAACTTGTCTGTAAAGGTATTTTCAGGCTTAGATAGTCATGTTATTTGTTTTGATTTCCTAGTGGCTGAGATGTGAAAAAAGCATATGTAAGAGATATTTGCATGTGTGTTCTCTATGGCTGAGTGAAACATTCTCTGTCATAATCAATTACTTCATTTGTTTAGAATAACTCCCCCATATACTTGAGATGGAAAATGTTTTCAGGCACCCAAGATCCACCCACACAAAATTATATTGTCTCACACTTTTATACTCTTTAAAAAACAAAACAAGAAATTAGAAGATGCTGTGAATGATTTAAAAAGAAGAAGAAGAACAGAAAAAATTGGAATGATTGCTAAGCCAGGTTTTCACTGAGAATTGCTAACTACTGTGAACATTGTGAGTACTGAAAAATGGAAGAGGCCACAGAGACCATCATCAGATGAGGCCTAGGGAGACATGGACTGGCGTAGGGTCAGCTGACTCCCTAGTGGCAGAGAGAGCCTGTAGTCTTTGTTTTCTGGTGCTGCCTGAGAATTCTGCCTGTGTATGGAGGCTACTGACTTTGCTATCTGGACCTAGGTGTTACAATGGATACCTTGGTAATCCGAACTTCTTTCTAGTACTTTGACCTTCTGGCCGTTTAGCAGGTTAAATACTGAAGCCTTCAAAATAAACAGCAGTTAAAGTCTCATAAGCTTATGTCCAGTAGCTAAGAGTGTGCTGTATAAATTTTACCACCACCACCCCCCAAAAAAGAAAAAGAAACTCAAAATGCAACCTTTAAAGACCCTTCTATCTCACTTTCTAGGAGAACTTAAATAAACTGATGACCAACCTGAGGAGTACACACCCTCACTTCGTACGATGCATCATCCCCAATGAAACTAAAACTCCCGGTAAGACACAGAGCATTGACAACAAACTAGGCCCCATCTGAAAATTCAGTGCCGGGACTTAACTCCTTCTTTCTCTTTGCAGGTGCCATGGAGCATGAACTGGTCCTGCACCAGCTCAGGTGTAACGGGGTGCTGGAAGGCATCCGCATCTGCCGGAAGGGCTTCCCCAGCAGGATCCTGTATGGGGACTTTAAACAGAGGTCAGTCCTCTTTGCTATATGACGCTGAATGCTATCAGTATTTGTCATCTTAGTTGTACTTTGCCCATCATATTTCAGGTCTCCTACTTAGCATAATTACAGAAATAAAAAAAATCAAATAATTCAGTCCTGTGACAGAGGATAGAATAATAGCTAGGTCACAATCTGATCTTAGAGAATCGTCCAATCTCTACTTCCATTTTTATTCTGGGATCTGAATAGGTACTTCTTTTTGGTGGCAGTTGGGTAAGGGATTACACCTTTCTGACCATTCCTTTTGTGTTTAACTGAACAGATACAAAGTTTTAAATGCAAGTGCTATTCCAGAGGGACAGTTCATCGACAGCAAGAAGGCCTCGGAGAAGCTCCTGGGCTCTATTGACATTGACCACACCCAGTATAAATTTGGGCACACCAAGGTATGGCCGTGACTCCTGTACACCTGATCTATGTACTCACAGCCATTTCTGTGTCTGCTGAAGTGTGGGGATGACGGGTGACTTTCTGCTCCTCCAGGTTTTCTTCAAAGCTGGCCTCCTGGGTCTCTTGGAAGAAATGAGAGATGAAAAGTTGGCCCAGATTATAACAAGAACACAAGCGGTCTGTAGGGGATACCTAATGAGAGTGGAGTATCAGAAGATGCTGCAGAGGAGGTAACAGCTATGCACATCAGCAGGATCACAAGGGTCCCCAAGGACTCTCCATCCACCGTCCTCATGCACTGACACTTTCATTCTTTGATTAGCATGAGCGTTCACCCCTATAACTCGTCAACCTTAGTGTCTTCAGGCTAGACTTCCCCGAACTTCTCTCCTGCCCCACCCCCCATCTATCTCACACACAGAAACAGTCTGCAGCAAGCGGTTTTCATCACCCCACATCTCTGTTCCCAGCTCCCCATTGTATCCCACAACAAACCCAAGCTGCTTTGCTTGGCTGTCAAGGCCTTCTATTCCCCATTATATCTTTCACACCTAACCACACAGCCTTTCCAGCCTCGCTAAACAACTCGCCTACCTCCTATTCTCATGTCTGTATCCACCCTGTCACCCCACTCATATCTACCTCGTCACAAGTCCCTTTTTTCTTTCCCAAATTTACTTCACATAACTTATTTACACAACATTTTTACACATTGCTCTAGTCACTAGCTACACACACATTCTGCTCATTTGGTTCATCTGTATTTTTTTAGATTGGCATTACAAGAGTTTGGGGTTTTTTTTTGTTTTGTTTTGGTTTTTTAATCCATCTGTATCATAGCTTGTGTCATGGTATCTGCCTTTTCAGAGTCAGAATGCCTAGCAACTGAACCAATAGAAATGGAATAACACCTGCATGCTAATAAACTTAAAGAGGCCTACATGTTGCTGTAAGCCAGCCAAATCTTGCTAGCTCCTTGCTACCATTTAAAGAACTATACCAATATTACCATTTCAATCTTCTAATGTGAATAAAACAATTTTGGAGTTTAATCATTGCCTAAAAAGACCTTCCAATGTTAATGGACCTATTGAGTCGACAGGACTGAGTCACTCAAAGCATTTAGAAAATCCAGTTTTATTGTCTGAAGACACTGACAAGAGGAGAGCGGCTAATTCAGTGGCCATCAAAAAGGAAAGAAAGGTTTCAAGTAAAGAACAGTTGAGCTGGGCTGTGAGGCAAATCAGTCAGCGTATGGCCCCTCACCTTGCCACTCACAGCTAAGTGGCAACAACAGGTCAGCAGAATCCAATTACAATGGCCACGATCTCCCCACCACGACTCTCCAAGGAGTGTGCTCTTTCTGTGGCAAGGGTCACTCAGACAACACAGTCTGCACCCTCCACACTCAGCCTGTCTTTGCCAGATCACCGGGGATTGAGAACTCTCAATTGTTCCATAGGAATAGCACTCATATTAGCCAAGTAGCAATACTGAGGACTCCATCACTCTGGTTGTGAGAATGAACATGTGTCGGTACAGGAAAAGCCTGTTGTCTGCCATAAATGTCAACCACATGGCTGCCAATGGCACGATTACACCATCTTTCCCCACGTTCCAGGGAAGCCCTGTTCTGCATCCAGTACAACGTCCGTGCTTTCATGAATGTCAAGCACTGGCCCTGGATGAAGCTCTTCTTCAAGATCAAGCCCCTGCTGAAGAGCGCAGAGACGGAGAAGGAGATGGCCACCATGAAGGAGGAGTTCCAGAAAACCAAAGATGAGCTCGCCAAGTCGGAGGCAAAGAGGAAGGAGCTGGAGGAAAAAATGGTCACTCTCCTCAAAGAGAAAAATGACCTGCAACTCCAAGTTCAATCTGTGAGTGTTCTGATGTGCACACATCACATCGCCATGCTACAGGGGCTCTGGCTGGCCTTCCAGAGACTATCTCTTACAACATGGAGCTTTCCTTGAGGAAAAAAAGGTCTTTGGGGAGATGGGGTGGCTTTATTTTGTTAGTAGCTTGCTTACCTTTCAATATGGCGTTGAGGAGGAAAGCTACAATTATTTCCACATTACACAGGGAAAGGGAAGATTCAATAACATCACAAAATTTAACAACTTTGAAGAAAGTAGTTCAAAGCTAAATCCCCAAGTCTTACTTAAATAGTTTGCGTCTTTGACTTAGCTGCACTGTCCCAGCCTTAAAAATATAATTCTGAGCTAAGCCTGCTAGTACAGGCCATTAATGTCAGCTACTTCAAAGGCTGAGCCAGGAGGATCCCAAGTTCAGGGCCTGCCTGGGCTATAATAAGTTCAAAGCCAGCCTCAGCGATAAAATAGAAAAAGAGGCTAGAGATACAGCCCACTGGTACAACTGCACTTTCCCATCTGCTCAAAATTCTGGGCTTAGTCCCTCCCATGACACAAGACAGCAAAACAAACAAACAAAAACAACAATAAAATCTGCCAGGATGGTTCTTTTTAAAAATCCAAGTGCAGCTGGGCAGTGGTGGTGGCGCATGCCTTTAATCCCAGCCCTTGGAAGGCAGAGGCAAGCAGATCTCTGTGAGTTCAAGGCCAGCTGGGGCTACAGAGTGAGTTCCAGGGAAGGCACAAAGCTACAAAGAGAAACCCTGTCTCAAATAAATAAATAAATAAATAAATAAATAAATAAATAATCCAAGTGCTTAAGACTGTCTTATAAGTCAAGATAATCAGCACTTTGGAAGAAGCGGCAGGTGGACCTCTAGGAGTTCAAGGCCAGTGGGTCTACATAGTGAGTTCCAGGATAGCCAGGGCTACATAGAGAGACCCTGTCTCAAAAAGCCAAAAAAAGAAGAAGAAATCAAGATAACCATCCCTCCTTTCCTCAACCCTTGAGATTTAACTTAATAAATATACATATTTACATCTCCTGGAGCTGAACTACTACTACCCTGGAAGAGTGCAGGGCATCCTCCCCAACTCTTCCATTAGTGTGAAGGAGTCTCTGAAGGGCACTGCTGGTGAGTCCGGGAGGAAGCGGGAGTCCATGTGGGAAGAGAATTTAGCAACAGCACTTCAACCCTGACATAACCTCCTATTTCCTTGCTCAACAAGCCCAACAATGTCAGAAATTGTGAGGATAGTTTCAATGCTTAAGACTGGATCCTCTCTGTCTCTTTTCATGGTGGTGCAGTAAGAGTAAACACTAACAAGTGTATCACTTTTAAAGATAAAAACAAGAACCTAAGTCATCCTCGGGCTCAGCTGCTTCAAACGCTCAGCTAAAACAAACACTGAAGGAGGCAGAGAAAGCCCCAGGGCAGGGGAATCTAGCAGATTCCTGGCTGAGTTTTTGAGTCCTTTAATTAGTGACTTATAAAATTTTGTGGAGCGGTATAATTTCCCAGAATTACTTGTTCTTATATACTCCGAAATTCATTTTGAGGATAATAGGTAATTCTTCAAATAGAAATGGAAACTTCAAACCACTGTAGTATTGTTACGGACCATCATAAATGTTTGAATGGACTAAAAATGCTGCTGCATGAAAATGCATTTAATATACTTTTTATTTTTATTATCATTTTTAATTCTATTTGACAATTAGTACTTTGAAAAAGAAATGATTGAGATCAAAACTAACCAATGTCACTAAATCCACATCTTACTCTAACAACTAAATAGCTCTCAGAAATGATTTATTAGAACCTCTTATTTACATATGAAAAACTGGGGGAAAGCAACCTGCCCAAGACAACACCTATGGGTGTTTGGAGACAAGAATCCAGGCTTCTCACTGCCCTGTCTGCCGATCTTCCTCCTGTTCTACACACAATTCTACAGTCATACCTTCTCCGGCCCAATGATTGTGTATGCTCCTTTGCTTCTAAACATCCAGGCTCACTTTTTAATTAGTTGCATGGCTCTAAGTCAGATTAGAGACATTCAATTAAAGGTGCTCTCATATTCATGCTGAGAAATTCAATAGAATTCGGATGAACACTAAACACCTTGTGCAAAAAGGCAAGTTTCAAAATAAGAAACAGACTAAGTGTCTTAATGAATCCACAGGAAGCAGACAGCTTGGCGGACGCCGAGGAAAGGTGTGAACAGCTGATCAAAAACAAAATCCAGCTGGAGGCCAAAATCAAGGAGGTGACAGAGAGAGCTGAGGATGAGGAGGAGATCAACGCTGAGCTGACCGCCAAGAAGAGGAAGCTGGAGGATGAGTGCTCAGAGCTGAAGAAAGACATCGACGACCTGGAGCTGACACTGGCCAAGGTTGAGAAGGAGAAGCATGCCACAGAGAACAAGGTATGAGATATATACATGGAAAGTTTATGACCCTTTTAAATTATGAATTAAAACCTAAGAGCCAGTCTATTAAAACATAATATGTAATGCAAAGCATGTTTGCTTCCGAAGGTGAAAAACCTCACAGAGGAGATGGCAGGCCTGGACGAAACCATTGCCAAGCTGACCAAGGAGAAGAAGGCCCTCCAAGAGGCCCACCAGCAGACCCTGGATGACCTGCAGGCAGAGGAGGACAAAGTCAACACTCTGAGCAAAGCCAAAAGCAAGCTTGAACAGCAAGTGGATGATGTAAGCACATTTTCAATGTCCTTTTGAAGTATTTCTTTAGATGCATTTCAATTGTAACAGATTTCTCTTCCCCATCAGCTTGAAGGGTCGCTAGAGCAAGAAAAGAAACTGAGGATGGACCTGGAAAGAGCCAAGAGGAAACTGGAGGGGGACCTCAAACTGGCCCAAGAATCCACAATGGACATAGAAAATGACAAACAGCAGCTTGATGAGAAGCTTAAAAAGTAGGGGCTCCATAAAGACTTCTATGTGATGCCATCTTTCGAATAATTTAAATATTAATATGTCTGCTACTCTGTTTAAAGGAAGGAGTTTGAAATCAGCAATTTGATAAGCAAAATTGAAGATGAGCAAGCCGTAGAAATCCAGCTGCAGAAAAAGATTAAAGAGTTGCAGGTGAATTATCTCACTTTTGTGTGTGTGTGTGTGTGTGTGTGTGTGTGTGTGTGTGTATTGTAAAAGGGCCACACTATGTAGTCCAGGTTGACCTCAAACTCACAAGCCTCCTGCCTCAGCATCCTGAGTTCTGGGATAGAAGGCATGGACTACCATGCCCAGCCCCTCATCTTTTTGTTTTTCTACACATCAAAAAACACTAAAATTGAAATGAGTTTGAGATGTGTTAGTGTACTTGCTTGATTTCCAGGCCCGCATTGAGGAGCTGGAGGAGGAAATCGAGGCAGAGAGGGCCTCCAGGGCCAAAGCAGAGAAGCAGCGCTCTGACCTCTCCCGGGAACTGGAGGAGATCAGTGAGAGGCTGGAAGAAGCCGGCGGGGCCACATCCGCTCAGGTGGAGGTAAACAAGAAGCGGGAAACTGAGTTCCAGAAGCTTCGCAGGGACCTGGAGGAGGCCACCCTGCAGCATGAAGCCACATCAGCTGCTCTTCGGAAGAAGCACGCAGACAGTATGGCAGAGCTTGGGGAGCAGATCGACAACCTGCAGCGGGTCAAGCAGAAGCTGGAGAAGGAGAAGAGTGAGCTGAAGATGGAGATCGACGACCTTAGCAGTAATGCAGAGGCGATCGCCAAAGCCAAGGTACCCAACACCATCTCTAGATGAGGGCAATAAGCCAGAAAAACAGCATCCATTGTTCTTGGCATCAAACATGGTTTGTAGGCATTTTATAGTATTTGTTCAAATATTTTCCATCCTAATCCTGTAGTTTCATTTTCTAAAAGTACTGACTATAACCCACTAAGATGACTTCAAAATCCAATTAGGTGAATGTCAACATCACTGGATCTATGGGTAGCTTCCAACAATGAATGTAACATGTATGTTGAGTTCTGGCACATGCCAAAACACCAATGTCATAACTTTCTACTCATATCTCACCTATTTTTGAAATATATTTTATTCTTTTAATATTAAAACATCTTAAATACTGTAAGAATTGTGGTTTATCTTTTTTTTTTTTCCTGCCGACATTCAGTGTTTGATCCTTCCTTGTCACGTGATCCTTAGGGAAACCTTGAAAAGATGTGCCGCACTCTGGAGGACCAGGTGAGTGAGCTGAAGAGCAAGGAGGAGGAACAGCAGCGGCTGATCAATGAGCTGACAGCGCAGAGAGCCCGCCTGCAGACGGAAGCAGGTAGAGATGCCTTCTCCGGCTCCCCACATCCTGCACTGTGTGAAAGGGGTTCTTACTATGCAGCCAAACCCTCATTTTTAGAGGGAAATCAACAAACTACCAGAATTTTTCAAGGCAGTCAGTCCACAAAGGTGCAGGCAGGCAAAAATAAGAAGACAGGTTTGTTATGCTCCTGTGGCAATCTGGCTTGCAAATCTGCATTTTGATTTTTATTTTTTGCTAATTTCCATTTCCGTATCAAAGTTTAGAAGTGAATAAAATATATATATATATACACATACACACGGCTCATTGTTATACCATGAGTTCTCCTGATTCTACTGTTCTTAGGTGAGTATTCCCGACAGTTAGATGAGAAAGACGCCTTAGTCTCTCAGCTGTCAAGAAGCAAGCAGGCATCTGCCCAGCAGATCGAGGAGCTGAAGCGTCAGCTTGAGGAAGAAACCAAGGTGACTTTGACCAGAGATTTTTCTTGACAAACCAAACCCGAGAATGCCCAGTTATATTCTACTTGAGGTGTGTAAGTATCACAGGATCTATGAATTGAAATCACTGGTTCTGTCCCTTCTGCAGGCCAAGAACGCGCTGGCCCATGCCCTGCAGTCCTCCCGCCATGACTGTGACCTGCTGCGGGAACAGTATGAGGAGGAGCAGGAAGGCAAGGCTGAGCTGCAGAGGGCGCTGTCCAAGGCCAATAGTGAGGTGGCCCAGTGGAGGACCAAATATGAGACGGACGCCATCCAGCGCACGGAGGAGCTGGAGGAGGCCAAGTATGTGGTGTGCACTTAAGTTTTGCCTTTCCTAGTGGTCTCCATTCCTGTGTCACGTGCTTCACATCCATTTAGCTGTCATAGCAATGTTACATCACTGCCACTATTTATCTAAAGAGATTTATTTAGAGAGACGGCTGGTGTTGGAACCAGATGTTCTGATTCCAGAGGTCATCTTCTTAAGCTCTGAGTGGACAGACATCCCTCTTAAAACTTACAGTCTAAAGTTTCTAAACTGTACAAAATGTCTAGGATTGGTCTAATGCACCTTGTTGGGGGTCAAGTTTAAAGGAATTTTCTGTGTCTTAAGGATGTGGCCTTGGCACACCACTGGGAATGAAGCAAGAACGTAGATCATTCAAATGAAAGTCAAACTTGCCTTTACTTCTGCTGCATGAATTATCCAGATTATCTACCAACTGTGTTCTCTCTTTAGACTGTCCAAACATACACGATTTAAACAAATTAGCTATTCTCTGGGGACAGGGATCGTGAAAGGAATCAGAAGGTCACTGAACGTATAAAGGCATCCAGCGCTGATAGCAGCCTGTGGGACTCCAGTAACATTCCCAGAACTTCACGGAGTCCAAATATCTACCATTTTGGACTTCTATCAGTTTGTTACTCATGAATAGGAGTCTGGTGACCATTCCTTTGGAAAGCAGATGGTTTTGCCGATACAGGACAGGACAGCAAGAAGGAACCATGGCAGTTATCATTTTGTTCCTGGCTTTGGCCAGATCCTGACAGTCTGGCTAATTTCTCAGGAAGAAGCTGGCTCAGCGTCTGCAGGCAGCTGAGGAGCACGTGGAAGCCGTGAACGCCAAGTGTGCTTCCCTGGAGAAGACGAAGCAGCGGCTGCAGAATGAGGTGGAGGACCTCATGCTGGATGTGGAAAGGACCAACGCAGCCTGCGCCGCCCTGGACAAGAAGCAGAGAAACTTCGACAAGGTAGTCTAGTCTGCTTAAATTTTACAAAAAACTTGATGTGGCCTTTCTTCTCCCTGTCCTGGCTGACAATCTATGGCTTTTCAGGTTCTGTCAGAATGGAGACAGAAGTATGAGGAAACTCAGGCTGAGCTTGAGTCCTTCCAGAAAGAGTCGCGCTCCCTCAGCACCGAGCTGTTCAAGGTCAAGAACGCCTACGAGGAGTCTCTGGATCAACTCGAGACTCTGAAGAGAGAAAACAAGAATCTGCAGCGTGAGTCCCAACCTTCTTGATCCTACTCAGCCCTGTCTGGCCCCTCCCATGTTGCCACCGTTCCAACCACTTCCTCTCATCTCTTCTTCCACAGAGGAGATTTCTGACCTGACGGAGCAGATCGCAGAGGGAGGGAAGCATATCCATGAGCTGGAGAAAATAAAGAAACAAGTAGAACAAGAGAAATGTGAGATCCAGGCTGCCTTAGAAGAAGCAGAGGTACATGGTACTCTGTTATGGGGGAAAATCAAAGACAAACACTACAAAAATATCAAGCTGAGTAATGGTACCGTGAACTGACTACATTACTATAGAGCAGAGACAATTTAAATATGGGACCTTTGTTTACAGGGCAATTCGGTGATTAATAATGCTAACACTGAGGCTGGAGAGCTGTCTCAGCTGGTAAGAGCTCTTACTGCTGCTCTTCCAGAGGACCTGAGTACAGTTCCCAGGACCCACATCTGTGGCTCACAACCACCTGTAACTCCAGCTCCAGAGGACCAGACACCCTCTTCTGGCCTCCAGGAGCTCCTACACACACATGTCATACATCCACACAAACACGTATGCAAAAAATAAATTTGAGAAAAACACAAATTCTCTAACCCATCAATTCAGTGTCTTAGAATTTACCACAAGAAGCTCATCTTAAAAAGAGATAAAACTTTAAGACAAAGATGTCCAATACAAAAGTAAGCAAAGTGTAGAACAATAGATTTCCAAATAAAAATTAAGTATGGCTAGTAGGCCAGGAGGGGTTACACATACCTGAAATCCCAGCACGTGGAGGTAGAGGCAGGAGGATTATCAAAGCCAGCTTGATCTATACATAGTAAGGCCCAGTCCAGCCAAAGCTTTATAGCAAAATCTCACCCTAAAAGACCAAAAGAGCCCAGCAAAATGGC
This sequence comes from Peromyscus leucopus, assembly GCF_004664715.2. NCBI lineage: Eukaryota > Metazoa > Chordata > Mammalia > Rodentia > Cricetidae > Peromyscus > Peromyscus leucopus. Next base: position 50,155,107 of record NC_051086.1, read on the forward strand.
TCCGTGGGTTACGGCACTTTCCACCAAAACTTATACCCTCTGTTCAGTCTCCAGAACCCACATGGTAGGAGGAGAGGAGCAAACTCCCACAGATTTATCTCTGACCTTTGTGTTCTCTCTCACCCTCTCTGAATTATTGATCAAATGAATAAGTGAAACGATTCCAAAAGTAGTATTAATGTGGGGAAGGATTTGTGATAGACACAAATATTTGCTTTTAAAAAACAAGAACTATATTTGCATATGCAACTTCAATTAGATAGAAATAGGGGGGTCAGAAGGATCATGAATGAGCCCAAGGCCAGCCTGAACCACAAAGCAAGACAGCCTGTCTAAAAAAATTAGTATAAAATATGTACCTCATTAAAATAGTTGTCTCTCCGTGAGTAACAAAGGGAAACTGTTTTTATACATTATCCCCACATTGTACAATGAGTATGCAATATATAATCAGAAAAAAACCACTATTTTTAAAACTTATAGTTTCTATGATAGATTAGTGTTTTTACACATGAAGATTTTAGTTTATGAATCATTATGTATATTACATATAAAATTAATCAGATAACTGTTAGTACTGTCATGAATCTTTAGATCGTGCAGAGTATTTTATTACAGAGCTGACCTATATAATCTGTGACCAGATAAACAAAAAATTATAAGTTCTTAGAACAACTACATTAACATTAAAATTCAACCAGAGTACAGCTATAAGAGGCTGCCTCACAAACTCAGAGTAGACGCCAACCACTCGAGTTCTCTTCCACTCAGTGCTGACTGATGACTGTTTCCTTAAGGCATCTCTGGAACATGAAGAGGGAAAGATCCTGCGCATCCAGCTGGAGCTGAACCAAGTCAAGTCTGAGATCGACAGGAAGATTGCTGAGAAGGATGAGGAGATCGACCAGCTGAAAAGAAATCACATTAGAGTTGTGGAGACGATGCAGAGCACGCTGGACGCAGAGATCAGGAGCAGGAACGATGCTCTGAGAGTCAAGAAGAAGATGGAAGGGGATCTGAATGAAATGGAAATCCAGCTGAACCACGCCAACCGCTTGGCTGCTGAGAGCCTGAGGAACTACAGGAATACTCAGGGCATCCTGAAGGTAGACATCCGTTGGCTGCTCAGCTGAGTCACAGAACACACCTGTCTGCCGTTCTCACAGTTAACTTCTTAAGTAATCTGTTTTAGCTACTTCTACTGCTGTGATGAAACACCCTGGCAAAAAGCAACTTAAGAGGAGAAAGTGTTTAATTCCAGCTTTCAGGTCATTGGTCCAGTCTGTCATGGCAGGGGAGTCAAGGCAAGGGGAGCCTGAAGCCGCTGGACACACTGACCCACAATCAGGAACAGAGAGAAATGAACTCACACTAGTGCTCAGCTGGCCTTCTCCATTTTATACAGTCCAAGATCCCTGCCCAGGGAATGGGCATGCCCACAATTACAATGGGTCTTCCTACATCAATTAACATAATCATGATAATCCCCCTCTGGCATGCCCATTGTCCTCTCCCAGGTAATTCTAGATTCTGTCAAGTTGACAATTAACACTAACTATCATAGCCACCCCCTCCCAGTTACCAAATTATACAGTTGAATGCACCAAGAACACCAATTAAAAAGTGTCTAAAACATAATAGTTTCCAGAAATTATGTATAGACGAACAAACAGGAGTTGAAAGATGGAGAAATGGCGAGATAGAAAATACACAGGCTTTCCACAAAACAGGCCTGAGGGTGAATCTTAGTTTTGTTGCTCTCTGACTTCGGGCAAGTTACTTGCACATAATAAGAGTAAGTTTCCCACCTCAAAGATGGCAGTGGGGACCAAATGAAATAGCAGATATCAAGTACTATGTGAGGTATACAGAAAATGCTCTATAAGTGACATGTATGGGACAGTCAACAAGATAAAGGTAGAGACAGAGCGAGAATCTGTCTCTTGACAATTTGCTCACACACCAAACAAATGCCACCATTGTCCTTAAGCTCATACAAATGACAGGCAAGTCACCTCCTGCTCCTGGCACGGATACACCGTGGGAGGTCATTTCCTGGGTGTTCATCTCCTCCTCAGAATAGTCAAGATATTTTTCAACTTATAGGACACCCAGCTGCACCTGGATGACGCTCTCCGAGGCCAGGAGGACCTGAAGGAACAGCTGGCGATCGTGGAGCGCAGAGCCAACCTGCTGCAGGCTGAGATTGAGGAGCTGCGGGCCACGCTGGAGCAGACAGAGAGGAGCAGGAAGATTGCAGAGCAGGAGCTGCTGGACGCCAGTGAGCGCGTGCAGCTCCTGCACACCCAGGTGAGCAAATGCTGGCGCGCTGCTAAGGGAGGAGTCTAGAGCGTAGGTATGTGCATAGAACCAGGGATGGGGCTGCATCTAAACCACCACTGCAGTTATGACAGGCCGATAGGTGGCTTTGTAGTGCATTTCTAGTTCTTTTCTAGACTCTCTACCAAAAAAGGTTTATACATTTAGAAATAAGTTTAGACTTTGGGGGATATTTGAAATCATGAAGAATAACACTGAGAAAACATGTCTTTGACTCCAAACTGAAACACATTTCATGAAGTACTTATCAGGGGCACATTGGAGTTCAGTTGTTCTGTGTTTACTGTTCTCACGCCTCACAGGGCGCTTAGCATCCCTTCTTGCTCAGGCACTAAATGTAGTAGCAGCCCCTCGTAAGATCTCTGTGACACCAAAATAACCACACTCCAGCCTTTCCAAGTACTCTCCTTCGAGAATACTGGGTTGAAATTTAAAAAAAAAAAAATGTTTTCATAATACAAATTCAAAATCCCCCCAAAGGACAAGATTCCCCCTGCCCCCCATACACACACACACACACACACACACACACACACACACACACACACACTTCTTTTGATAGACTTCCAGTGTCATGCACTCACACACACACACAAAAAAAAAAAAACTGTTATTCCCAACCTTTAAAACAGAATTCTATAAATCAAAGAAAAGAAAGAACAAATAACAAATGACTACTAATATTAGCATTCATTGTTGTTGTCTTGATACAGGGTCTTCCTATACAACACAGGCTGGCCCTAAACTCATGATCCACATGCCTTAACATCCAGACTGCTGGTATTACAAGCATGTATCATTACAGGCACTCCTAAAACTTCATAGGTCCTCCTATAGAAGTCAGATAGGCAGTAAAGGACTGAGTATAGGGAGGGAGGTTTCAGCCATGCAAATGATTACAAGTTTGCACCAAACAGAATAATTCACGTTAGTTGGCATCGGGTCTCCTGGGTTAGACAAAAATAGAACATTTGTAAATCTCAGCTGGGAAACTTGAAAATCTTATTAATTTCCACTGTCTTTTAACAGAACACAAGCCTCATCAACACCAAAAAGAAGTTGGAAAATGATGTTTCACAACTCCAGGGCGAAGTAGAAGAAGTGATTCAAGAGTCACGCAATGCAGAAGAGAAGGCCAAGAAAGCCATTACTGATGTGAGTGCCATGCACGTATTCTCCTCACACCTGTGTTCCCTGCCACCACCAGGGCTCATTATTTTCTTGATTTACTTGCTTTTCAGGCCGCCATGATGGCGGAGGAGCTGAAGAAGGAGCAGGACACCAGCGCCCACCTGGAGCGGATGAAGAAGAACCTGGAGCAGACAGTGAAGGACCTGCAGCACCGTCTAGACGAGGCCGAGCAGCTGGCGCTGAAGGGCGGCAAGAAGCAGATCCAGAAACTGGAGGCCAGGGTGGGTGTCTTCATCCCTAATTCTGGGAAGGGCAAAAGGGGCACACTCTTATCATCATGGGGTCAAGAACACCCTGGCCACACCTGCAGTAGACCCTAGGCTAATTAACATCCCCAGCACTGACTGGAGAGGAAGAGATACAGCTTTCTTTCTTGGTTACAGGTCCGTGAACTTGAAGGAGAGGTTGAAAATGAACAGAAACGTAATGCCGAGGCTGTTAAAGGGTTACGGAAACATGAGAGAAGAGTAAAGGAACTTACCTATCAGGTAAAAGGAATCATTTTCTAGAATGTACAGGCATCGTGCCCAAAGGGAAAGGGAGACCCTGGTGACTCCTCCAGGGGCACTCTCAGATGTGCGTGTTAACTGCACGTATGTAAAGAATAAAGGCAGAGTTGCTCATCACAGGCAGACACCAAGCTAGGACGGTGAGGGGAACCTTTACAAAACAACACAGAACAGGGCCTGCAGGTCAGTGGTAGACTATACAGATTCCACGGGCTTGATCCCCAGTAAGAGGAAGGAAGGTGGGAGGGAGGACGGGGGGGGGGGGAGAGAAAAAAGGTTGGGGTGGGGGGAGAAAAGGAGGGAAAGTGGCGTAAGAGAGAAAAGAATATAAGCACTAAAGCAAAATAAACTAGATGTCAGTCCTATGGCTTCTCCCAGAACAGCAGGGCAAGGATTTGAGATGATGTATAGAATTCTTTAGTACAGAGACCAACTAGACACAGCACACGTTTAACAAATGTGACCACTGTTCATAGCATAGGTTGGTCAAGTTCATCCTCAGGTCCCCCTGCCGGCATATAGGACCCCCTTCTGGCATATCGGCGACTTATTTGGGCACCAGGTAAACATATTTCTTTGGGCTGAGTGTGTATCTTTTTTTTTAAATGTTCAGACCGAGGAGGACCGCAAGAATGTGCTCAGGCTGCAGGACTTGGTGGACAAATTACAGGCGAAGGTGAAATCCTACAAGAGACAAGCGGAGGAGGCTGTAAGTGTCTTTGAGGTTTGGAGAAAGAAGCAGACTTCTGTCAGGGAGAAACATGTTTTTAAACAAAAAAAAAAAAACATGTATTGGTGAGGAAGAAAGGCACACACTAAGAATCCACCATTCATGTCTTCTCCGAAGGCTGCAACCTTACAAATATATATGTACACATGCCCATCTTAATTGCAGACTCGGCCTCAAGAGGAGATGTGTATTGTTAGGCAGAAAGGCTGGGGAAGGAGAAAGCTCCAAATACCCAGCCTTAACCGGTAGCAACAAACACACAACAGAATCACTAACGTCGGGATGAACAATTCCTGTCTCTCCACATGCACAAACTCAAGTGTTCCCGACAGTGAAGTATTGACTTCCCCGCACCCAGCTGACTTGTGGACTCACTCCGTAAGTGAGGCTCCCCGCCCCCCCCCCCCCGCGCCTCCCCTGCATCTATCCCAGCAACCAGAAGAGCATGATGGAAGAGCTGGAGGCACAGTCAGTGGTGTGTGAGGCCCTGGCTTCTGTAGGGCCAAACAACAGAAGAAAGGATGCTGGAAGATTCTCCAGCTGCACTCCCCCCCGACCCCCGACCCCGACCCCAACCCCAACCCCGACCCCGCCCCTGCGGTGCCCAGCCCCCATTCCTCCAGATGTATGTGACAGGAAGGAAGATAGGGCACAAATAGTAACAGCCACACAAAAAGAGGCAACTATTATCTTCGGCCCACTTTTCTCTCTCTTCTGTATCACTCTTAAAACACGGGGGAAAGCCGTGTCTGGTGGGATTTCCAAAGCTCTTTGTTAGCATTTGCTTACTGAGGTCTCTGAGGGTACCTGGGTCTCTTCTACCTTTCCACCCAAGAGACACACCAAAAAAGGTAGGCAAGGAGATGGAGACGGCCCAGTTGCTAAGAGCACTGGCTGCTTTTTCAGAGAACCCGGGTTCAATTCCCAGCACACACATGGTGGCTCATAACCACATCTAACTACATTCCCAGGGGAGCCAATGTCCTCTTCCGGCCTCCCGGGGCACCACATGACTATGTTGTGCAGACACACATGCAGGCCAAACACCTACACGCATGAAAGAAAAATAAATCATTAAAAACAACAACAACAGGGAGGTGTTAGGCAGGTTGACAAAAGTCTGGTCTCTTCCACTTGAAAACAATTTCTCCTTTCCTTCCTTTAAGTCAAAATTGTCACTGGAGTTACAGATTAGGCTGAGGTTGGAGGTCGGACATGACCAACAGCACAGGAGAGGGGAATGTGATTGTAGCCGACCTGGCCTGGTGACATTATAGTGAGGCCCACGGCATCTAACTGCCGGGACGCTTGTCTGTTCTCAGGAGGAACAATCCAACGCTAACCTGGCCAAATTCCGCAAGCTCCAGCATGAGCTGGAGGAAGCCGAGGAGCGGGCAGACATCGCCGAGTCCCAGGTCAACAAGCTGCGGGTGAAGAGCCGAGAGGTTCACACCAAAATCAGTGCAGAGTAAGCGCCTCCTCCCGAGGCTGCCCACGGGCGAGTGGCTGAAGAAATGCGCAGAATGCGCTGCTTCGGGTCACTCGCTTCACTGTGTTGAGTTTTCACCTCCTGTTGACTAAATAAAAACTACAGCACATTTACAAAGCAAACCAGACTTCCTTTTCATTTGCAAAATTGTTTACTGGCGAAGCCAGTTTTCACCTAGCTGCTGTTTGTTATTATTATTATTATTATTATTATTATTATTATTATTATTATTATGTTGGTTGTGTGGAGCTGTCTTAGTTCACTTCCCGTTGCCATGATAAAACACAGCTTGGGGAAGAAAGGGGTTGGCTTACAGTTCACAGTCTAACAGTGAGAGAAGCCAGAGCAGGAGGTCAAGGGAGGAATTAAAGCAGAGACCGTGGAGGAGCCCTGCTTACTGGCTTGCTCCCCATGGTTTACTCTACCTACTTTCATAAACAACCCAGAACCACCCACAGACATGCCCTCAAGCCAATCAGATGGAGGCAATTCCTCAATTGAGGGTCCCTCTTCCCAGGTGATTCTGGTTCATGTCAAGTGGACCAGCACTAATGGGCACAAGAAGCTTTCTGCCACCCAGAAGCCTTTTCTGGACTTCGACCTCAGAACCTCCCGTTTGAGCCAGGGTCTCCCTATGCTGCACAGGCTGCATTCAAACTTAAGATCCCTTTGCCTGAGCCTCCCTCCTGTGGGAGTACAAACTGCAGGACCATGCTTGGCCAGATCTTGTTTTAATAAATATTTCTGGATTGCTACAAAGTATTAAGGAAATCCCTCTCTGAAGGCCCCTCTCAGAGGGTGGCTTTCCAGCAAGACTCAATGATATACTCACTCTCTAGATATCGAGCATCTATCCCATGCCAGGTACTGTCCTAAATTCTCTGGGGGTCTCAGAGAACACGCAGTCCTCAGGGAATTTATACTCTATAAGGAAAGAAAGACAATAATAAACAAGTAACCGTGAAATGTATCAAGTCAGTGCAAGTGGAAAATCCAGACACTGAGGGAAACAGTTGCATTTTACTGAGACTAGTCATGGACGATCTCTCTGTTTCCAACATATCCAAGCAAAGACCTGAAAGAACAAGAGAGCAACGCATACTGAGTGTTTGGGGAGTGAGCCTTTCCAGACAGAAAGAACAGAAAATGCCAAGACCCTATTGGGTAGCTGCTCCAATCGTCTACAGGAGGAGGAGAAAGGCAATATGAGAGGTCCAGGCGCTCATCATCCAGTGGCCCCCGGAGGCCCTCAAGGCCTTCCTCCTGGCTTTACTCAGAGGCCAGTGGGAAAGCCTGAGAGGGTTTTAAGCAGTGAAGTGATATTAACATGCATTTTAAAGGGATCTCTTCATCTGGTGCATTGTAAAACAGCATGGAGAGAACACAGGTAGAAAGAAACCAGACCAGAGAGGAACCTCTCTGTGAAACCTAAGATTGTAAAATGGCCATGGATTAAAGCAGAGAAAAAGCACTGGGAGATAATTAAAACGTCGATGCTATATTTACTGAAGGGACTTTCAGATGGGCTAGATGAGGGAGGGAGGGAAGGAAAGAGGGAGAGAGGAGGGAGGGAGGGAGGGAGGGAGGGAGGGAGGGAGAGAGGGAAGGGAGGGGGGGAGATGAGGAAAGCAGGAAAAGAGCCTAGAGAAGGAGCTATGAAGAGTGACAAAGGGAAGGTGGCCAGGTGGAGTGCGGCCCGGGTTTGGCATCCAGACAGTGTGGAGGCAGCAGAGCAAAAAAAAAAAAAAGCAATTTAGACAAAGCTTGCCTTTCCCACAGCCCTCCTTCCACCTTCTAGCATCTACTCTGCCCAACCCCTCACCCCATCAGCGTCAATTTTTACAATACAAATGGGGCGAGCCACAGTCTCAGGTCTGTCTACAGTAACAGCAAAGGCTTAAAAGAAAAGGAGGAGAAAAAAATTACCGATCATTTTCTCAAGTACAAATCTGGATCACAGAGGAAATAAAGATCATAATCATACAAATGACCAACAGCACAGGAGAGGAAATCGTCGTGATCTTGGCTTAGGTGGAGATTTTTTTTTTTTTTTTTTCATCTCTAACGCCAAAAGCATGAGCCACAAAGGGGAAGAAATACGAACTGGATTTCAAACTGCAATGCCTCTGTCTTTGAAAGCCCCTGTTAGAGAGAAGGAGGAGAGAAGCCACACACTAAGACCATGTTTACATAGACGCTCGAATAGGCACTGGAAACAGCTCAGCAGCCTGGGCCCTAGGAAAAGCACAAAACCTAGGGATACCTCACGGCACAGCTGTTAAATGACTGCAAGGGTGGTCCAGAGGTAGCAGCTGGACCTATCCTACCTGTTAGTCAGTGGGAAATGACCCAACAGTCGGGCATTTTTTTTTTTTTTTAGTTAGGAACTAACCCGTATAGCACCACCATTCTACCACTAGCTGCTTACCCCAGAGAGACAAGAGTACCAGCCACACGAAAGAAGCCTTGCGAGGACATGCACACAGCACAAGTTATAAAAGCTCAAAGCAGGAAAGAATCAAGATGTCCATCCCCAGACAAATGGGTAGACACGCTGTGGAGTATCTGTACAGTGACTCTTATCCCACATTAAAGGATAGAGTGAAATGACAAAAGTCTCAAGACACCCGTGTTGACTCAGCCCTTATCACCCAAAACACGGTTTCATTCATATACATAGGTTCACGTCACAAATATATAGTTTCCCAGAAAATCTAACCACAGTAGTAGAGACCACAGTGGTTTTCAATGCAGAGGGAGGCCTTGTGCAGTTCACAGACAGACAGTGCAGTTCGAAAAGAGCAGCAGGAAACCTTAGGGATTAGCAAACATGCTCATTATCTTGATGGAGGTGATAGTTTCAGTTGTAGAAGTTTGAAGTTACACGTGAACGTGCAAGGTTTGGGGAACAGCAAGATATAGCACCACAGAGTAAAGGTGCTTGCTGCTAAACTTGAAGACCTGAGTTCAATTCTCCAGTTCCACGTGATGGAAGGAAAGAACAGATTTCTGCAAGGTGTCCTCTGAATGCCACTCCCATGCCTGACAAGCATGTGTGCCAAATTAAAAATAAAAACGGAGAAGTAACCCCCAAGAAAGGGGAATACTAGGTGATGAGGAAGAATGAAATGCAACAAGACACATGAGTCCTGAAAGAAAGTATTTTTGGTTGTGAGCCTAGCCTCTAGCAGCTGACCCATCTCTTCAGCCCATGAAAGAAAATACAATGCCGATTGGTCTTCTAGTTTCGACACTGTCATTGTTCTGTTTTTCTTTTTTGTGGTAGATAAGACCACAAAGATATACTTGACAGTGAAGGTGTAAAACCCTAACTCTATGGCTTCAGAATGGCTGTTGGAATTGTGCAGAAGTTCGCTGGGGTGCACACACTTGAGACAGGGATGCACACACCTGAGACTGGGATGCACACACCTGAGCAGGGATGCACACACCTGAGACAGGGATGCACACACCTGAGCAGGGATGCACACACCTGAGACTGGGATGCACACACCTGAGACAGGGATGCACACACCTGAAACTGGGATGCACACACCTGAGACTGGGATGCACACACTTGAGACTGGGATGCACACACCTGAGACTGGGATGCACACACCTGAGACAGGAATGCACACACTTGAGACTGGGATGCACACACTTGAGACTGGGCAAGTGTTTGTTTGAGTGGCTTTATTAATATGTGTGATGTTTTTATTTGGGAGTTCATGACAACAAAGTGATTTTAAAAAATAAATTAATGAATAAAAATAAATAAAATTCTTCACTAGGGAAATGCTGCAATTATAAGAACTTTGGGAAAATTCATAATAGGATAGTGTACACTGAATGTAAAAATAAGGGAATTCTTTTTATAGGAACTACAACAAACCTACCAACTTGGTCGTATCTCCCAATTCATGGTTACAGCCTATCTCCATTTATTTGGAGCTTTGATTTCTTCACCAGCATCCTGGAGCTTTTAGCATGCACATCTCCTTCACATACATACATGCCCCTGAGCAACTCTAAATGATGACATGCAGATTTCCCTCAGCTTGCAATTAGACTATGTCTCAGGAAACCCTATCACCAGCCAAAAATATTGCTAAAGTGAAAATACACTTGACACACCTAACCTATTAGAGAACTTCAGAGTACTGGTTATTTTCCATTGAGATTTTTGGGCCAACCAGGGTCATAAGTGGGCAATGTACCACACAGCAGTCCGGGAAATGATCAAAATTCAAAGTTCATTTTCAACTATATGTGCTTTGCTTTCACACTTTATTAAATTTTTATAAATTAAAATTTTAAAAGTCTGACCATCACATGTCTGTGAGACATCTGTGATTGCTACCACAAGAAAGTTTCAAAACACGCTGAAAAGCAAAATCTAAAACCATGCTTACAGATCCATATCCGGATTATACATCTTTAGGGTGCATGCAAACATGGGAAGTAACAAAATTGAAACCGAGATAAAGACTTCTATCTAAAATTTTAGGAGATTTCTGGGCAATTTTTTGGTCAAAGGATACAAAATTAGAGCTAACGAGGAGAAAACTCAATAGACTTAACATAGAGTGTGCAGGTTAGGTTTCTGTCTACTTGACACAAGTTGCTCATCTGGGAAGAGCAATCTCAACTGAGAAAGGCCTCTGTAAACTGACCTGTAGGCGTCATTAATGATGGATACGGGAAGGCCCAGCCCCTTGCGGGAGATCCCACCCCTGAGCAGGTGGTTCAGTGTTGTGTATAAAAGCAAGCCTAGCTAACCATGGAGAGCAAGTCACCAGTAGGCAGTATTCCTCTGCGGCCCCTGCTACTGTTCCTGCCCTGCTTGAATTCCTGTCTTGGCTTCCCTCAGTGATGGACAGTAATAGAGACATGGGAAAACAAATAAGTCTTTTCCTGACCAAGTTGCTTTAGGCCATGATGTTTATCATAGCAACAGAAAGCAAAAGAGCACGCCGCATGATAAGTATGGCTAGTGACAATATCTATTATTCTTGAAAAACGCTAAATGGGTAGCAAGTGTTCTTACCCCAAAGTAACTATGGAAGTTAATGCATTTGTTAATTAGCTAGATTTAAATACTCGTGTATGTACATATGTATACATACATGTTCACATATGCCTAAATATATACATATATATGCACACAAGTATGAATACATATATGCATACACATGCCTATACATGTACATTTATGTGTGTGTGCGCCGGTTGATTTTTATGTCAGCTTGGCACAGGCTTGTCATCAGAGAGGAAGGAGCCTCATTTGAGAAAATGCCTCCATAAGATGGCTATAGGCATGCCTGTTAGGTATTTTCTTATCAGTGATTGATGAGGGAGGGCCCAGGCCACTGTGGCAGTGCCACCCCTAGGCTGGTGGTCCTGGGTTCTATTTATAAGCAGGTTGAGCAGGTCATGAGGAGCAAACTGGTAAGGAGCATCCCTCCATAGCCTCTGCATCAGCTCCTGCCTTCAGGTTCCTGCTGGTTTGAGTTCCTGCCTTGGTTTCCCTCAGTGGGCTGTGGCTCAGGATATATAAGCCAAATGAACTCTTTCCTCTCCAAGTTGATTTTGGTCATGGTGTTTCTTCACAGCGATAATAACCCTACCTAAGAGAATATGCATACATACATATATATGCATACACTTCAAAATACATCGTTCTTAATAAACACACACACATTTTGGGCGATTTTTAAATTAAACTTTTTATTTTTGAGTTAGTAAATTTTTGGGTGGTATAGCTGAGTGTGGTGAACCATCCGTCTTATTTTTGGGAGAAAAGACCTCTCACTGGCTTGGAACTCACTGACTGGCTAGGCCGGGATGCCCAGGGCATCATCTTTTCTCCACCTCCCCAGCACTGAAATTGAAAGTCGCTGGGGCCAGGTCCAGCTTTTTCACATGGGTTCTGAGGAAAACAGAATCAGGTCCTCACGCTTCCACAGCTAGCACTTTACTGAGCCTCCTCCCCAGCCCAACAAATATTATTGAATAAAGTTTCCCTTCAGCATGCTTGATCCTACTTTTCCAAGTGTGTATTACTTTGGAATTTTTTCCAAGGCTCATATTATTAAAATAAATAAAAATAACCTGCCTCTTAAGATTTTATATCCACTTCTCATCAAAGAGAGGGCCATGGTGGACAATAGAAAGACTGAGGAGAGCGCCATTTGATGGATGAGACCATTAGCACAGCTGCTAAAAGCTGTTGCCTTTCATGCAAGCTTTTCAGCGGGGGATTAAAATTCCAGAGCTAAGACCCAGCAGCTGTCAGGGGTAGAACTTACATTCTGACTCCTGGCTGAGGCAGAGGTTTGGGCACATGTTACCAGTATCAGTGTCCCCAACCACCCTCACTACAGACTTATCTGTCACTTTTTCCTAAGCGGGAAGCTGAAGAATCAGCCGGGGGCAGATCCTTAAGCCCTTCTTAAGAGTGGAATTTACCAGCTTGATTCCTCTCTCCTGGCTGCCGCAGTTCCCAAGATGCAGCTTCCTGAGGCTGCAAAGACAAATGAACGCCTCTGCTGCGTGATGAAGGAGAAAAACATCCCGCCTTAGGGATCACACCCAAAACAGGGCTTTTCTTAGATTCCACCAGGCTGACCTTCACAAGCAGAGGGCAGGCTGTGTTCTGAAGGTTGTCACAGAAGCTATGGCTTGTGCCTTGGGGCACTCTTGGGGAACGTGGGACTTGGAGCAGTGTGAGCTTCAAATTATGAGAAATTCTGCTGGAAGGGTAGATAAGGACGACAGTGCTCTAGGCAAGGATTGCTGTGGGGGTCCCCTCCCCCACCACCACCACTATTCTAACAATTTAAATAATTTACAGATTTCAGTACCCAGGCCTAACTCGCTATGACATTAAATATGGGTCTTTGTGTAAGTGACCAACATAAGGTGCCTGAAATTTTTCAAATGGGGGTCTGGCGACAGTTTTGAAGCCCTGATGAATGGTATGGCTGTAATGCCAGAATTTAGGAGGCTGAGGCAGAAGGATGGCTGGAGTGAAGCCTGGGCAGCCCAGTGGAACCTCATCTGAAAGCACAATACAACACCAGAATTTCCAAAATATTCCTTCCAGCCAGTCAGGCCTCCTACCCTGTCCTCAACTCCTCTGTCCACACCAATTTCACACACTCCGCACCACACCCTCACTGGGTCTGAAACTGCCCAGTGGGAAGGATGAGGCCCACCCTGGTGCTCACTCACTGATCTCACATACAGGCCAGACCGTCCTGACTCTGTAGACATCACTTCCTGCCCTTCCTCCCCTCAGTCTGACCCCTTCCCAGATGTTCTGGGAGGCACAGGAAGTGAATCCCTCCACCTTTGGCCCACTGGGATATGGTTTCTCTCTGGAGGCGTTGGGTGGTTCTCCCTCAAGCCCCCCTCCCACCTTATCAAGCGTTTTGAGACCTGGCCCTGGCCAATTAGACCCTGAGAGGTTTCAAAGGACAACTTTTGATACCCAAAGCCCAGAAGACTATTTTCAGTCACTTGTTAAACAAAATGGAGACATTCAATTTTTGTCGTCTTTTTGTATGACAAAATGAAGCAATGCAGAACATAAAAATAAATAAAAAAATAACCACAAGATCCTGGTACCATAGGGAGTTTTTAAGGTCTGGGTTTGTGGCTCAGCCCTTGCCTAGCATGCACAAAGCCTGATCGGATCTCAGCACATGCACACCTCCCAAAAAAGTGCTGTATGCATAGAAGTAGAGAGATGAGCAATATTTTCAAAGTGGAGGGACTAATGGTTACCAGAATGTGAGGGGAGGGGACAAGAAGAAAGGGAACGAGAGAGAAGAGGAAGGGATGAGAGAAGGGGAGGCGGGAGAGGAGAGGAGGGAAGTGTGGGAATGACAGGTGTAAAGTTACAAGAAGAAATCAATTCTGATGTTTTATTTCACAACAGACTGTGGTGAACTATAAGACAGTGCATACTTCAGAATAGCTAGAAGATTTCAAACGGTCTCATCACAAATGAATAGTAAATGCTTGTGGTGATGGAGATGTTGACTGCTCTGATTTCTCCAATATCCATATATACATGCACCAAAACACCAAGCTACACTCCATAAACAGACACAACTCCAACGGTTTAATAAAATAGGTAAATTAAAGGAGGACAGGCACTAGAACCAATTCTCAAGGAGAATGAAATCAGCTTTATAATAATAACTGACTTCTAAAGCCAAGTCCTGTCACTAGTGGCTGATCAGTAATGGGATGTGGGCTCAGTACATGCAGGGCCCCAGGTTGGTCCCCAGCACCACAAAAAAATAATTAAATGATGAATGAATTTGTTCAAAGCTCTCCCCTTCATTTTCAGGGCCATGGGCTGTTTGTCCTCTCCCCTTCATGGCCACCACTGGCTCTCTCTGTCCCTCTGGCCTTTGGTCTGTTCCCATGCAGGCACGTTGTCTCCACCACCCTTGGCTCTTGCTTCCTCTGCCTGGAATCCTGTTCCCTTGAACAGTCATGTCACTAGGTGTCTGCTCAGATAATATCTCTGAGAGATTTTTGCTGCTCAATCTGTTTAAACACCATACATCTACTGTTTCCTCATCTTATTCCTCCCCAGAGTATTTATCACTAAGTGATATCACATGTCAGTGTATAGGCTGCCTCATGACAGACATTTGCTATAGTCATTTCCATGAGGACAGAGTCCTGTCCATAAGAATTCCCTATCACATAGTAGGTCCTCAATACAGGGTGGATGAATAAATGATGGAATGAGTGCATGCTGTCAATATGTTGTTGGCTCTCCACCCAGCCATGCAACAACTTTGAAATTACTGTAGTAAATATTAGAATCAACAGTTTCAGAAGCAATTTTTAAAAATCATCCTAGTGGGGTGGAGAGAGTATCTTAAACTGGCCCATTAGAGCCCCATCTTTGAGGACTTCTCCATTATACTCCATCCATCTTTCAGGTACAATGCTGAGTTTATCCTGATTTTAAAATGTGTGCGTGTGCATGTGCGTGTGTGCGTGTGTGTGTGTGTGTGTGTGTGTGTGTGTGTGTGTATGGGTGTGTTAGCTGCATGTGGGTGTCTGAGGAGGCCAGAAGGAGTCAGATCCCCTGGAGTTGGAGTTACAGGTGCCTGTGAGCCACCTGACATGGCTATGGGAACAGAACTCAAGTCGTCTAGAAGAAAAGCAAGGGTTCTTAACCACTGAGCCACCTTCCTAGCCCTGGCCGTCCTTACCCTGGAAATCTCAAGGACTCCCTCCCTCAAACCGAGACGGGAGCTCGCCCTACCACCAGCATCAGCTCACAACCTTCCCCTCTCCTCTACGGTCGCAGAGAGTTGTACAGCAGATGAAAAATCTCCAGGGCTGTGGGAAGAGAATATTAGCTGTGTGCAGTGAGTAGGACTGGAGGACTGATAGACATGGACAGGCTGGGTCATCCGGTTGACCTCACCACGCACCAGCAGGAAGGACATGAGCACAGACGATGCCGACCAGCTTCCAGAGGCCTCTGCCACTGGTGGTGGTTGGCCAGTTCTCCTGAAGCTCATCATTCCTAAACCCCAGGTTCTTCTGTTGCCATGGCACCAACCCCTCTCCCTTTCCTAAACTATGGTTACTTCCTAGCAATGCCCTACCATGCATTCATTAACTCATTTAGTTGCCACAAGAACTCCACCATTTCAATGAATACTCAACTAAGACTCAGAAAGGTTGTTACTGCTTAATCCTCATACCTTAAAGGGTGAGAATTTGATAGACTGGAATTTCACCTCTTAAGATTTACTCTTGGTTATTACATAATCATGTAGATTTTAATGCTGTAAATCCATATTTTGACTGTGTTCAAAGACCTAGCTTTTTAAAAAGGATACATTACACCCCCAGAGGTGGAAAATAATATCAATTTATTATGTTGACCTTGGTTCTGATGAGGCTTTAAACAGGCAAAATACCAAATCATAGCTGATAGACAAACCAAAGGCAATGGAAGAAGATTCTAAAACTAACGGGTCTATTTCACAGGCTTGAGGCCTTGTGGAAAGCCTCCAGTTTATAAAACAGACCTAGCTAGTTAGATTTCCTCTCTGGACAGAATGCTTCAAGCCACAGGATCTTCCTTATTATCTTCAGAGAAAGTTACCTGGTTTGCTTGTGATTCTGAAAAGTGTGTCTAATTCTGAAGCACCCGTGTATTAGAGGATCTTGCAGAAGCCAGAAGCAGTTACCTCGTAGTAAAAAAGGCAAAACAAACTTGGAGTCCAAGGAGAGTTGTCTGCATCCTCACTCTGCCGCTTACTACCTATAAATGACCCCTAACCTCCCCAAGCCTGTTTCCCTCTTACAAAACGATGATGTCTTTGTGCCCAGCTGGGTTGGTAGTTCGGAACTCTTCTCTCAGCATTTGGGAGGCTGAGCAGCATTATCACCATGGGTTTAAAGCTGTTACGGACTGCAGTGTGAGGTCTTGGCTCAGAAAAAAGAAAGGCACAGGGAGGAAAGAAAAAAAAAGAAGGAAAGAAAAGAAGGAAAATAAATTTTCTGTCTTGCAAATTTTCAGTAAGTAAATGGCTGCACACTTGCAGTGAGGAAGGCTATGTGCTACGTTTCAAAGTTCTGATCTTTGTGTTCTTGGATTTCAGTAGGGTGAAGAGGCGTGAGGTTTTTACCTTTAGCACGAATTGGGTGACCTACACAGATCCTCAGCTTCTGATTCTGTAAGGTGAGAGATAGAAGAGAAAATGTTCCAGGCTCCCTTTACTATCCAATAGTGTCATTCAGTTCTTCCATTGGGCAATTCGAATATGAATTAGTGTTGTTCACTAACTTACCTGTCCTAAGGCATTCATCCAGAAACTTCTGTTCCTGCTTGAGAAACTCCCTGCCGCTCTTTGAAATTCCATCTGACACATAAGCTCTTAGACAGCCCGAGTTGTGAGGAGGGAGGCATGATCCCACTACCAGCACAACTAATTGCCCTTTCTTCTCAAGTATCCCCGTAAGAGATGACCTTGACCACGCTTTCCCTCTAGTCCTCTCCCTCTGGCCTTGCTCCGGTCCTCCTGTCCTTCCCACTGCACTGTCTGGATCTCCATTTCCTCCAACTGCACCTTCCATTCTAAATGGCGCCTAGCCTCTCCTGGGAAAATCAGGGAAATGCTTTCTTCCTCCTCAACACCTGTTCGCTCTTAAATCCCTAGCCTAAGCTGCCACCCTCAGCATCCTGCCAATGTCACTGTTGGGTCACCCTCCTCACCAATACAATGCCCTATCCCTGATCCTCTCTTTTTCAGCGTCTTTAAATAGTCTTTTTCACATACTCCCTCTTGAATATGTTACCGCCGTTGACTTCTTTATTGGCTCCAATAATAAAGTTACCTACGCCACAGAGTGAGGAAAGATTTTGTAAGGAGACTAGACAAAATCTTCATTCCCAGAGCTCCTTTCAGATATGAGAGAGAAGAGGAGTGGCATGATGTGGAAGCTATAAACTAGAGATCATAGTGGTGGGATAAAGGTAAGACTTCCAACCCAATGAGACTCTTGGGGGTGATGGGTTTTTATTACCTCGGTGTGGCAATAGGACAGTAGCTGCATCTATAGATCCGACTCATCTGATTGTAGACATTAAGCATGTGTGGGTTTTTATATGTTGATCAAATTCCAATACAACTGTGGAAGGGAAGAAAGGAGAGAGGGGAGGGGGGATGGAGAAAGAAAGACAAGAAAATCCTCTCCTGGGAGACCTAACTCACTCTGATAGACCAATATTAATCCCTTCACAAAGGTGGCCATGACCCAGTTACCACCCTGTAGGCTCACTTCTTAAAGACCCTCCACCTTTCAGTACTGATACACTTGGACCACACCTCCAAAACATGAAACTTGGAGGCACAGACCACAGCAGATGAAGACTCACTTGGGTCCTCTGACTCCAACGAAGGGAAACTACTTTTCATGTTGGTATTTGCTTCTTTGTAGAGCGATCTTGCTTTGTATTTCTTCCTCTCCCCTGTTTTGTTCTTTTTCTTCTTCCCACATCCTCAACACAGTCTCCCCATGAGTGTGCATCCTCTTTAACAGTTTCAGCCAGCACCTCCATGCTAATGATACTACCTCACACAGGCCCTGCATCTTCAGCCTCTGCCGGCTTAAGTGTCTGACCCTGTCTTGATCTGCCAGCTGTGTTTTAAATCTAAACTTATTTCCCTGCCTACAGCTTCTGCTCTAGGCTGATGTCAGGGACCTAGATTATCAGGCCGAAAGGAGGGCTATGTGAAAAGCAGCATTCTTTGATTCTTCTTCCTGCTTCCAAGCCTGCAGTTATCAAAGTCCTGTGAGTCCTGCCTTCGGGGTAGCCCTCTGATGTTCTTTTCCTTTTCAACCTCTTAATCAAGGCCCTCTTCATTTTACAGCATGATTTTTGTACTCAGTGCAAGTAACATATATGACACAGACTTTAATATATTGACACAATGAAGGTAAAGCTTCAAAACATAAGCCTAAAGTTCATAAGGAACTTAATTATTCTCAAACATACTTCAGTCATCGCATGACTGCCTGTTGGGAATCTGTTCTCTTTTCTTTTCTTTTTTTTTTTTTCTCGTTTCTTATTAAGTCTAAGTGGAATACCATGGCAACCACAACCTATGATGACACACAGTGCTCTTCTCTTTGAATCTGCAGCTGAACTTGGGGCCTCTAAGGACACAAAGACTATGAAGGCCACCCTACTGCTCTGGAAATGTTTAACCCAGATCTGAACTCCTTGGGGAAATCTAGGGCTCTCAGGTTCTTCTTTTCCTATTATATTCTATCACCAGTTCTAGAGTCATCTTCAAAAAAGATATATAACATCTGTTGTGTATATAATATATGAATTCTGCTCAGAGCGTTCCCCTGTGATCTCACAACAGTGGCTCCATTGCTGGGTATTAGAAGTCCATTGTAAGCCAGCCCAGCCTTTATCTCCAGCGTTCACCTGCGTGTTAACCCTGTCCACTCCATCCTGCACTTCATCCAGCCTCACCTGGTTGGCCTGCTAAAATACATCCTGGGAGGTCTGATTCTAAGCTGTGATTCTTCAGCTCTCCCATGCCTAGCCTCATCCTCATTCTTCTAACCTGGATAAAGCCTACCTCCTTTGGACTGGAATGTGGCTTAATGATAGAGCACTTGCTCTGAATCCACAAGGACCTGAGTTTAATCCATGACACTGAGAGGATGAGAAAGTCATCTCCTTTGGAGGGTAAGGTAGAGGACAGAATAAAAAGTGTCACTTTGGGATCAGAAACTCTAGATCTCCACTGTCTATGAACAAGTACCTGCCCCCTTGGGCCTCATTTTCCCCCATTTGAACAAGGATGTTCATGAGAATATAAATAAGAATATAAGCAGTACAATTCTCTTATGATAGCAAAACATAACAAAACAGACATTTTATGTGAATGACAAAAAGATCATTACCCATCCACAGTCACCACTACTCCACTCTTATAATTATAATTAGTAGTGCGTGCGTGCGTGCGTGCGTGCGTGCGTGCGTGTGTGTGTGTGTGTGTGTGTGTGTGTGTGTGTGTACCATGAGTTGATAATCAGGTAGCTTGATCAATTGCTTTCTACATTGTATTAATTGTGGTGGTGTTGCTGCTGTTGGAGACAGGGTCTCTCACTGAACCTGGTGCTTGCTGATGCAGCCAGGCTGTCCAGCCAGCAATCTCCTGAGATCTTTGTCTCTGCCTCCCCAGTACTAGGACAACAGGTATGCAATCCTGTGCCCAACCTCCAGCCTCCTTTATTTTTTTTAACAAGGGTGCTGGAGATTAAATTCAGGTCCTCATGTTTGCATGCCAAGCACTTTACTGAGTCATTTCTCCAGCTCCATTAATAAGAATTCTGACAGTTTGATAGTATATATGTGCATATATATATATATATATGTATATATATATGCATGTGTGTATTTATAATATAGATGAGACACTTCATGGTTTTCAGATGCTTACAAATAAATCTGATCCACTTTGCGTCCTACTCATTGGGTGCTTAATCTTTGGAGAATGACTTAACCTGTCTATGCCTATGTACCCTGTTCTCATTTCCACTGTCACGTACTTTAGGACAGTGACCCTACCTCATACCCCTCTTGCCCATCCCAGCACAGAGCCCCATGTCGCATGAGCACTTAGCAGTGCCTTGCTTCCACGTCAAGAGTTTAGAAGCATGGGTTCTAGATCCAGAGAGGATTTGAAAACCATTCCTGTTGCTTACTAGTTCTGTGGCCTTGGAGGAGCTACTTCAACTCTCAGAGACTAGGTTTCCTTCATTCTGAAATAGAGATGATACAAGCACATATCTAATAGAACACCTATGAAGTTCCTAAGATCCAGAGTGGAGAAAGCCTGGAACGTGGTAAATCTTTTTTTTTTTTTTTTTTGGTTTTTCGAGACAGGGTTTCTCTGTGTAGCTTTGCGCCTTTCCTGGAGTTCACTTGGTAGCCCAAGCTGGCCTCGAACTCACGGAGATCCGCCTGCCTCTGCCTCCCGAGTGCTGGGATTAAAGGCGTGCGCCACCAACGCCCGGCTGGTAAATCTTTAATAACTATGAACTAAATGGAGCTGGGGATCTAATCCTTTTTTTTTTTTTTCTTTATCTTTCTGCCTTATCACTTCAAGTCTCTTTCAGCCTACATTCTCTTATCAGTCACCTTGGTTTGTTCATTCACAGAACATTCACTGAGCTAACTCAGAACATAGTAGCTTGAATAAAAGAAGTTGCAAAAGCCAGCTCCTTCTCCACTGCTTGGTGCTGGGCCAGTATTTCTGTAAGGGTTGTGTCCCTCGGCATTCTTCTCTTGTTTCATAAAACAGGGAGAAAATAAGATGCTGTTCCGACATTAAGTCACTGTAACCAGTGCCAAGTCCCTCAGAAAGCTAGTCAGGGCTAGGCTTGTAGTTTAGTCAGTAGAGTGCTTACCTAGTCTATATGAGTCCCTGGGTTCTAGGCACAGGAAACCAAAATAAAATGCAAAGGTGTTCACATCTCTTTACTGAAAGCCTTCAGGGATCCGTAACAGACTGGAATGCATTTGTCTGATGGGAGTGAGTAGAGTTTGCCACATCTCAATAGCCGTTTGCCTGTGGAATGGTTGATTTCTCTTACCCTTGTTCTGTCAGATCTATGTGGGAAAACATTGTGTAGTTTTGCTATTCCCTCCTACTCCTCCTCTGCTCACGAATATGTTCTAGAATGTAACTTACCCTGTACCCTGTCCTCTACAGGTGGCTTACCTAAGCATCTGGAGGCATTGATACTGAATCTTCCATGCATTCAGTAAACATTGCTTCTAACCAGACTGTACTGCTGGGAAGGACTCTAACTGCTGCACATATTCAAAATCACTTATGCTTTACCACCATCCTCCAAAAAATTCTCGAGCGACCATAGGACTTATCATATATTCTCATTGGAACCTACAACATCACCCAAAATTCTTTCATTCCTGTTCTAACTTGATGCTAGTTTTGGAATCCATTTCTCAATCTATAGCAGATTTTAAAGAGCAAAACAAAGATTTAAAAAAAAAGAGGCAAACTTAAAATTATACATGAGAAGCTGGTTGTGAAGGTCACCCTGTATCATGTTAGCTAAATGAGGTATGGTTATTGCCCATGCTATTGATGATGTATGGCACAACAAATGACCAGGAGAAGCTTTCTGCCCTTCCCTGACCTTCTTAGCACACTCTGCTCCAGTTCCACTCAGCCCCTAGGACTCTCTAAGTCTCCAAGATCTGTGTCCAACGTCAAAATCCCTATGCAGCTGACTTGGCATAATAAAGCCTCCGCTGGTCATTTATCCAAGTAATTCAACAAGAGTGAGAGATCAGGACTACGACGCATTTACATCTAATGAGTAAATGGTGATCCCCCAAATAGAGCCAAGTTAGAATGCTAGGCTGGCAAATTTGGGAGTATAAAGAAAGCTGGGGGCCACACTCCTGAAATTGCTCCGACCGCAGCATCTAAGGTAAGCACTCAGAAGTGCCCACTTTTTTTCCCACATAGTGATGATTAACCTGGTTGGGTTACCAGTCAAGGGCAATACAGTTGCCCTTACTAATGAGATCAGCGACATGGCCAAAGTCCTTGTATTTCTAGAAGATCTTACAAGGGGAAAAGAAACAAAATTTCATACAATTAGGAGACAAAAAAAAGAAAACTCACTTGCAGAATAAAGCTGATTTTCTAGGTAGATGCCACATCATTCAATTAATAGATTAACAACATGTCGATGTGTGGTAACCTTTGTGATTAACTTGAACAATTTGGAGGTTTTATGATGATTTAAATCTCAGATTGCAGGGCAAAAATTCCCATAGTACTGTTTGACGTTTAACCCATATTGAGATGCATCCTAACCTGGTTATTACTGACTGGTTTGTGTGTTGGTCTTGCATGGGGAACCTTGTGGATTTTCACTGGGTCTAGTCTGACAGTGCAGTAGCAGCCGTGAAGCCGTGATGGCGACTCTAGCTTTTGGAGCCTCATGACGCTTTGATTTCAGGCTATCTATCATCTCTACCTGAGAACTTTCTGTCTTGGACTCATAGGGCTGAAAGGAATCCTGAGGCTTTTCTGGTACACCTGTATCATTTTATAGAAAGGAGTGGAAATCCAAAGAATTTTCAGTAGCTACTTAACAGAACCGGCTTTGCTTCTGCATCTTACATCTCTTGAGCCAAGGATTCTGCATATGAGTTAATGCTTCTGAAAACTTTCTGTGAACTTGGAGATATAACTAAGGCTTATTAAAGGCTTGAAAATAAAGGAAGCAACCAGCATATCAAAACCTGACTGCTTCTGCAACGAGCCATTTCATGACATTTTCTCTGGCTCCATTTAAGCAGTATTCGGTAACTGGGAAGTTTGTTGAAATCAGGTTTGATATTTAAAATTTTGCAGAGAACTCCTTGAAAATGGTAATGTTCTTCATAAACTCGGGATTCTCTGGCCTTAGATGACTTTTTGGAAGTCCCATCTCCACTTTCCCCAGGAGACTTGAGAGTGTGCACAAGCTCCCTACTGAGATGGCTCCAACCATCCAGTTTACAATATTTGATCATTCCCCAGAGGACATAGCCCCCTAGCCAAATACAAGTTTCTGGGACAGTTTACCTAGACTCGTGGAATTGTCTCTTACTCTTCCTGGTTCAAGATTTATTTCAGCATTTTTTTTGACCTTCACTGAATTTTGAACTCTCGTATGTCAGAGACATTCTATCTTTGTTAAACTTCCTAAGGAACTTACATGCCACTTTCCACATCCATAAGTTTCTTTCCTAAATAAATAAATAAATAAATAAATAAATAAATAAATAAATAAATAAATAAATAAATAAATAAATAAGTGGTATGATGAGTTAACCCAAAATCAAAATATACAAACTAGAAAACTTCTTTTCATCCTACACTCTCCAATGTGTGTCCATATACATGAACACAAATCAGAATAAACATATTTTCTATATTTTAAAAAAATTCTTGTAGTCATATTTTTTTGTCTGTTTGTTTTGGCTCTATTGAATCAGCCGCAGGAGGACATCCCATTCCCGAAGGACACTGAGAGTCACTCTGTGAACCAAGAAGGTAAGGGTTACTTTTGGTCTGGTCAATAACCACAGTCATTGAGTTTAGCAAACACCATGTTACACATTTTCAACATTGGCACATATGTAAGAAGCTGAAATCAGTGAGCTGAGACTGATCACTAGAGTATTTATTCTGAAAGGTGACATTACGAAATCACAGCTTTGACTGAAGGAAGAAGAGCTTCCCGTGTTTGTACTGTGCTCAGAAACGCCTTGAACACAAGAACAGAGTTTCGGTATGCAAGTTCTAGGTCCATATACCTCGTAGACTGAGAACATGATGCCCAAGACTCACTCTTTACATGACTGGCTAATTGTGACTGACCCTTAGGCACAGTCTTAACCCTTGAATCCACACAGCCATGCCTCTGTCACAAACAGTAAGGGAAGAACAAGGAGAGTTCATTCAAACCTACTCAAAGGTGAAACCCTTCTCATTCCAAACTTTGTTTATTAGAAATAATTCTAGATGCATTTGGAGCAAAACAGCCAAGGGTCACTGAGTTATGACCACTCAACAAGAACAGGCTGAGAAATTTCTAGAAGAGGGATAAGTCCAGGTCAATGACAGAGTACACCCAAAGCAAACGGAGGAGCACTCGGGGGTGGTGATGGAGATTGGATGGGAGGGCAAACATCTCAATTAGAAGGTCCTTGGAGACAGGAACAGAGCGGGTGGCTGAAAGGGCACAGCTATGCAGTGTGGGAGCTGGTCATGCTGGAAGAACTAATTAAGGCTAACTAATTAAGGGACCCTGTGAGAGGAGAGCTCGGGGCCCACTGTGAGTCATGTACCAAGAGAATTTGGTCAGATCTGAGGAGGTGACATTCACCAGGCAAGAATGAATAGTTTTACACTTGGGGCTCAGCCCTCGGTTGCATAAATATGGGGAGAAGATTTGACTTAGCAACCGCATGCCTGGGGAGGATTGAGGGACTTTGCTGGGCAGTGAATGGTGAGTCAGCGGAGTGACCTGGCTGCCAATGAACAGTCACCGCCTCAGCCGTTACACCTAGGTCAAGAGAGGTGAGGGCGCTCTGGAGGAGGAAGAGGAGGAGGACATGTGGTTTGGATATCACACTTGATGAGATTAACAGGAGTCCACTTGGGTACAGAGTCTAGGACAGTAAAGGAGATACAGAAGTACATTATGGAAGAAGCAGAAGAAGATGTAACTGGGTCCACTTAGCACAGAGACGGTAAAGCTACGAAGAGCACAGAACAGCCAGGGACAGGGGCAGAGTCATCTTACAGAAGAAGCTGGAGTTTTCTTTCCTTTATCAAGAGCTGGGATGGCAATCAATCATCCTAAAGTTATAGAAGGACTTTAGGTTAAGTACCTTTCCTCTGTCAAATCTGTCAGAAATGGGGAAAGTTGTATGTGAAGGAGTGCGACCACATCTGTAAAAGAATATTGCTGAGTCAAGTCATTTCACCCAGGTGATACAATGAGGGGACACGGGACTGGAGCTACAGTTGGACTACAGCCGGTAGAAGGGGTGGGCTACAGAGTCTTTATCTGAAAACTCGTAAGGATTTGAGGCCTAGAAGGGAAAGTCTAGTGTTTCTAGAAAGACTAAGTATAATTCAATGTTCAGGTATTGTGAACTTTTCCCACCTGCACCCAGGTGGCAGAAATGAGAAACCTGCAATGTCTATTAAATAGAACTTAAGGGCAGGAGAGGTGGTTTGGTGGTGAAGCACTTTGCCACACAGGCATGAGGCTAGCCTGGGTTACTCTGGCTCAAAACAAAGTAAAAAATGAAAGTGCAAGCTAGACCAGTGTGATCTAATGTAATCAAATGAAAATATTGATGTTTTCAGGTTCCACGTTGCAAGACGCCTGTGAGACTCGACCACTTGTCAAGTTTAAAACAGTAAGTGTCGAAGAATAATAACTACGTTATCTGAAAAAATAATTAAATGATAGTTTGACAGGCCCAAATGCATGTTGTTCCTCTCCTTCTTTAAATTATACTATGATGTAAGGAGCTGCTCTTAAAAACTTATATTTACTTTAACCAACCCGACAGCAGACATGACAATTAAGCAGACATTGATGGGATTGCGAAAGTGGAAGAGAGCGCTGTTCTTCTCTGTAATTTCTTGGTTTTGAAAAATATCGTTTTCAAAAATACGTTATCTATAAGGGATTTGATAGTACCTCTTAAAGAATTTGTACTTTTTCTCAATTCTCATTTCTCATCTGGTGCACATTGGAAATACCACCTCCTTGCATTTTTCATTTTAAGAGTATGTAGGGGTCCTAAGACCACTAAGTTGGAAAACTGCTGCTGTAATGCAACCCACTTAAGCCACAACTGTGGAGGCTCCCTTCAGGGAAATGGAAGGAAAAATTATGATTCTTTTTATTCTCCAGGAAATAACCAAGTCGTTTTAAAGCAGCATGATGGCTGGGAGCCTGGGAGTCCTCTTTGTGGATACTATATTAAATCCCAGGTTTTTTTCCCATTAAATCTTAACCACGAGCCACAGCTAGCTTAAGGGAGCCACTGGCCAAAATAAAACTGAAGCGAAACTTCATCAGAATAAGGCCCAGAGCTAAGCAAATCCTTCACCCCGTAGAAGGCAGCATCTGCAGAATCACAGAAAGGATATTTCAACAGTGACTAATGAAGTGTAGTTCCCAAAAGGCGGAACGGGGAGAAAGAACTGGAATGGGCTTGTCCTCCCTTTCAACATAGAGTGGAGAAGATATTAAAACATTAGCTGTTTAAGAGACATACAGGAAGATGCATACGGGTGCTGTGTGTGTACCTTAATTCCATTTTATTTTAATTATATTTTATTTCTGTCACAGGAGAATGAGATGGGAAGGAAAAGAGGAGGGAGAAAGGAAAGGAAGGTTGATGTGTGTGTGTGTGTGTGTGTGTGTGTGTGTGTGTGTGTGTGTGTGTGTGTGTGTGTTTTGGGGGAACTCAAGGAGGAGATGAGAGAAAAGATACAGAGGGGATGAAGTGGACAGGAGGAAAGGGAGTCGTGGGTCCATGCTACACCTGGATGTGATAGACAGGAGTTGCTTCTTCATTTTAAATAGGATGAGGCAGGAGCCCAGAGAACTTAAGTGGCTTGAACAAGGTCACGGCTCAGACATTAAAGTGAGTTTTCTAGCTTGAAAGAAGAGAGAAAATACACACATAGAGAGAAGGGCCAAAGAAGTGAGAAAATCGTGACACAGAGGATGGGGGGACCTCATATGCACCCCCCACATTATGCAGTGGGTTCCAAGACAAGTGTTAATTAAACATTTTCCCAATCTGATAGTCCTATACACAAGTGGACTTTAAATAGTTGTTCTAGGCCGGGTCTTCTTCTCTCTGTAAACATAGAATTCCCCAGAGAATCCTCATATAATTCAGGCTCTGCCTGGGTTATCTCAATTGAGTCGGAGATTCTCTATTTTCTGAAAAACCCCTGGTGTGATAGCTTGAGGGCTTAAACCAGGAAGACCACGTGGCAACGCCTCTCAGAGAGAGCATTCCAGACTAACAGCAGCCACATGACCTAGAAACCTGCAAGAAATGTCTATTTTCAGCCCACTAAATCCTACAGTAGATAGTGGGGGCCCAGCTCTCTACTTTAACTGGTTCCTGGAGGGTTCTGACACATGTTGAAGTCTGGACTGCTTGCACTGGGCCAGCGTGCCTTCCATTAATTACCTTGTTACCTAAACAAGTGAAATGAATCTTTACATTCAAATCAGTGTGTTAGCACCGAGCTGTACGAATTCTCTATTAGGAATCACTGCCATTCCAAACACTTTCCCCACGTTTACAAAGGGCATGGCACTCAGGTCACAGGGCTCAAGCAGGATGAATCATTTAGGAGGTGTTTGCTGGAGCCTTCTCTATCGAACATGTGGCTGCCTTGAGCTTGCCCATTTGATGCCCTCCTTGGGCCTGGCTGTACATCTCTCAAAAGGTAGAGTTGTTCCATGAGCCTCTGAACCTGCCCGCCACCCCTGACTGAATAGCAATAATGGGGCAGAGGAGGGTGAAGTACTTACCCAAGCCTCACCAGTCCCCCTGTCTTCTCAGCCCCCAGCAGTCATGAGTTCAGACGCTGAGATGGCCATTTTTGGAGAAGCTGCTCCCTACCTCCGAAAGCCAGAGAAGGAGAGGATCGAGGCTCAGAATCGCCCTTTCGACTCTAAGAAAGCCTGCTTTGCTGTGGATGATAAAGAAATGTATGTGAAAGGCATGATCCAGAGCAGGGAAAATGACAAAGTCATTGTCAAGACCTTAGATGACCGGGTAAGTGTTGGTCTTTAATAATGTAGCATCCTTGCTTTCCTTTTGAGTGAACTACTAGAGATTGCATGCTGGGCCATAACCATCTGATGCTGCCTTTTGCCTAATGGGTCAATTCAGTACAAGCTCTAGGCTCTTACAGAGCAAGCTCCAGTGCCCCCATTGGTTTGGAGTAGATAATCACAGTGCACTCTTCAGTTCAATCCTTACGGGACATACATCAGATCTCTGCTGCCATGTCATGGTCCCTGCTTCCCCAAAGTTTGCCATCTAGTGTAAGGGCTGTGTGTCAGGAATGAATACCAGTTCAAATGCAGGCACAGCAAACAGATCTTGTTTACATGTCTTATCATTGAACTAAACCTCTGACTCTAGCTCCTTTTCACTGAAATAGAGAAAATAAAAACCAATCTTCAGCCAGTCTTGGGGTCTCCCCACCTTCAGAGCTGTGCCCCATTTTCACAATCTTACAGAGTCCATCTGGACTCACTGCCTTTCTGGTGGATCTACTAAGAAGTGAGTGCCAGTCCCTAAACTGTCAGGATGCAGAGACCTTCTCTCTCCCTGTGGGCTATCTTGGGGGTCTCTTTATAGGCTCAGATATTGGGATGGAAGGCCTTCCTTCCTCGTGAACTTCATCCCACATCAGCGAGTCTCCTTCCGCTAACCCCAAAGCTCCTCTAAAAACTTCAGTTTTAGGAGAATAAAAGCCAGCAAACCTTCTTGGCTCTCTCTCTCTTCTGCCCTACTTTCTGTGTCTCCTGAGAACGAAGCGCAGAGCCAATTATATGCTTGAGTAGGAAGCAAAGGTGGGAACAACCTAGAGAGGTGAAATTCAATAATTATCTCCAAATACTGTTCAACCACGAACCATCATACCTGTCCAAATGTTTAACTATGACAGCAGAGATACAAGCAATTATCAGAGCTTTGAAGAAACAGGTGAAAAGAAATGGGGCATGAGAGGGGGCACCTGGGCAGGGCTCTGGGGGTTTCTTTCTAGAGACAACACTAATGAAGATATTGCAAAGATGCCCACAGAAGCAGGGTATTGAGGAAGGGAAGCACAGAGCCCATGAGAAAAGTTCTTCCCAACCTTTGTCTCATTACAGCACTCAGAGCAACAGGTCATATCAAGGCAACTTGCCTTGCCTTTGACTGCCTTAAGCCTCATCTGGCAACTCTGAGGGCCAAACTTCTCTTTAGCTTTACACACCTGATGCCCTTTCCTGGCACACACAATGCCAAGATGCCTAGGAGCACCAGACCAGAATCAGGTTAATCAAGGAAGATAGTGCCGGGCTATCTCTGGGTATGGAAAGGATCCACCAAGTTGTCGTGGTAATGCCGTGACCACACTGCAGTATCCCAGCATGCCACCTGCCCCCAGGAGAGCACAGGTCATTGGCTCTGCACCCATCAGTTGCTTTTCCTTGTTCCACCCAGGAGCTCACTCTGAACAGTGACCAGGTTTTCCCCATGAACCCCCCTAAGTTTGACAAGATCGAGGACATGGCCATGATGACCCACCTGCACGAGCCCGCAGTGCTGTACAACCTCAAAGAGCGTTACGCAGCCTGGATGATCTACGTGAGAGCCTTTTGACCTCTTTCTATTTCACTTAGCTCTCTGAGGAAAAACAAGATCCATAATCTTTTAAATTTCCCACAGACTTACTCGGGCCTCTTCTGCGTCACCGTCAACCCCTACAAGTGGCTGCCGGTGTACAACCCTGAGGTGGTGGCGGCCTACCGAGGCAAGAAGCGCCAGGAGGCCCCGCCCCACATCTTCTCCATCTCTGACAACGCCTACCAGTTCATGCTGACGGGTGAGTGAGCCCTTGCTTTCATGTGATCGTAAGTCATTTATTGGCTAAGTACTTGGGCCCTTTGGAGGAGACCTCACTCTTCTGAACAGCACAGTGGTCAGTGTGAACTTGGGAGCATCAAATGACTTGGGGGTGAATGACCAAGGCTGCGGTATCTTTCATTACAGTAGTCATGGTCCAGGGCAAAGCCAGGGGTCCTAGCTGAGGTACTCCAAACTTGTACTTATTCAGGGGGATTGTAGAAGACAAGGACTCTGCTTTTCCATACCCCCAATTCACCCCACTAAGGGTACACTTAAGACACACTAACCACCAACCACTTAAGGAATGCCAAGTTCAAGGGGTATAGCACACTCCTCTGATCGTTCCCAAGACATAGATACATGCTAACACTGTGCCTGCGGTCACTTGTCCACTCAACTTTCACCTGACTTGACTTCCCACAGACATAGGAAGTGAGCAGCCATGATCAGAAAACCCGTTAAAAATCAAACAAACCTCTACAATCCTCACCAACTCTTCAATTTCTTCCCTATATATTAACCAAATTGACATGTTTTAAAGGGAAGAGTCACATCACTATTTGTATTAGCTTGCCATGGCCACTGTGACATAATGCCACAAGCTGGGCACCTTAATGAGAAATATGTTTATAAGGATCATGAGAGAGAATGTGTTCAAGGGTGCTCACCCAGCTTCCGTGGTTTGTAGGTGATCTTCCATGTTACTTGGCTTAGAGGACCTTCTCTCTGCCTTTGTCTTCCCCTGGTGTTCTTTCTATGTGCATATGTCTTCATCTGTTCCTACACTACCGGGACACAGTGATGTGGATCAAGCCTCAGCCTAGTCCAGTCTGACCACACCTTTAATAATATCTGAGTCTCATTTACATTTTAATTCCAAATGAGGTCACATTCTGAGGTCTAAGGGTTAGGACTTCGATATATGAATTTTAGAGTGCTACAATTCTCTTCACACACTTCATAAATGGAAAATCAGTCTTACTTTGTGCAAGTAGAAAATCAAGACCAAGAAATTGAAATGACATTCAATCAGCTAAAAGTTATGGCCTCACAACAGCTCAGGACCCAAGGCTCGCTTCCCTTATTAAAAGAAATGTAAGATCATGCCAGCAGATTTACAGACACAGACACCCTTCACACTGCGGGGATCACTGCTCCAGCATCCCACTTTCAGAGAAGCTGCATAAATTCTCCTACAATGATTGGACAGGCCTACAGCACACCCCTAGCAAATGGCAAAGCCAGAGCTGTGTTCTCAGATTCCTCGCAGGGCTGCTCATTTTTAAACCCACCTATTACTTATGAGTTTGGTTTTGCTTGTTTCTGTGTTTCCAGATCGAGACAACCAGTCCATCCTGATCACGTGAGTAGCCCACGTTTGCGTCACGATGGCTTTGAAGTCGACACCTTCTCTTCCACTTTCCTTTATCCCACTTACTTTTTAATTGACAGTGGAGAATCTGGGGCCGGGAAGACTGTGAACACCAAGCGGGTCATCCAGTACTTTGCCACAATTGCAGTCACGGGAGATAAGAAGAAAGAGCAGCAGCCAGGCAAAATGCAGGTGAGGGGTATTGTGCACCAAAGGCTTGTTGGAATAAATATGCCTCCAATAGTAAGTGAATGCCAAGGGCATGAAGGAAGTACACTCAGCAGAGATAGCCCAATGGGGTGGGCTTTTTTTGTCCCTTTGATTCTTATATAGAAAATTCCTCATACCAAAAGTATAGACATTTTTCTATCACCGAAGTATTCTCCAGTTCAATGCGAAGGCCCACCAGGATCTTACAGCTCAATTTAATTCTGACACTAGCCTAGGGACATAGCATCATACCCCATAAGTTAATGGTTCAGGCTCACAAGCTCCGGTCCACACTACCTGTATGTACACTGAACCAACTTCCTATAAGTAAAGAGTCCCTGCTGTCTCTTCTGCTGCTGGAGTGGCTCACAGAACTCAAGAACTATATCCCTCAAATGTATTGACTGAGGGGGAAGAGACGCACGAATAGTGTATGGGTAGAGGAATCTGGAGTCTCTGCGCCTTTTCTGAGCATGCCACCTCCCAGCACCTGGGCTCACCAATCTGGAAGCTTTCCAGATTCCTTTGGTTAGGGGACCCTTACCATTAGTCCTTTCTATTAGTCAGCCATCAGTGACCAGCTCAACTCTCTAACCATACAAAACCCTTGCCCTGAGGCTTCAGCTCTCAGTCACCACACACACCAGACCACATCACACCATACCACACCACACAACATCACATCATATCACATCACCTCAGAGTCCCCGAGGGTTTTAGAAAGTTTGTACCAGGAAACTGGATGAAGTTCAAGGTACATGTCTCTGCCTGAATCACAGTCACGCTCAGACACAACTGGGGTTGGTACTGTCATTGTAGACCTGGAGGTCTGCCTACCACCAGCTCCATCAGCAACAGTTGGGCGATCTTGACCGACTTCACACCCCCTTTAGAGGAAGATTAGGAGTACTATGGGTTTTCAGGAGGGAATGCACTTCAGAACCACCGAGAGAATTTCTTAAGAAGGCTGGTGAGGCTCTAAGCATAGAATTTCCAAGTGACTAGGTCTCAGGTGGGCTCCTCTTTATGAAGTGCGTATTCAAAAGGCCTACCATTTGTAATGAAGCGTCAGTAGAAAAGAAAGCATGTTGAAATGGAGGGGAAATACATTCCAGTCTGGAATCTGCCAAAGCCAGGTCACCCTAATGCTACCCTAAAAAAAG
Organism: Peromyscus leucopus; assembly: GCF_004664715.2. Classification (NCBI taxonomy): domain Eukaryota; kingdom Metazoa; phylum Chordata; class Mammalia; order Rodentia; family Cricetidae; genus Peromyscus; species Peromyscus leucopus. The sequence goes on from NC_051086.1 coordinate 50,187,890, forward strand.
CTTCTCCAGAAGGGAACCCTGAGACTCCCCCAGGAGGGCTGTCCACACACCAGCCCTGACCACTGGTCAGGGGTGACATCCCTCCCAGGACTCTGCCCAGACACCCACAGTTTCCAGTCACCAAACACCCATTCCAGAAGAAAGTCTGAAGTTCTTGACTTACCTCTCTTTGCTTGTTACTAGGGAACACTGGAGGATCAGATCATCCAAGCCAACCCCCTGCTGGAGGCCTTTGGAAATGCCAAGACCGTGAGGAATGACAATTCCTCCAGATTCGTAAGAGCAGATCAGTTTTCAACTCCCCACCCAATTACACCCACTCCTGAAATCCTACACAGGAAAATTTGCTAGATACACTGAGCCTTCGTCTTACAATTCAGATCAACAGGGCTAAGTGGAATTAATTAGGAAGGTGTTGGCCTATTCCTGGCAAAGGGAGGGTTTCACTGTCTGTCCTTAACCATCGAAGACCCCTTCACAGTATGCTGAGTCACAGGGACTCATACTCCACAGGTTAGGAGGAATCATTAAGGCCAAAGTGGTCTCTGTAGGTGGAAGAACTTACTTAATTTCTCTGTGTGTATCCATATGCACATTTGAGAAGGCTATAGCAGGGTATTATCTTCTTTTTTTTTATTGCCTCGAAATAGGGTCTCTGACTGAAGCAGAAGCTTTCCATTTTTGCTAGGCTCCTGGCCAGCAACCTCTCAGGCCCAGCCTGTCTCTGACCCTCAGTGCTGGGGTAGTAGGCAAGCAGAGTCATGCCTAGTGCTTAGAAGTACTTTTAAATGCAAAAATTGATTTACTTAGCCACAGAAACCTTAATATAGTCTAAATTAGCAAACTTGACCTCTTCCAAGTCAGGAGGCCCTGGGAGGAGGGCCGGCCAGCGAAGGCAGGAGAGATTAAAAACAGAGAGTGGCTTGGTATTGTCAATACTGAAGGATATATTCCATCTTCCAGAATTTTACTAAGATTAGCTCAACCAAAGCGGTGTTTACTTCCATGCTAACGAGAAAGTAAACATTTATTCCTCCATTTAGCTTCCTCAGCCAGGGGAACAAGTGCTCAGAGGTGAAGTTTTACCAAAGGCTCCCAGTTACGAAAGTGCATGAGCATTCCACACATTTCCCTAGCTGGGTAACTTCAGCATCCCATAATCTTCCCACAGAGACCAAATGGGTACTGAGTAGAAAGCGGGTACATCTCTCAGAGACTTCCTTCCTTGGCTATGCCCCTTGAACTCAGCTCACTGCCCCATGCATACCTGTCTTCCTGGTTACACAGCTAAGCACGAGGGTGTCTGTTACATGTGTTATACACACCTGGATGGAGCTGGTTATTGTGTTGACCTTAAGAGGAGGCAATGCCTTTGGGAACTCTGAATTGGTACACCCACTTAGTTGTGATGTCTCCTTAACTTGGTCCTGATTCAAACTCACAATCACATCTGTCGACTTTCTACCATCCAGACATTCAAGGGCTAAGGGGTGACTTATATTGTCTTCCATTAAGTTAAATACTAAAGAATTATCTAACGTTTCATAAACTAGTCATAACATTTTGAGAAACTTTTGAGGACTGAACACGTTCCAGACAGTATAAGGAAACAAATATGCCATGACTTTTGCCTTCAAATTCACTCACAGTGTGGTAGAGGATCAGCTAAGTAGATAATGTAAGAAAGGAGTAAATACATTGTGTGTGCATGCTATTATTGTAAATTATACATAGATGCAAGTTCATAAATATGTCATATAAATAATACACAATGTTTATTTTACATCTGATATATAGTGTTTTGTGTGTGTGTGTGTGTGTGTGTGTGTGTGTGTGTGTGAGAGAGAGAGAGACAGAGAGAGAGACAGAGAGAGAGACAGAGAGAGAGAGAGATCAAAAAAGGGGAATTACACAGACCCTGAGTTGTTCATTTGGGAGCCAGGGAGTCTGGCCTGAGGCTGGGCCTGAAAGGTGTGGATTTGCTGTTAGGAAACAGCAAGTAAAACTGAGGTGAAAAATCTTGGAAGTAGCCCCCAGAGGCAAAACAGAAATCAGACAGACAGCTACAAAGTCTAAGGTGTTAGGAAAAGTGTGAGAAGCCAGGTATGATAACAAGGAGGCAATCAAGACAATGTGGTTCTAAGCAGATAAGTCAGAAAATGAGCCTGTGGGCTTCCCCAGAGATGCAGGAACAGGGTCAGCACTTTGGGCAGCATTCTCATAGCCTTGAATGACCCAGCCTGGGGACATGGGTGTCAGGGACACAGACAGGAAGGAAGTGTTTGTGCTTCTGATGTCACTCCCAGCCACACACCTCTACCCACTTCCTACCCATCTCTCGGAGAATCAGAGGCAGCATCAATAAAATAACGTGTTTGTCAACCTGCTGTTGGACAGGGGAAGTTCATTCGGATACACTTTGGAGCCACGGGGAAGCTCGCATCAGCGGACATTGAAACCTGTGAGTCCACACAACGCACAGAAATAATGCTCAGCGAAAGGCATCACGCAGGAACCTGCAAGCTCATGATTTTTGTTGTTGTTATTGTTGTCACTGTTGTTACTTTAGATCTCCTGGAAAAATCCAGAGTGACATTCCAGTTATCCAGTCGAACGAAGCTACCACATTTTTTACCAAATCATGTCAAACAAGAAGCCAGAACTAATTGGTAAGCTCCAGGGATGCTGTCCTTAGCTTCTGGATCAGCAGTGGGAACAGTGCTGAGACTGAGTGCTGTCTGAGGCATTCAAGCACCTTCCTCTTTCACAGACTTGCTTCTGATTTCAACCAATCCCTTTGACTTCCCCTTCGTGAGCCAAGGAGAGGTCACGGTAGCCAGCATTGATGACAGCGAGGAGCTGCTGGCGACTGATGTAAGCATGTGCTTATTTGTTTGCGTAGAGCTTTACGGAGTATATGAGCTTAGAGGCATCTTAATATGCTCATGGGAAAATGAGGATCCAGAGATACCACTTACTTCTTCACCCATAAGTCTGTATATCTACAAGGCACATGAACATGAAGGATGTACACACACACACACACACACACACACACACACACACACACACGGAGTACTTACATAAAAACATCTATAAATCTACAAGGTATTATGTGGACTTAATAAGATAACATATGGATAGCATCTTATCCAAATATCTTAAATAAAAGGGGATCTCTACAAAAATCTGTCCTTTGCTCGTCTGAAAATTGGTAATACCTCTGCTGACCTTCCCTCCCAGGTCTAATTTCTGGAGTGTATTTACTAAATGATAGACGACACTGGGATTCCCGTGTTACAATGACAAACTGAGATTTTGGGGAGCTATTTCTCCATCACTGTCTATGCAATGGTCTTCTTCCCATACCATACAGTGGTTTCCAATCCACTCATTCAGAAAATAACCCATCTACATGGAGTGGGAAAGGTTGTTGCAAGTTCTTATCTTATCTGATGAGAAAAAATAAGCACCTTGTTTTCTTCCCATAATCTCCATTCACCTAAACAAACATACTTAAAACTGGATTTTAGCCTTTAACTTGACACATCCCTCATCCATCCGCTTATGTGAGCAAATGCTGTTTCATATGATACACAAAGAGGATCCCTGAGTTCCTTTTCTTCCTTCTAGAATGCCATTGACATCCTGGGTTTCAGCCCAGAGGAGAAAGTTGGGATCTACAAACTGACGGGGGCCGTGATGCATTATGGGAACATGAAGTTCAAACAGAAGCAGAGAGAGGAGCAGGCAGAGCCGGATGGCACCGAAGGTAACTGGACCCGAGGAGGTGGGTGGGAGTTGATTCACCTCCTATGTTTATATGAGGTCTGAACTTATGTGAGATAAACTCTTTTGCTCTTCCAAAATTACACACCCTGAATTTGAGTTGTTCAAGGATCATGGTTCATGTCCTTAATGAGTCATTTCTTTAAGACTTATAATGTCAAATCGTCATCAGCTCTCACCATTAAAGTTTGCTCCATTTTTAAGGTGGACTTGAATAAGTGACCTATTAGACCATTGCTAAGTGAACATCACTTTCTCTTGATGCGTACTAACACGAATGCCCAGGACACTGTCCTGATAATTTGGACCTAACGTGAAAAACCTCTAATAAAAATGGTGTCAAGTTTTCTTCCTCCTGGCCCTCCCACTCTGACATCTACTAAACTTGACCCTGAACCAAAAACTGGCAAATGACTCTTCCTCTGCATAATTCTCACCTGGCTGATGGAAGCTGCTCTCTGCCTTACCCATAGAAATCCTAGAAGTGAAGCTGAAGGAAATGGGAAGAGAGGACAGGCTAGAGAGCTCACCCCACCCCGTGTGGCCATTTCTTCAGCCCTTTTTTCCTCTCATGTGCATCCTAAAAATTCCTTGAATAAAGGGGTGAATGGTTGTGGGTCACCCCTAATAATCCTACCTGTTGATTCCATCCCCACAGTGTGTGAATTGGGTTGGTTAAACCTGGAGGCATCACGAAGGCTCTGTAGACATGGCTTAAAGGTTAGGAAGATCTAAATGACCTTATCGGTGTGTGGTTAAGGCTCACCTGATTTGTTTCTCTCTGCCTGCATTAATCTCCCTTTTGTCCACTTAAACCATCTGATCAGTAGCATTACTGTGGGTATGACAGCCCGCCATGTTCATAGATCCCCGCCACACACAAGGGAAGATTATACGAGGTGTACACCAGGGGCACGTGTCTTGGAAGCCATCTTAGATGCCTGCCTACCTCGGTGGTATACGGTGGGAAGAGAAAGAGAATTCAGAAACAGGATAACTGTGGAAGGCTTCTTGGAGTAAAGGACAGTGAATTGGACTGTGAAGGATGGTTAGGATTCCAGAAGATGGGGGGAGAGGCAGACACACTGTGGTAAGCACGGATACAAGAGAGATAATGCGGTGAGAACTGAGGAAGAGATGTGATCCACTCTGGCTACAGAAAAAAAAAGAATGTGTGGCAGATGTACGTTTGGGGAGTTACATAAACCAATGACACTCCAAGTAGCAGGGGCATAAATCAGTTAGCAGTCAGCCTAACTTCAAGCATGAAACCTTGGAGAAAAGGCACCAGGATCCTCAACAAGTGTGCATTGTACAGAAACATGTCTTGGTAGAGTCCCTGGACCTCTTCCTGCTCCGGCAATCATGTGCCTTGTGTTTACAGCAGAAAGAACCCCGACAAAAAAGACAGTGGGGGAACAATAGTCAGGCACAAGCACCTATAATGATGATGCCAATCTGTGTATCAAAAGTAGTCATCCACCGGAGGCTCACCAAACACCAGGCATGCCCCCTGATAACCCTAAAACCCCAACACTATCACTAGCCCCCAGTCTTGCAAATGGCAAACCTAAAGCATGGAGAAGCAAAAGCAAAATCTGGAGGCCGGCAGTCCAGTCTGGAGCCAGGCAATCTGATCCTGGAGTCCAGACTCAGCTGCTTTTACTGCTCCACAGTTGCCGGAAACAAGGCAGAGGCCAGCGATTTGAGGGCGTGAAGTGAACATGGGTTCATCAAGGACAAGAGTGACAACAGTGAATAACTGGTCCCATCCACGTAAGTGGACACAGCAAGAAGAGGCGACAGTTTGAGCAGAATAAGGCGTGCATGTGGCTGTTGATAAAGTCCTTCTCAAATACTGCCCTGGAATTTAATAAACTGTCTCATAACCAGCTAACAAGAGGAGAGTCCCAGCCAGGGAAGGGTCTGCCTGGGAAGAAGCGTTTCTCTGCCTCCTTGACAGGCTCAGCTGCTGTCGGTCCATGTCCACTGATGACATGAACATATCGTCGTCATTTGGCATTTTCCAGGCTTAGGTATCAAGGACTGACTGCCTACAACTACCAGGCCCTAGTTCACTCTCTGTTGCTGTGATAAAAGCCATGACCAAAAGCAATTCAAGGGAGAAAAGGGTTTATCCGGCTTACACGTTGGTCCACCACTGATGGACGCCAAAGCAGGGAGTCGAGGCAGGAACCTGGAGGCAGGAACTAAAGCAGAGACCATCGGGGTAAGCCACTTCCTGGTGTCATTTCAGACTCAAGTTCAGCTACCTTTCTTAGACAACCCAGGATCACCTACCTGTACAGCAGTGGCGCCCCCTGTAGTAAACTCTGCCCACTTCATCAATTTGCAATCAAGAAAACGATTGCCCAGAAGACGTGCCTGCAGACCCATCCGATGACGGCAAAGCCTCATTTGTCACTGCTTCCAAGGTGTCTCTAGTTTGTGTCAAGTGGACAGAAATTAACCAGCATATACTAAAGCTCTCTGCAGCTGGACTCCCCTATGTAAACTGTGGTGGTATTTGTGTACAACTGACGCACACCCTCCAATGTATTCTGAATGATCTCTAGATAACTTTCACATCTGGTACAATGTAAACAGTCATGCTATATTGATCAGTACAGATGCAATTTTTTGTTTGTTTGTTTGTTTGTTCTGTTTCTGTTTTTGTTGTTGTTTTTGTTTTGAGACATGACAGGCTAGCCTGAAATTCACAGAGCTCCACCTGACGGCCTCCTGGGCACTGGGATTAAAAGTGTGAGCCACCGTGACTGGCAATGCAGTTTTTTTTTTTTTTTTTTTTTTTTTTTTTTTTTTTTTTAAAGTTCTTCCTTTTGGGGGTGTATGGGAGAGTTGCACATCAGAGTCTATGTGTTGATGTCTGAGAACAACTTGAAGGATTCAGTTCTCACCTTTTGTTGTGTGAGTCCTAGAGACCAATCTCAGGTCACTAGGCCTAGAAGAAGGCACCTTATTTGCTGAGCAATCTAACCTGCCCAGATGTAACTCTTTTTCTTAGTATTTTCAACTCACAGTTGCTGGGACCCACAGGTGTTGCTATGTAACTAACACACTTTTTGATTTGGGAGTTTTTTGTAGCTTCAATTGTTGTTGTTGCTTTGAGACAGGATCTCTTTATGTAGTCCTGACAGTCCTGGAACTTGTATATAGACCAGACTGGCCTCAAACTCACAGAGATCTGTCTGTCTCTGACTCTCCAGTACAGGTATTAAAGGAGTATGCCACCATGCCCAGTTGACTAACGTGTTAATGAAGCTGAACTATTTGTAGGTCAAAAATAAGTCAAGAAACATATTGTCTGGGCCTGTACTCGGTAGAAGAGCACTTGCAATCCCAAAGCCCTGGATGAGATCCTCAATACCTAGAAAAAGGAAGAGAAACATAAGCTTACTATTTGTAAAGCTTGCATCTAGGGGACGGATTAGGAGTTCTTGAGAACAAAAGACCACTGGGCTATGGGTTGAAGCTTTACAGGCAAGTCCAGGCCTGGTAACACAAGAGAATATAGAGACATCACAAAGGACCATGAGGCATATTTCTGGGAAGAGCCTGGGCTAACCCGAGAGCCCGGAGGCTTCGACTTCTGTCCAGCAACCATGTCTCCTCTTCCTTCAGTGGCTGACAAAGCCGGATACCTGATGGGACTGAATTCTGCGGAGATGCTGAAAGGCCTGTGTTGTCCAAGAGTGAAGGTCGGCAATGAGTATGTCACCAAAGGACAGAACGTCCAACAGGTAACAGAAATCCCCAGAATCCACTTGACTCAGAGGGCCTGCTCTCTCAACCATGTCTGCAGCATCCTTCTAGTTACATTTGGAAGGTTGTGCGAAACTGACTTCAACATCAAGGTGGGAATTATCCTTAGATCTCAGGGGTGACCCAAGGGATGCCAATGCAGGCATGCCCACTAGGTGAGGGCTGGTACCCAGAAAATGAAGGCTGGGCGGCCTCTCTCTGACACTTCCTTTGGGGGGGTTCCACATGCTATATCATCTCTCTCCTTTATTGTGTCTTAGCTGGATAAGCTCCCCCAGCCCTCCTGCCTGAGATGTCCCTCAGTCCCTTTCCAACTTACACCTCCATGTTTCCACTTTCAACCTGAGATTCAGACCACTGTCTTTTGATCCCAATTCCAAATTCTATCAAGAAACATTAACTCTGATTGAATGAAGATGGCCAGGGCTGTCATGTGTCTTAACCATGGAGGTTAAGAAACCATGTTTTTAGTGGAATTGTTCTTAGAGAAAGGAGAATATCATGAGCTAGACAGATGTCTCAAGAAATATTTAATAAGATGCTAAATGATGTGAAATTGTCAACATGCAGCTACTTTGGACCATCATGATGTCAATTTCATGCTTCAACTTAATGCAACCAATGAGTGTGGAATAATGATCTAATATGAATATTAAGCTGGTGATCTGTTGTTAAGGTGACCAACTCTGTGGGCGCCCTGGCCAAAGCTGTCTATGAGAAGATGTTCCTGTGGATGGTCACCCGCATCAACCAGCAGCTGGATACCAAGCAGCCCAGGCAGTACTTCATTGGGGTCTTGGACATTGCTGGCTTTGAGATCTTTGATGTGAGTTATTTGGGCAAATGACTGGCTTACTCTGCTTAGCTCTGTTTCCAAATTCACTCACAGGGATTTTTCAGACTTAAATTATTTTGTTTCTGTACCCAGTTCAACAGCCTGGAGCAGCTGTGCATCAACTTCACCAATGAGAAATTGCAACAGTTTTTCAACCACCACATGTTCGTGCTGGAGCAGGAGGAGTACAAGAAGGAGGGCATTGATTGGGAGTTCATCGACTTCGGGATGGATCTGGCCGCCTGCATCGAGCTCATTGAGAAGGTAGGGATGTTTCTCCTTTCCTCCATGGTATGCACCCCCACTTAGCTCCCCTGCCTCTTATCTGCTCATAGATGGGCATCTCTAATCCCTCTCCCCTTCAGATAGCATCCCCTTTGCAGAGAGGATAAGCCTGGAAAGAGGGAGACTCGGAAAACACTCAGAACTGTTGTCACACCTAAGGTGGTGCCTGAGTGGTTAAAATACAAGATGACAACCATGTCAGTGGAATCCCAGCATGCATAGTGTGACATGACCCAAAATTCAAAGAGGAGAGACCAGGGACAGTAGCGTTCTTAGTGGGAAGTTACTGTGAAAACAAGGAATGACATTAACTTTTAAAAAGGACTTCCATGCTGGGCATGCTGGTACATTCTGTTATCCCAACACCTGGGTATCTGAAACAGGGGCATTACCAGTTTTAGACTAATCTATCCAGCAAGATCCCATTCTTGGTATCGATCACCATTCTGTTACCGAATCAAACATACCAGGAGCCTTGTTATCACAACTCACATGCCTGCGCTCTTAACACCATGATGGTGACACCAAAGGATTTCTCTTTGCTTTCTCCAATCATGGAGCCACTGGCATGGCCTCTTAACTGTAAAGACACCATCCCTGTCCTCCTCCTTCTAGCCGATGGGCATCTTCTCCATCCTGGAAGAGGAGTGCATGTTCCCCAAGGCAACAGACACCTCCTTCAAGAACAAGCTGTATGACCAGCACCTGGGAAAATCCAACAACTTCCAGAAGCCCAAGCCTGCCAAAGGCAAGGCCGAGGCCCATTTCTCGCTGGTGCATTACGCGGGGACCGTGGACTACAACATCGCCGGCTGGCTGGACAAGAACAAGGACCCCCTGAATGAGACAGTGGTGGGGCTGTACCAGAAGTCTTCCCTGAAGCTGTTGTCCTTCCTCTTTTCCAACTATGCTGGTGCAGAGGCAGGTGAGATGCTTTTTCCCATGTGGAAAGCTCTGTGTAATTATACCCTAAAGTCATTCATAGATAAAACAGCTCAACGCGAGCTTCAGGCTCTCGCCTCCATTTTTCTTCCTCATATTCCTAATGTTCCTCTTAAAACAGTGAGCTCCATGGAGGTAAACTGGACTCTAAACTGGGTAAACTGGACAAGGTAGTCAATACTTTATTGTTTAATGGTTTTTTTAAACCTAAGATATATAGAAATACAATAAAATTAGTACTTAAAAAGTTCAGTGGGTTTTTTTGAATGTTTATAATATTGAGCAATCATCACTACTATCTAGTTTAAATATATTTTAATCACCCCTATAATCCATATGCAATCTCTCACCATTCCTGTCCCTAAGTCCTAGTTACCTCTGATCTACCCTCTGCGTCTATGGATTATCTGCTCAAAGTTGGCCAGGGTATCTGTCACCTCACTTAGGGATAATACCAAGACTTTAATTTAAGTTCCCAAGTGGTTAGGGCTTGGGGAATTCCCTACATAGCTGGGGCTGGCTTGAACCTGGTTTGGCCTTTTCTGGAAATTTCATAGAAATGGAATCAGATGTGATAGGGTCCTTCATTCAGGCTTGATGTTTTTAAGGTTTGTGCATGCTGCAGCAAGTATTACTTCTGGATTCCTTTCTACAGACAATAATATCTCACTGCAGGGATAGTCTTCACTTTGTCTCTGCCTTCTCAGTGGGTATTTGGGCCATCTCCATTTTCTGGCTGGGGCTTCAGTAAATGTGCATATGCAGATTTCTGTGTTATCTGTTGTCATCTCCATGAATATACACCTAGGAATGACAATGCAGGGTCACAAGTGTCTTAGCGTCTTTCTAGTTGCTTCCATAGACATGCAGTAGCCATGCTTGTTTGAGACAGGGTCTCACTTTGTAGTTCAAGGTAGCCTAGGATTCAGTATGTGGCCCAGAACACCCCAAACTTGCAATCCTCCTGCCTCAAACTCCCAAGTACTAGGATGCAGGAATGTGCTGTCACAGACAGCCCCTATGTGTAATCGTTTGGGCTACGTATCCAAACGATTACACATAGGGGCTGTTGTCCCCAAAGCAGCCACACAACAGATGGCACCAATTCCCAAGGTTCCCAGTCCATTCACACTCAGTATACTGATAGGTGTGGCACATTAAACAATTGCCCCAGATGCAATTTTAAAGTATTGACCATTTAAGTGCATACATTTATTATTTAGTTTCTTTGATTTTAAAATGCATGCAGGATTCAGTAGACAATGACATAATTTTAAAAAGTCAATGTCTAGTTACACTTTGGGCAGAGAATTATAATAAATGAGCAGAGGTTAAACTCGAATGACGGAATGATTTTCTTTGACTCTGGCCAGGGTGCCTCTGTCTCCTAAGGTAGCCTCCCTTAGAGACAACGTGAAGACGTTATTAAAGAAGCTGTGGTGGACATGTGTCTGAGAAAAGGCTTTCTGCCCTTTCCTCCCTGACCCAAATATACATTCCTGCCAGCCCCTGGGGACAGGGAGCGACAAGTGACAGGAGAATGAGGAAAAGAGAGAGAATATTCCCCCCCCCAGGTGAATCATGATTAAATTTCAGAGGCTAAATAGAAAAAAGAGCCGTGCTGTAGAACTGGACCAAACAGCACTGACTTCAAACTGAGACAAGTACTGGCTTGTTTCTCCCAGAAAAGAAAAGGAAAAAGAAAACAGACTATAGAATTTTCTTGAAAAAAAATATATAGTTTTGTTATTTTCAGTTTCTTCCTCATGAAGGCAGATTCCAGGATACTGAGGCCTGTTCCTATGATCCCAGCCCTGGGGGAGTGGAGGCAGAAGGATTGCTGCAAGTTCAAAGCCAGCAAGACGCGGTCTCAAAATAGCAAGACGTGGTCTCGAAAATCCAAAAATAATTAACTGATAATAAAAGGAGTGGGCATGAGAGAGACGCCAATCATGGAGAAGGAATGTCTCAACCCATTTGATTAGATGTCAATTAAAGTCCCGCAGGGAAGGATTGTCCCTCTACACTAAGAGTGTGTATTATGCTTCCAGCTAAATGTCACCGCATCCCACCCCAGCCCATTAGCACGGCGATAAAGCTGAGTGTCCCCAAATCTGAGTGGCTTAGGCATATGCTGAGAACAGTCCAACAGAACTTCGGCTCTTTGGGCCAATGCAGCCAGCACTCCTGTCTCGGGGCTGGAGATGCAGTCACAGACGCTTCTCTGGGCCCCCTGCGCTGCACCTGACCCCGGCTCTGTGTGTCGCTCTGCAGGTGACTCTGCAGGAGGCAAGAAGGCTGGGAAGAAGAAGGGGTCCTCTTTCCAGACCGTGTCAGCTGTGTTCAGGGTATGTGGTTTCTGTCTTGGGCCTTCCTCAGGCACTTGTTTCTCTGCCCAGTGAAATGGCGTGTGCTAAGAGAAATGTGCTTGCTTTGGTCTGCGTTCCAGGAAAATTTAAACAAACTGATGACCAACTTAAGGAGCACCCACCCTCACTTTGTACGATGCCTGATTCCCAACGAGACCAAGACTCCTGGTGAGTAACAACCGGGCTAGCCATTATCTGAAGAGAGCAGGACTCTCTGGAGTTACAGCTCTGACCTAACTTGGGCCGTGGGGCTCCGTACCCCATGCTAGGGTTTTGATCCTGTTACTTGCTTCACTCAGTTGTACATTTTGTGAAGTAGAAGTGACTGTTTTCTATATTTTTACAAATAAAGAAATGGAGGCATGTTAGGTCTCAAGAAATTCCTTTTCCCAAAGTCTAGCGTTTAGACAAAGGCCAGCATTCCCTGGCTTTTAAGAAGATAGTTCCTGCTTGCTAAAAGGAGTCATTCTCTTTATCTCGGGCCAAAGGGACCCATGGCTCTTCCATTAACCTACGCCCCAGGTGCCTATTTAACATATCAAAGTGGACAGCTGGCTACCAGTCTCTCCCAGGGGTGCTGGCCAATACCTGTTACAGAGTCCTGGCTCCTCTCAGCACTTCTCACCCCGCTCACTACCCTTAACCTCTCCAGCACCTGAACCTCACCCCCCACCACCTCAGCTTTTAGGGCACCTATAGAGCCCAGCCAATTGGCCACCTGTCCTCTTGGTCTCTTGTGTTCCCAGGTATTATCTTCTCCCCACACTCTCTTTTCTTCCTTCCTCTCTCGGTCTTGCCCTCTCCTCTCCTGGCCTGGTTCAGTCTGCCAGCCATGTTCAGTTCGGACCACTCCAGATGCCTGAGGCTATTCCCTCCCCATTCCAGATGCCTGAGGCCATGCTCTCCCTCATATCTACAATAAATCTCCTCAACTCACACCCGGGAGCATTGTGTCCTCAGTTTTTCACTTTTCAAGGCTACAGGAGGTCCCCCTTTCATGCAGTTGGTAAATAACACCGTTGGGTTTTGAACCAGTAGGAATCACATTCATGGACTGAAATATCCTGTGCCTCATTAATATGCATAATCATAATGTTTTGTAGACCTGCTAAAATTAAAGATCAGTGGCTATACTAAGAAGAAATGTGAAAAATGAAAAATATAAACCAAAAATAATGCATGTTATAAAATCAAGAGAAATGAATACCAATAAGTTTTTTAAAGAAATAAGAAAGTTTGTTTGTATATTTAAATTTTTTCTGTAATATAGCCATGAAGTAGAAATGTCAGAAGTTTTCCAAAAGGAGTATTTCATTTTGTGACAAAGCTGGAAGAGAAACTCTAACAGCACCCTTAGATCATGAGTGTCTTAAGAGTCATTGAAATGGATTTTCTATTCAAAATATCAGTAAAATGGAGCCATTACCATCAAAAAGGAAAAAAAAAAAAGTGTGGGAAGAGGGAGAGGACCAGACAAATGTCTAAGGTTTCCTTCCCAGATCCTTCTGGAATACTAATAGATATATTTCCTCCTTGGTCTTAACCAATCTTTCTGCAGGGAATCCCCATCCAGTGGACCTTTGGGCCGCCATGGCAGTTTTCTGTGTCCACACTGTCTGATGTCGTAGCTGCCAGCTGCACAGAGTTTGGCTTAAGGCAACTAAGATGAATCCTTGTTGTTAATCAATGTCGCACGTCGATGATAATCGTTGTAGTGGGAGGGGCTACAGCGCCAGTCAAGTTGTGAAAACTGTTATAAGGATCTCTCTTTGGAGCAAGCAGGAAAGCCTGTAGGCACTCTAGGAAATTTCTACAAGACAGCCTTAACTGTACCCCTCTCTAGCAACTTAGGGTGCTTACAGTGAGAAATCACCACAGCCATTGTATCTCTCCTTTAACCCTCTGGCCAGGCTGGTTACCAAGAGTGGCCAATGGCATCTCTGCCGTAGGCCTCTCTTGTCCCACTGGCCCCACACTTTCTACCCAGCCCTACTTCCTGAGGCAGGTGCTGAGCAAATGGCCACCAGCCCCCACACTGAGCCTCCGACCCTACTGTGGATTTTGTTTCTTATCTGGCTCCTCAGGCTCCGCACATTTGACATTTTCACCTCAGCAGAGATGGGAAGGAAGACTCTTCAGGTTGTCTAACAAGAAGCCCCAGGGCCTTTCCACACACCCCTACCTTTTCTTTGGAGCCTAGTTAAAACAGGGCCTCTGGCAGAATAAAGATCTCCTTCCTATGGCCTTGGGGTGCTGGAGTCTCCCAGAAGACTGGGCCATCTCCTCTGTGATGCTTACACAAGTCGTAGTCACCCCGCTGAGTGCTGAGCTCAATACACTCAAGTCTAAGTTCATGGTGTCTTAGGTCACCAAAGACAAATCGTGAAAAGCCACCCACGTCCCGCCCCTCCCCGTGCTTCCCCCCAGGTGTGATGGACCACTACTTGGTCATGCATCAGCTGCGCTGTAATGGGGTCCTGGAGGGCATTCGGATCTGCAGAAAAGGGTTCCCCAGCCGGATCCTCTATGCCGACTTCAAACAGCGGTAGGTCACCTCTTCTGTGGTGTGTTTATCTTCTCTGAGGACAACTTTCCACACACACACCCCATCCAACGCACCCTTGGCCTCAGCAGTTGGTACACTAACAAGCCTCTCGGGCTTTCTGGACTTCATTGTGCCAGAAGGATCCCCCCACGTCCACAGTGAGTCTTGGGATGGACCCTAACTGATCTATCAGTCGTAGTCAGACCTAGCCGGACTGTCACTCTAAAAAAGGATGTCTCATTGTGGTGGACATCTGGAATTAGATGGTCCTTTGTATAGAGATTCTCTGTACATTAGAGGATCCTAGCCACATCTCTGGCCTCTACTCAAAGATGTTCAGAGCAAGCCACACACCACATTCCTGTGTTGTGACCATCGAAAATACTAGGCACTAACTGGTGTTCCCTAGAAGCCAAATCTTCCAGTGGAGATCCACTGTTCTAGAACACCTCTTTCCTTCTGGAAGTCCAGACCCCTTGAGAGGTAGGAGGAATGAGGTCTCTGAGCTGCAGCTAAATCCAAAGCTCTTCCAGGTCAGATAAGAACCATCTCTCAAGGCAAATTTTCTAAGAAGTGTGCTCAGCCCATCTTCCTTCCTCCATGCTCTCTCCCTCTACCACACCCTAGGGCCCACCCCTGGACTTCTCTCCCCTGTCCCCCAGACTAGCAGCACTGTACTCACCATCTTAAGACTGGAGCAGAAGGTTCTAGAAGGTCTGGTCTCAGGTACAAGGTCATCCTGAGAGATCAAAACCATTGTCTCTTCTCCCCAGGTACCGGATCCTTAACGCCAGTGCCATCCCAGAAGGTCAGTTCATTGACAGCAAGAATGCCTCTGAGAAACTTCTCAACTCCATCGACGTGGACCGGGAGCAGTTCCGGTTCGGCCATACCAAGGTGAGAACAGACGGCCTGGAGACTCCCTCAACCCTGGCAGCTAGTCAGCCAATCAGAGGGAAGGGTCTTGTGTCTGGTCAACTTGACCAACCTTGTCTCACAGCCCAGGCAGACTGTGGACAGCCCTGGGACTGTAGCTGGGGGCTCTGGCTCTGTGTTGATCTTGAAGAGGTAAGAATCCTATGTTAGAAAATGGAGCAGCAAGCAGGGGACTCTGGTGTCCTAGACAGGGGAAAAAGGCTCAGAGTACGTAGAATGTAGGGCAGACTCCAGGGTCTTGACTTGAGAAGGGTAATTCCAACCAATGGAAGGACTTCTAGTCAGTGTGTGTGTGTGTGTGTGTGTCCTGTGCACAGCCATCCAGACAAATTTCACTGACTCATCACAATAACTGATGTGGGAGTTGATAAGGAGGAATGCGTAATTCATTGAGTCCTTGGGAGGCCAAAGAAGCAAAGGTCCCAGGAGGCCAAGGGCACACTAAATCCTCAAGGCCACTTGGACAGATAAATTGGCTGAGAAGTAGGGAATGCCAAAGGCTAGTTTCCATCTTAGCCTGACTCTGAAGCCAGGCTCCTGAGAAAGAAGAGTCTGGTCTCCTAGCTGCTCCAGAGGGAGCTCCTGCTGGGGACAGTTGGGACACTGGGGGCAACAGGTCTGAGGGTGTCACAGAGCCCAGGAGGTGGGAGACAGATCCATCTGTGACTATCTCCAAATCTGGACACAATTGTGCCCCATGGTTACTTTCCCGGCTTGTCTTGACTGCCTTGATGCAGAACTAGTCCAGGTGGTTGATGGACCTACGTGAGAGCACACTACTGTAGCCCAAGAGGTGCAGATGCAGAGACCTAAGCCCCTGGAAAATGAGGCCTGGAAGCACTCTAGGCTGGAGCTGGGAAGAAACAGATTCCATCAGGAGGCTGATGGAACGCTGCTGAGGAGGACGCCGCCTGGTCTCTCTTTTCACGCAGGTGTTTTTCAAAGCGGGGCTCCTGGGGCTTCTGGAGGAGATGAGAGATGAGAAGCTGGTGACCCTGATGACTCGCACGCAGGCCGTGTGCAGGGGCTACCTGATGAGGGTGGAGTTCAAGAAGATGATGGAGAGAAGGTAAGGCGGAGTCTCACCTCACCCACCCCTCCGACCCACCAGCCTGTCATCACTTCCTGCTCTGGGTCTTTGAATATTCATGTACTCTTTCTGAACACTCGTTTCCTCCTTCTGAATGTTCATGCGCTCTTTCGTTCGCTCATGCCATCAGTCATTCGTCCAGCATTGATTGAGCAGCCGCCCTGTGCCCTGGGGATACGGAAACAAACCCAGGAGTTCACAGAGGCACGGGAGAGCAGACACATGCATGGAACGCTCCAATATAGGCAGGCAAAGAAGGACCTGGTACAAATAAGCCTGGTTGAGATATTGGAGTTGGCACGAAGGGTTCAGCCTTCTTTCCTCCCAACCTTTTCGTGCTGTGTCCTGTGCCCCTCATTCACAGGCCTACTCTGGTTCCAGGTCTGCAAAGCTTAGGCGTACCCCCTTCTCCCCAGCTGAGAAGGATGAAGACTCTAGAACCTGGGGGGCGGGGGTTTAAGTGAAAAATGAGCTGGAAAACGCTGTGGGTAACTAATCCGAGTTCTGTGGGTGCACAGGGAGTCCATCTTCTGCATCCAGTACAACGTCCGCTCCTTCATGAATGTCAAGCACTGGCCCTGGATGAACCTGTTCTTCAAGATCAAGCCCCTGCTGAAGAGTGCGGAGGCTGAGAAGGAGATGGCCACCATGAAGGAGGACTTTGAACGGGCCAAGGAAGAACTGGCTAGATCTGAGGCTCGCCGGAAGGAGCTGGAGGAGAAAATGGTCTCCCTGCTGCAGGAAAAAAATGATCTCCAGTTGCAAGTCCAGTCTGTAAGTTTCTTCTATCTGAGAGCGCAACACAAGACTCCCAGGACAGTGAAGGAGCAGAGAGGAAGGGCCCCATGAGCTGTCTATTTAAGAGGCAGTGGTGCCACCCAGTGGTCACACAGAGTATTGCAGGACTACCCTGTCAGAAGTAGGGCTGGCCCTGGCTTCCCCAGAAAACAGGCTGGCAGAGTGAACTTCTCCAGTCTCTTCTCTGCTTTCCACAGCATATTTTGCCATGAGCATAAAGGATAAGTGTGTGGAATTATAATGAAAATTTGTCAGAAGCAGGGTATGATATATCTCATGCCTACTCAGAAGTCTAAGGCAGGAGGATTGCCATGAGTTCAAGTCTAACCTGGACTACATAGTGAGATCTAAGATGCCTAGGCAATGATGTCAGATCCTGTCTTAACAAAATACAAAAAAAGGCCTGTCAAAAGTGCACATCTTAGGCTGGAGGTGGTGGCACATGCCTTTAATCCCAGTACTCGGGAGGCAGAAGCAAGCAAATCTTTAAGTTCGAGGCCAGCCTGGTCTACAGAGTGAGTTCCAGGAGAGCCAGGGCTACACAGAGAAACCCTGTCTTGGGAAAAAAGTGCAGGCCTTGGGGCTGGAAGGGTGGCTCAGTGGATACAAACATTTATTGTTCTTACAGAAGACCAGGGTTCTGTTCCCCGCACCCTCATGGTGGTTCACAACCACCTATAACTCCAGTTCTAGGGGATCCAGCTACTTCTGACCTCCTTGTACACTAGGCACACACGAGGTGCACATACATACATGCATGCAGGTAAAACATTCACTCATACACATAGAATATTTTTTTAAAGTTTAAAATGCACACTTTTAAAAAAAGTACAAGTAAAAATAAATCATTAAAATTAAATAACTCAATTGGAAGCAGAAAGTAATTTTCCACATATGATTTTCAATAATATGATTATGCTCTGAAAAGTGCTTTAGAGAATTCATTTTTTATCAAAGAAATGGGGGGAAATGGAGCCACATTTGCAGGTCACAATATTCTGGTATCATACTTGTCTCCTTTCCATGAAATGTATACTTTTTCTCTTAATAAATCCTCAGAGACGGTGTGTCTCACCTCACATGGACAGAGTTTCGTGCTCTCACTTACACTTGCCCCATGGATAGAGTGCTCTTCAGAGAGCATCATCTCCCAGGCTCAGAGGACAGGAGGTCCAAGAACCTGCTGGGTTGACCTCTCAGATGTCCCCACTTGTTAGCAGAATCTAGTTCATTCTCTTTCTGTCTTCATCTTCCCATCAGTAAATGAAGATCATAACAGCACTCACGATGGATGGTTGTCAGGGAGTTGAGGGCTTGATGCCATGTCAAGTGCCCAGCATGTGCTTGGGTGTAGAGAGGTTCAGAAAGCATCAGCATGGACTCTTTCCATTCTCTTTCCATCCACTTCCCTGCACTGTGTGTCTAGTGTTTAAATACTCTACAAGGGGAAGGTGGCAGCTGATTTAGCTTGAGAACATAATTAGCCAATCTCATCCACATCCACAATACTTGCTACAGTCTTCCGGGCCATGGACTTACTCAGTCACCTATTCATGTGTGTTTCTAATTTCCTATTCTGTGGCTTGAGGAAGCACAGCTGAGATCATGTGGACAGGCCCCTTCTATTGAAAGTTAACATGTAGTAGAGTTTTGAGAACATGAATCCGCTTTGTGTAGCCTGGAGTACATGGATCACATGGTTTTTGACTGGTGGAAGAAAGAAATGCTCAGATACCACATCCATCAACAGTTTGAGGCCTTCTTGTTTATGACGAGCCTGTGACTCCATGAGAGCCTTTGTGTTGGCTGTCAAACAATAGCCTCAGTGGTTAAGAACACATAAGTGACACACGTGTCAATGCCTGTGTGCACGGGCACCCACCCGAACCACTCTTCGGCTCAGCTGCGGTGCGGGCTTTTAAGAGGGTCAGACCCTTTCTTCCCAGGGTTTCAAAGCGACTGACCAGAGCTTCCGGTGAACCGGCTCTTGCAGGAAACAGAAAATCTGATGGATGCCGAGGAACGGTGCGAGGGTCTCATCAAAAGCAAGATCCAGCTGGAGGCGAAGGTCAAGGAGCTGAATGAGAGGCTGGAGGAGGAGGAGGAGACGAATTCGGAACTGGTTGCCAAGAAGAGGAATCTGGAAGACAAGTGCTCTTCCCTCAAAAGAGACATCGACGACCTGGAGTTGACCCTGACCAAGGTTGAGAAGGAAAAGCACGCCACGGAGAACAAGGTGAGTGCGCGGAATGCTCTTCACAGGCTCTCAGCCAGTCCTCACTCATCATCTAGATGTGAGAGGCAGGACCTGGAGCCAGCCTGCTCTACATAACAAGTAGCTGGCCGCTTTGGTCCCTCCTCCTTGACCTCCACTCCACAGGCTCTCCTCAACTCTTCCTGGGAGTGTTGCTAACTTGTATATTCCTTGACAACAAGGATGGTGTCATGCTCGTCTTTGTCTCTCATGTACCAAGCGCAGGGAAAGCCACCAAAATTGCCAGCAAGTCAGGTGGATGATGAAGGAGGCAGAAAACTGGATATCAGCGAGAGTTGGACGAAAGTGGGATACAGACAGGGACCCTCATGTGTTATTGGAAGGATGTAGAGGAAGCCAGTTGGCATTACCTAGTCCCATTAAGAATCTAGTGGCTGAAGAGACAGTTTAGTAGTTAAGATCAGTGGCTGCTCTTCCAAAGGTGGTTTACAAGTCTGTGACTCCAGTCCTGGGGGATTTGATGCCCTTTTCTTGACTCTGTGGGCATTGTACACACATGGTATACACAGATGCATACATGCAGGCAGAAACACCCATACATACAAAACTTTCCAGGAGTGGTGGTGCACACCCTTTAATCCCAGGACTCAGAAGGCTGAGGCAGGGGGATTTCTGTGAGTCTGGGACCAGCCTGGTCTACATAATAAGTTTCAGGAGAGCCAGAGCTACATCAAAACCCTGTATTTTAAAAAAAGGAAAGAAGGAAGCAGGGGTGAAGGAGAAGGAAGGAGAAAGGAAGGAAGAAAGGAAAGAAGGAAGGAAGGAAGGAAGGAAGGAAGGAAGGAAGGAAGGAAGGAAGGAAGGAAGGAAGGAAGGAAGGAATTTACATACCCTATGAGCCCACAATTCTGTTCTGGATGTAAAACCAAAGACATCTCCCATCATGACTTGGAGAACACACAAAAAGGCGCGTGCATATATAGGGACATTTGGAGCAGCTCTGCTTGGGACAGAGCTGGGGACCACATCCTAGGATGGAGAGGCAGAATGCAGTTGAGTCACACAGAGAGCACAGTCCACCATTGGGGGAGGGCACCAGGCTGGGTGAATCTGGCAACCAAGATGAATACGAAGCACCCAGTGCTCAGTGGAGAGACGTGTAAGTAAGGTATGTGAGCAGTGTGATAACATTTACACATAGGGAAAGTACATGCACACAGCACAAAAATGTATGCTTGACAAGGGTCCTTAAAAGCTTGGCGTGATTCATCTAATAAGGGCTACCCATGAGGAGAGACAAAGGCAGAAGTCTGCTGGGTGTGAGAGGACAATGACAGCTGACACTCAGAGTCAGTGATGGATTAACAATAGTAATGGAAACAGACAATAGGGAGGGTGGAGACTGCGGCCAATGCTGTCCACAGGCTGCCCATCTCATGGGTAGCAGCCATGACTCAGCCCCAGCACATGGTTGTCAGGTGGGAAGGTGAAGTCAGTGCTGCTGGAGGTTTGGCTTTCCACGAGAAGCCAAAAATCCAGATTTTATGTAGACTCTTATTTTCCAATGTTGATAAGGTTTCCAAAAAAGAAAATGATAAATGAAATATATGTGTGGTTGGATTCAGGTCACAGGTGGGAGTTAGCAACCTCTCATCTGGAAGATGAGTCCAAGGGAGTTTCTGTTTGGTGCCCAAAGCTCTGTGCAAGGTGCCCAGGCCCCATGCTGCCAGCACATCTGGATTTTCTTGCCTCATACCTCAGGCCTCTTCCTCCCCTTCCTGCTTCATCCTGAACCCCCCCCCCCATCAGCCCGCCTGATAAATGCTTGGAGGTGTGCGATGAGTAAACACAGATTGATGTGTTGCCCTTCACACGGAGTGGATTTGCATTTTGATGGTGTCCTTCCTAGTGAAATATAGTGCACTCTGAAAAGAACAGTCCCACTGGAAGAAACTGGGATGCTGTGATAGGGCAGGGAGGAAGACGAGGGGATGTGGGAAGCCTGGGCTGTAGCTCACTGGGCGGAGTAGTGCCCAGCACTAACGAGGCCCTGCGCGTGATCCCAGAACCACGTATAACCAAACATGGCGGCTCCTGCCTGCATCTCGGTATTCGGAAGGTAGAAGCGGGAAGGTGGGAAGTTTGAGATCACCCTGACTGACATAAAGTTTTGATGTCGTCACTTTAGGCCACTTGAGACCCTATCTCATAAAAACCTGCAAGGCTGCCGGTACGGTAGTAGTATGTGACTTGTCTCGGCTGCTCAGCTACTTCAGAGGCCTAAGCAAGAAGATATCTTAAGCCTGGGAGTTTGGAATCAGCCTAGGAACTGTACAATTCCCAAAAATGAGATGAAATAAAATTAAAATAATTTTAAAAAAAGACATTAAGAAAAGAACTGAGAAGCTACCTATCCCTGAATGATATGGAGCTACAGAGACAGGAGGCCACCACAGTGCTTGTTGTTGGGGGCCGCGGGATTACTTGTTTCAATATTAAATTAGTTGTTGATTTGCTCCCAGGTGAAGAATCTCTCTGAAGAAATGACAGCGCTTGAGGAAAACATTTCCAAACTGACGAAAGAAAAGAAATCTCTCCAGGAAGCCCATCAGCAGACGCTGGACGACCTGCAGGTTGAAGAAGATAAAGTCAACGGTCTCATCAAGATCAATGTCAAGCTGGAACAACAGACTGATGATGTGAGAGCACGTGACCTCTGTGCTTTGCAAAGAAGGGGGGAGGGGGGTGAGCAGGAACCAGCCTAGAGAGCTCAGATGCTGCAGTCAGAGCCTGAGTCCGGATTCCAGCTGTGCCCTGACCCTAGATACAAACATCTGAGGTGACAAGCGGGTCACGTGACCTTGTGAGGCCTCAGTTCCCACTCATGAATTAGGGAGCAATACACGTGGTTAGACTTCAGAGGACATCTAAGGAAAATGTTCAACATAATATTTTCAGAAAAACATAAACCGCTGCTGTCATGAGCATCCACTTGTAGCCAGTTCAGGTTCAGAAACTTCTAATTCTCTACAGTGCTTAAAGCCTCATTCTCAGGCAGGGGTGTAGCTCAGTGGTACAGCATGCATGAGGTCCTGACTTCCACCTGCAACACCTCAAAAACTACCATCACCACTCCCCCCAAAACTTCCATTTATGACCAGGGAAAGGAACCTTCTTTTCTCCTTCATGATGAACTACTGTTCATGATGTAAGACCCAGGTTTCAAGTTAGCCATGTTTAGTCCCTATGGTGGCTAGACCTTTCGTAGGTCTCTAACAAGAATAACACACAAGTAGGTGTGTTCCTTACTACACCCTTCTTTGCTGAGCCCAGTCCTACACATACACTTGAGTTCCTTGCCTGACTGCCTTCAGGGCTGGGTGGTGTAGGTGGGGTGAGCGCGTGACAGGCCTCCACAGCATCTGTCACAGAGTGTCCCCTTCTTCCTTTAAAAGACATGGCCTGGAACAAGCCAAGTGGGAATGGTCTGAAAAGAGGTACCAGAAGGTACCCCCACGATACCCACTCCCTAAGAGAACAGAGAAGTGGAGGATGGAAAGCTGGCTCTCTTCCTCCCAGGGCTGGAGGCCACAGGGCATGGGGTGTGATGGTGCCGGCTGATGTGGGTAAGCCTGCTTCCTCGGCCTTGTCCCAGCCAGCCTCTCCACCTGTGTCTTCCCAGCTCGAGGGCAGTTTGGAGCAGGAGAGGAAACTGAGGGCCGACCTGGAGAGGGTGAAGAGGAAGCTGGAAGGAGACCTGAAAATGGCCCAGGAGTCCATCATGGATCTGGAGAATGACAAGCAGCAAGTCGAAGAGAAACTGAAGAAGTAGTTGATGATTCCTGCTCTCTCCCCTCCGCTTGAGACCGAAAGCCGAGTGTGCGTCCCCCCCCCCCAAACAGCCCTTGTCTCACACTGTCTTGTTTCTTGGCTCTGTCTGCTTGCAGGAAGGAGTTTGAAATGAGTCAATTACAAACCCGAATCGACGATGAGCAGGTCCTCAGTCTGCAGCTGCAGAAGAAGATTAAAGAACTGCAGGTGAAGACCTCGGGTCCCTCCTGGCCACAGAGGCTCCCTGCAAATGGCCCGTGTGCTCATCCGAGCTCGTCTCTTCCTGTTGATCGGAGCTGTTCTTCCTTTTTATCTTTTCTTTCCACTCCCCGCCTCAGCAGCATGCCACCACAGTGGGCCTTTTCCTGCAGTTTCTGAAATAAATATTTCAAATTTCCTAAGTGGCATTTAAGTATATATTCCCTTGAAAAGAATCAGAATGTGATCGAGAGGGCCAGTTATTGCTGGTCAAAGTGCACTGACCCCTGTCTATAAGCCCAGGGCCCTCCCAGTCTTCTGAGAAGGAACTGGCAGTTTCAGGTGTTTATGGATCATTCAGGATCCCTTTGTTATGTGTTTATGGATATACTGAAGTCCCAGAGAAAAGATATGGTATATATGCAAAAAATTATCCACATTTCTTCATATTTTCACCATAAATCTTTTCATCCTAAGTACAGAATGCAACTTATTCCTTTTAAATATCGGCATGTTCTGCAGGGCTTTCCATGGCAGACTTACTACAGCATTGAGTTGCTGCTTGGCATCAGGATAAGCCCTCCTCACAACTGATTGATCATTCCCCTGCTGACAGACACTTAGGCTATTTCCAAACAACCACCAATGGCCTTTTGTCCTCTGCTAAATCAGAACATATTCTCAACTTTGTGCTGCCTATCCCCATTCCTTTAGTACCTAGCCGCTCCTGGATTGTTCTCTACCCTGACAACCTTTAATTATGCTGACCCTTTCAGGCCCGGACCGAAGAGCTGGAGGAAGAAATTGAAGCAGAGCACACAGTCAGAGCCAAAATTGAGAAGCAGCGTTCAGACCTAGCCAGGGAACTGGAGGAGATCAGCGAGAGGCTGGAAGAAGCCAGTGGGGCCACTTCAGCCCAGATCGAGATGAACAAGAAGAGAGAGGCTGAGTTCCAGAAGCTTCGCCGGGACCTGGAGGAGGCCACCCTGCAGCATGAAGCCACAGCAGCCACCCTGAGGAAGAAGCACGCGGACACCGTGGCGGAGCTTGGGGAGCAGATCGACAACCTGCAGCGGGTCAAGCAGAAGCTGGAGAAGGAGAAGAGCGAGCTGAAGATGGAGATCGACGACATGGCCAGCAACATTGAAACAGTCTCCAAGTCAAAGGTATGACTAACCCTTGTGGTCTGGGCAGTCACGTCTTCCCACCCTGTGAGCAAGTGGAATTTGATGCACCAGACTCACTGTGTGTTCTAAACCGTTAGCTTTTTTCCTACTGACTTTTCCAACTCCTCAACTTCATTCAAGCCACAAGTCCTAATACCTGAGGCTATGGCAGCAAACTACCTTAGACTGGGTGATTTTATAAACAACAGAAGTGTTGCTTACGGTTTGGGAGCTGGGAAGTCTGAGATCAAGTGGCCAGCAGACTCAGTGTCTGGCCAGGGCTCACTTTCTGCTTCAAAGATGGTGCCTTCTCTCCACATCCTCCCATGTCAGAAGGAGCAAGGGAGCTAGCTCTCACCTCTTCATTTGCTTATTAGAGACAGGGTATAACCGTGCAGCCCTGGGTAGCCTGGAACACTATGTAGACCAGGCTAGCTTCAAACTCAGAGATCTGCCTGGCTGTACCTTCAGAATGCCGGGGTTAAAGGTGTGTGCAAACACACCCATCTTCTCACCTCTTTTATAAAGACTCTCACCCCCTACGAAGGTGGGGACCTAATTACCACTCACCCCCAGAGGCTAAGCTTACCTCTGGATTTATGGAGATTTAGTTTCAACTTATGAATCTGGAGTAAACACACAAAAAAATGCAGAGTAAAGTTGTTCCAACTTGGTTGAGTGGTCTGCCACCAGTCAAGGTCATAGTATCCTTCCTGACTCTTCCGGTCCATCGGGTGTGTCCTAGAACTGAATCTATGGCTTAGTTAACACCTAGGCCTTGTGATCATGGTTTCCCCTATGCCCCTTCTTACCCCACAGTGTTTATCACTGGGAGATACAGTCAATGTGAAACTAGCATTTGGGGTCACAGGCAGATGCAGGCCCTTGAGACAGATGAAAGAGTAGAACTGGAGGTCTTGAAGATAAAACACCAAGAGGCTAAGAGCACGTGCTGCTTTTGCAGGGGGTCTGAGTTCATTTCCCAGCACCCAAGTCTGGTGGCTCACAATTGCATACAAGCCCAGCTCCAGGAAGGCCTCCAATGGCATCTACACATATGTGCACATATCCCGCACCAACACACAAATACACAAATAAAAATAAAATAAAATATTATTCCCACAGGGAAAGAAAGCAAGCACAAGTCAGACATGGTGGTGCATACCTGTAATCCCAGTGTTTGAGAGGCTGAGGCAGGGTCAAGAGTTCAAAGTCAGACTGTCATGGCAGTGTATTACTCTCATAACTTAAGAGGCAGAGGCAGGTGGATCTCTGTGAGTTGGAGGCTAGCCTGGTCTACATTGTGAGTTCCAGGACAACCAGAGCTGCATGGGCCAACCTGGGCTATATGAAACCTTGTCTCAAATAAAGAAAAAAAAGAAAAAAGAAAAAAAAAAAGAAGGGAGGAGGAGGGAAGGAGAGGGAAGGAGAGGAAAGGAAGGAAGGAAGGAAGAAGAAAGAAAGAAAGAAAGAAAGAAAGAAAGAAAGAAAGAAAGAAAGGAGGAAAGGAGGAAAGGAGGAAAGGAGGAAAGAAGGAAAGGAGGAGAATAAGGGAGGGAAGGAGAGGATAGGAAGGAATAGTCACCCCTTAGTATATGCAGTAGATTGGCTCCAATACTTCAATGGATACCAAATCCATGGTGCAGGACCCCAATAGGATGGTATGAGAATATGGACCCATTCTCTCCCATTCACACCCTCCCATTTAAATCTTTTCCAACTCACACCTCCTCAGATAATGTAAATGACCTGTAAATCATTATGTTCTGTTATTCCGGGAATAATGACTGGAAGGAAAAGTCTGGGGTGTGGTCCCCTGCCATCCCACCACTTGGGAGACAGAGAAGGAAGACTGCCATAAGTTCAAGGTCATCCTTCTTCATAGCAAGTTCTAGGCCAGCCAGGTCTACACAGGGAGACCCTGTCTCAGAAAACCATAAACCTGAACCAAACTAAAGCCAAAACCATCTGCACATCTTGCTTCTGTCTCACACCTTCTGGTCTGAGGGAACACATATGCTCACCTTATTCTATATTTCATGGGGAGGGAAGAGAAGCAAGGTCTGAAATATGCACAGAGGTTTTGAACAAAGCGCATAACTACAGGCAGACCAGAGGCTGGAGTCGCGACCCCCTCGTCGCAAGAGCCACACCCCCAGGAACCACTGTAGTGTTAAAAGAAACGCTGAAACATGAACACGGGGTTTGGGAGTAGCGTTCATCTGGCATAGGCTTGCTTCTCCTCCACCGTGATCCCGGGGTTCCTGTGAGTGGCATCACATCAGAAGCTGGTTTACTAATCACTAGATACATACCTACCAGAGCTGACATTGCGAATTATCGTTCATTGAAGAGCAATCACACACAAAAATAAAGCCAATCCGAAATGATGATGACTCCTAAAGCCAAGCACTATATGCTCTGTGTTTTCCTTTGGCCCAAGAAGAAGCCAGACTATCAAAGCATCCAGTTCCAGTGCTGGACACCCGGCACCCACTCCTGCTTTCCCCTGACCTTTTCGTTTTTCAGAGTAACATAGAAAGGATGTGCCGGTCTGTCGAAGACCAATTTAATGAAATCAAAGCCAAGGATGACCAACAGACCCAGTTAATCCACGATCTGAACATGCAGAAGGCAAGGCTGCAGACCCAGAATGGTGAGGATGGCACACCTCCATGGAGGGGCCAGTGGGGACGTGGGGGTTGGCAGCCAGTGATGCTCACGTAGAGACACATCTGTTTGGCAGGGGAGCTGAGCCACCAGGTAGAAGAGAAGGAGTCTCTGGTTTCACAGCTAACCAAAAGCAAACAGGCCTGACCCAGCAGCTGGAGGAGTTTAAGAGGCAGCTGGAGGAAGAGACCAAGGTAAGGTAGACTCTTTGGGGAACAGCTGCAGGACAGAACCTGCGAAGCCAAGTAATGTGACCCTCAGGTGAGGTTGACGGGAGGTGGGTTACAACCCTCAAGTGAGGCTGACAAGAGGTAGGCTGTGACCCTCAGATGAACCTAACGGGAGGTGGGCTGTGACCCTCAGATGAACCTAACAGGAGGTGGGCTGCGACCCTCAGGTGAGGCTGACAGGAGGTGGGTTCCTTATGGAGAAGACTGGCTTGGGCGGAAGTACAGTATCAGGGATGATTCATCTCTCTGTCTTGGAGTGTTGTAATAACCTGTCCCCGAATGATAGAGGACCTTGGCATTGGATCTCTTCCCTCAGGACCACCTCCATCTCCCATAGTGTGACTTAATGAACTTCCTCTCCAGCCAGGAGTACCCCTTCCCACTACCACACTAGTTAGACCACCTCATACAGAAATTCACCCCAGCTGTTTAAAATGCCTTCCTCTTTGTGGGCCACCTCCTGTAACATCTGTTCTTAAGTACCCTTTGTCCCAAAAGACTACATGGCTTGGGGAGAACTTTTGGGTGTTTCAACACAAACATCATCATAATGCTAACTTCAGCATCTACATATAGTCTATAATGCATATAATACAGTCTACCCACTGGCCTATAAACAGATAGGAATGACCCCCCCCACTGTAGTCATGAACAGTAAATAAAATCTCAGTAGAACAGTGCACACAGTAAGCACTACTGATGTTAGTGTCTCAAGCCTTAAAATACAGGAATCTAGACATTCGAAAAACCCACGTGAAAGAAACTTACTTTGATCTGGTTACGATTGCTGTGATCTGAGTGAGATTTACAAGGCGAGCTTTTGAACTTCTCTTCATCCTTCATTTCTGGCAAAGAACAGTGCCGTACTTATCTCAAGTCTTTCTATTCTGAGGGAAGGCTTTTGGTAGGAGTGAGGGAGGAGTGGTGAGAACCAGAGACTGAACAAGCAGAACGGGTCACTGGGGGCCAGAGGCCACCCTTTCTTGTCTCTCGCTGCAGCTGTGAGACTCCTTCCTTAGGCAAAGCTCTGCCTGGTCTTGTCCTTTCTAAAAGTAATGAAAATGCCGAAGTCATTGTCCTGGGTCAATAGAACTTTTTTTTTCCTTTGGTGGTGGCACCCAAGGATGTGTTGCAACTGTTAAAGCTAGAGGTAAATGTGTGTCCTGTCCAGAGAGTCGTGAGGCAGCGAGGCGGCTCTGGGCATCAGTTCACACCAGTGGTCCCCAATGTGGGGATACTGGTCTCTGGGGACACCAAAGATGCTGTACCTGTTCCGTGGTCACAGCATCCCATCATGCTGCATGAAGTAGGAGGGAGGTGGTTTCCTTTTCAGTTCTGTTTTAATTCTTGCCATTACAGCCACGGGGAGGTCTCAGTGTGGACAAGGGCCCTTCAGCAGTTGCTATTTCTTTACTAAGAAGCAGAGGGCAAGCCTCAAGCACATAGCCACAACATGCAAGCTGTCTAGATAAATGCTGATGATATTACTTTATATCCATGGTATATATTTCTAGTGTTTCTTATGTCAATTTGGGAGGGGGTTGAGAGAGAATTTTACTGTTTAGCTCAGGGTGTCCTAGAACTCATCGTGTGGATCAGACAGCCCTTGAATTCCCCATCCTTCTGCCTCATCTTCATAAGTAATGGGATTATAGATATGTGCTACCACGCATGGCTGGCTAAATATTGACTTTCTCTTTTATGGTATAATACTTGCTTTAAAAAGTAAATATAATTATGGAGAGAATTTTTTTTAAAAAAAAAATCAAACATTAGGTACGCTGATTATTCCTAAATTGGTGAAGCAATGTGGAAATGGTTCAAATTCAGAACAGCTATTTAAATGAACATACTTTCACTGGGAAGAGGGCCATGTGGTTTTATAATTGGTTACCACTGTAATCCTCAGGCCAAGAACGCGCTGGCCCACGCCCTGCAGTCCTCCCGCCATGACTGTGACCTGCTGCGGGAACAGTATGAGGAGGAGCAGGAAGGCAAGGCTGAGCTGCAGAGGGCGCTGTCCAAGGCCAACAGTGAGGTGGCCCAGTGGAGGACCAAATATGAGACGGACGCCATCCAGCGCACGGAGGAGCTGGAGGAGGCCAAGTATGACCCAAGTTCCCCATGGGAGAGAAGGCCCTAGAAAAAAGGCTCAGAAGGAGAGCAGTCCCCCCACCTGGAGAGAATCTCTTTCTCTTCTTTACAGGGTCTTAAGATTTCAGAGTGTCCCCCACTCTCCTAGGGACTGTCCTTCCATATGGCTCAATCAGTGACTCTTTATAGACAGGCTTTGCCACCAAGCATTTCAGGATTATTCTGGTAACATAGACATCCAGCTTGGCAATGGGGACGTGCTCTGAGAAATGTGTCATTAGGGATTTTACCATCGTGAGAATCTTCTAGATTGAGTCCGCAAACCTAAATGGTGTGAAAGCCGATCCTCCATATGGCCTCTTGATGACGTTAGGAGACTCAGTATTCCTGACATGTGTGAGCTGCTGCTGCCGGCCTAACAAAGGATGGCATTATATAGTAAACTTCTCTTTCATAAGTAGGACAAAAACTGTGGCACAGCAAATACATAACCCAGTGACACAGCTGTTTGCTGTCACTATGAAGGAGGAAGCACCTGTACAACATTGTCCATGCCGTGCTTTCTGATGACCAGCAGCACAGTGGCTTTGCCTATTCCAGCATCCCACACACAAATAATATATTGTACTTCAATGTTACAATGGCTGCCACGGTGCTAGGTGACAGGAGTTTTTCACTTCTGTCACAGTCTTATGGTACCATCGTTGGTTATATAGTTCATGGCACATCATTATGTAGCAAGTACCAGTCTCAGTCAGTCTCTTTCAGACTGTCCATTCTCCTTCAATGTGATGGTTACTTGCTAAAATATCCCATTCAGTGGAGACAAAACAATGTCTGGTTCTCCTAGGAAAAAGCTGGCCCAGAGGCTCCAGGAGGCGGAGGAAAACACCGAGGCAGCCAACTCCAAGTGCGCCTCCTTGGAGAAGACCAAGCAGAGGCTTCAGGGAGAAGTGGATGACCTGATGCTGGACTTGGAGAGAGCCAACACAGCCTGCGCCACCCTGGACAAGAAGCAGAGGAACTTTGACAAGGTCTGTCCCCAACTGCTTCACAGACATGGCGGTTTCAGTGCTAGCCTTTCACACAAGCGTTTGATGAGCCTCAGTCCCTGGTTGGAAGATCCTTAGGGGCCTTCCTTTACTTCTCTAATGGTTCCTCTGAGGGAAATTTACTTTCAGTCCAAGCTAAATCAAATTCCGATGAGCGGGTCATGTAGACTGAATACCTTTAATCCCCCAAATCCCAATCTGACATTTTTGAGCACCATGATACTACAGAGGGAAGAAAATTCCATGTCTGACTTCATGTGACAAGTGGTAGTTAAAATGTGAATATGCTTAGTTGGGGAATTGGCTCAGTGGGTAAAGATACTTGCCATCCAAGCATGAGAATCTGAGTTCAAGTCCCCAGAACTCACATAAAAGCTGTATACAAACCATAGAGCATCAATGATCCCCGCACTCCTACCAGAGGATGGGAGACAGAGACAGGGGAATTCCCAGAAGCCCATGGGCCAGCTAGTCTGGCACACTCAGCATCTTCCCTCAAGGTGGAAGGTAAATACTAACATCTGAAGTTGTCCCCTGACCTTCACAAGCACATCATGACATGCTCACACTTACGTTCACACACAAATTCTCTCACACACATGTTGTATATGCACAAATATCATGTATACACCCATGTGTATCATACGCTCATATACACAAGCATGCTAAAAGTACTGTACAAAATTCCTTATGTCTATAATGTGGCAAATGAAACATATTTGCATGGAGCTTGGGTCTCATCTCCAAAGTATCTCATGTCTATGCAAATACTCCAAATCCTGGGGGAAATATTCTGAAATCTGAAAAACTACCTGTCAGCTCAGTGATACTCAGAGGCCTCTATTTTAAGAATCCAGCAGGGCATGTGTTGAAACATCAGACTTTGGAGACCCTAGTCTAAAGTAGGGCCCACCTTCTTCCTTTGGTCCCCAAGGATAAAAGGATAAAGCCTTGGCACCACTCACATCCCTTCTTTGAATGGTCTCTCTCTCAAGTCCCCTGGGTCTGTCTGTTTCTCATGTTTCCAATTCCCTCATCACAGGTCCTTGCAGAATGGAAGCAAAAACTGGATGAAAGTCAAGCTGAGCTAGAGGCTGCCCAGAAAGAGTCCAGGTCTCTCAGTACTGAAATCTTCAAGATGAGGAACGCCTATGAGGAGGTGGTGGATCAGTTAGAGACCCTGAAGCGAGAGAATAAAAACCTGCAAGGTGAGCTCCCCGCCCTCCTCCCCGACCCCCACCCCACCCCGGGAGCTCAGCTGTGTCATACTGCCCTTCTTCTGCCAACTCTAGCCCCATTTGGCCACAACTTCCTCCTCCCCATGACCCTACAACATCCTTATCCATGAAACCTCACATTTACTAGTGTTCCCCAAGGTTCAAACCCTTTTCCTTAAAGGTGCAATGGCAGCTGATTCTCACTTTAAGGACTGGAGATACCCAGTGAGTTGCTAAGCACATTGCTATTAGAAAACAAGAGACTTCAGGGATTCTAGTGTTCAAGTGGCCTCACATCCTTGTGCCTGTGGCTAAAGCTTAGTGACTTCAGACTTCTGCTATAAAGTTAGACAGCATCCATATTTCTCCATGCTCTGCTGGTTCTGGAAGACTGAGAGTCTAAGGTTTCTGGTCCTTCATGGTGATTCTGTATACTTTGGATCAAAAAGAATCCTCTTCTTGTCCCTCATTAGTAGGTGGACTTTTCTGTCCCATCAGCCTGCTCCCAGATAACTGACATGGAGACTTAACATTAAGTATAAATGTCTGGCCAATAGCTCAGGCTTGTTACTAGCTAACTCTTACAACTTAAATTAATCCATTTATATTAATCTATATTCTGCCACACGGCATCACCTCTCCTTCATCATGGCATGTTCATCTTGCTTCTCTTTGTCTGCTCCTCAGACTCCATCCTTCTTCTTCCCAGAGTCCTCCCAGTCTGGCTCTCTCACCCAGTCTCTTCCTGCCCAGCTATAGGCCAGTCAGCTCTTTATTAACCAATGAGAGTAATACATATTCATAGTGTACAAAGATTGTTCCACAACACTCATTCTCCACACAGCTCAGGTGAGTCAACAGTGCATCAGAACAGCTTCCTGTATACTCTCTTATGTAAACGCCATGAATGAACCGCCATCCTGTAACTTGCCTGGCAAACACCTCTGCTGTGAGCTAGAGCCTATTGAAAGCCTAAACCAAGCCTGTCTCTTGCAGAAGAGATTTCTGACTTAACCGAGCAGATTGCAGAAAGGGGCAAAAACCTCCAGGAAGTGGAAAAGACGAAGAAGCAAGTGGAACAGGAGAAGTCCGAGCTCCAGGCTGCCTTAGAAGAGGTGGAGGTAAGTGTCTTGTCCCGAATCAGATAGGAAAAGGGAAGAAACCGTGCTCATCCACCCACATGGAGCCCTGCCTGCCAGGGGCATGGAACCGCACTGGGAAGAGCCAGCCCTGGATCTGAAAAGCCTGAGCTGAACTACTTTATCCCCTGGTGTCATTTATCCTGTGTCCCCCTTTGAGAATAAATAAATGTGTTCTTTATGTCCTCGATATCTTCCTCTCAGGGAGGAAACTGTCAATCACCAAGCATCCCCAGAGCCAGCTCAGAATCCCTCGGTGCCTGTTTCATACAGAGTCAGTCATACAGCATCTTTGGCTTCAGGGAATCCTGTGTCATCAAAATAGACCCAGAATCTCCCAGTGTCATGATGAGCGGTGGTCCATACAGAACAACCAGCCGAGCTGTTTCTAGAATTTGGCTCATGCACGATTAACAGGAGAGCAGCTGTCCTGTCACTGCAGAGACTAGAACACTATTATAGTCACTATTGTGTACATTATATTATAGTCACTATTAAATACGCCGTTTATACAATATTTGTCAGCTCAAAAGATGTTCTACCCATTTCAAGATGTAAGATTGTTTGTTAATAGCAGATACAAAGTTTTCATCTGACTTTCATTACTCTTAGGGTCGTTCAGGAGCCCAACAAATGCTCAAGCCTCAGAGCATTGTTCCCATGTATACAAAGTGAGCATCATTGTGCCATATTTATCATAGTTTGAAGGGAAAAAAATGCCCATTTAAGGTGATGCCATTAGGTATAATGACCTACACCTGTAATCCCAGCATCCAGGAAGGTCATGCGTTTAAGAACAGCCTAGGTCACATAGTGAGTTCCAGGCTAGCCTGGGCTATATGACCCTATCAGGAAAAAAAAAAAAGAAAGAAAGAGAAAGAAAGAAAGAGAGAGAGAGAGAAAGAGAGAGAGAGAGGAAGGAAGGAAGGAAGAAAAAGAAAGAAAGAAAGAAAGAAAGAAAGAAAGAAAGAAAGAAAGAAAGAAAGAAAGAAAGAAAGAAAGAAAGAAAGAAAGAAAGAAAGAAAGAAAGCAAGAAAGCAAGCTACTCACAAAATTCTCGTTGCTCCTTAGGGTTCCCTGGAACATGAGGAGAGCAAGATCTTGCGTGTCCAGCTAGAGTTAAGCCAGGTAAAAGCTGAGCTTGACCGCAAGGTCACAGAAAAGGATGAGGAAATTGAACAAATAAAAAGAAACAGCCAGCGTGCTGTGGAGGCCATGCAGAGTGTGTTAGATGCAGAAATCCGCAGCCGCAATGACGCCCTGAGGCTGAAGAAGAAGATGGAGGGTGATCTCAATGAAATGGAGATTCAGCTGAGTCATGCCAACCGCCAGGTGGCGGAGACCCAGAAACACTTGCGCACGGTCCAGGGCCAGCTTAAGGTGAGCTCGGGCTGGTTGGGCAGACCTGTGGACCCAGAGCCCACCCGCCCTGAAGCTCTGCCCTCACTCCTGCTTTCCCTTGAAGGATTCCCAGCTGCACCTGGACGATGCCCTGAGAAACAACGAGGACCTCAAGGAGCAGCTGGCCATCGTGGAGCGCAGGAATGGCCTCCTGCAGGAGGAGCTAGAGGAGATGAAGGTGGCCCTGGAACAGACTGAGCGGACCCGCAGGCTGTCGGAGCAGGAGCTGCTGGACTCCAGCGACCGTGTCCAGCTGCTACACTCCCAGGTACGCTGTCTCTCCTCAACTCCGGTCCACCCTGGGCAGTAGGGCAGTGGCTCTGCTAGGTGCTTCCTCTCCTCCTCCATCTCCCACCTCATGATCCACCTGGGGCACAGAGCACGCCAAGTGCCTTGGCAAGGAGCTTCCCATTTCTCCCAGACTAGCAGTCAAGACCAAGCCAGGAAAGCGTTGTCTCTGATTGATAGAACTCTGAGATCTGTTTGACCAGAAATAAAGATGAAAGATCTTGCAGGCTGCATGCAGTAGGACTGGAGCAAGGAAGTAGGGAGGATTCACAGAGGAAATGAGGGTTTAAAACCCCATATCCAAAATACACATGGCAGGTATTGACTTGGGGCCAGCAGTGTTTTCTGTTCCGGAAGATGTGCATGTGTGAATATTTGCACATACGTAATGAGAGATACTGGGGTTGAATACAAGCCTAAACCTGAAACTCCTTTCTTTATCCACATACCCTGGAGATGATTTTGACTGGGGCTCATTGCGTGAGGCGGATGTAGAATTTTGCACTTAGGCTATCATGTCGCTACTCAGTGTTTTGGATTTTGGATCTTATCTAAATTTCAGGAGTTCAAATAAGAGTGAATGTTCAACCCATAATTTAAGCTGAAATCTTAGGATATTGAAGTTTCCCCTCCCCCCAAAAAACCCCATATTTTTATTAATTTTACAATAATTTTAAAGATATTTGATCTATAGCATATAAATCATAAGCAAGTACATAGAAGAAAAAAAATCAATCAAATGGTTAACATGTTATGTTCTCTCATTGTTGGGTCTTTGTAAATTATATAAATATTACACTTTCGTAAAACTTTGACCAATGTTTTGCAGCTTCTAACTTTCATTTAACAATGTGTCCAGAATGTATTTCTAACTCTTTAAATAGTTTTCAATGCTGTGGGTTTCAACAGCAAGAAAAAAAAAAAAAAAGGCAGGCTATGAAAGTTGAATATTATGACTGCACTCAGTCCTCTATGGCTGGCTATTTTAGATTGTTACCAATAAAATTCTTTATGATTATAAAGGCTAATTAATATTGTCATAACTAAATTTTTGCATTCATCTGTGATTACTATTGTCAATATATCTGGAAGAAAATAAATTCAGGGCTCAAACAGTAAAGACATTAGTATACAACACATGTAAATTTCTACTTAACACGGCTGTCTCAAGTTTTATTCCCATTATTACCATGTGAGGACTCTTCCACAAATTCCAAAAGACCCTAGCTGTTAAATCTTCACCAACTTTATTGTTGAAACATATGTCATTGGTTTATTACCATTATTATTAGTTTTTACTAAGGATGAAGTAGAACATTTCATCACTTGGGTATCCATCTTATTTCTTATGTGTTTTAACTATTCATACTTCTTGCCCCTTTTTCTTATTAACATATCTTATTTATATGAGTACAGGAGTGTTTTTCATATATAGATAATGTTTTCTGGTTTGTCATTACCGTTCCAGTTTCAATTCCATGCATGGCATATTTTAATTAGTAGAAATATTTTTCATTTTATGTAGATGTGTCTATCAATCATGTTCTTGTTCCAATGCCTTTTACTGAAAAATCTATCCATCCTCAAATGTTTGAAATTCTCCCTTTATCATTTACTCAATTTTCTGATGTACAGCTCTTGGCTCTGTTTCAGAACTTTCTGTTCAGTCAAGAATGATATTGTACCCAGCAGACCACTCATGTGGAAAATAAGAAGCAGAACATGACTATGATTCACTTCCCTTCCCACCCACTGCCCTCCCTTCCCATTGTTTTAAGTGCCCATATGAAACCTTCACCCTCAAATCTAATTTTTCTTGCAGAACACAAGCCTGATAAATACCAAGAAAAAACTAGAGGCTGACTTGGCTCAGTGCCAGGCAGAGGTTGAAAACTCCATCCAGGAGTCCAGAAATGCAGAAGAGAAGGCCAAGAAGGCCATCACTGATGTGAGCATCTTTCTCTGCTGAGATGATAGTGGGGGATGAGAAAGGGGGATTTCAGATCCAGGGCATGGCAAAGGGGGTATCGTCTCCTCTGAGCATAGCCAGTCTGTGATGGCTTCCTGGAGAGATGCCAGGAGAGAGGGTCATTGGAGAGGCAAAGTGGGGCATGATGACTGTGAGGGGAGGCACGAGATTATGGCATTTTCTGTGTGCTGGGTGATGCTGGGTGGGTAACCCACAGATGTGTTCTGTGAACTGCTCCAGGCCGCCATGATGGCGGAAGAGCTGAAGAAGGAGCAGGACACCAGTGCCCACCTGGAGCGGATGAAGAAGAACCTGGAGCAGACAGTGAAGGACCTGCAGCACCGTCTAGACGAGGCCGAGCAGCTGGCGCTGAAGGGCGGCAAGAAGCAGATCCAGAAACTGGAGGCCAGGGTGGGTGTCTGGGGAAGGCACTGGCTTTCCAAAGTGACCTTTTTCAGCCATCTTGGGCAGAACCCACTAACCAGAAATTTAGATTTAGGTGGTGGGAAAGCACCCACCCACACACACCGATAGGTTCTCACCATGTAGATAGAATTCACTATGTAGTGTAGCCGGAAGGTTTCTCCAGTCCTGCCTGGCCTCAGGGTCCCACAGCCACTTATAAAATAATTCAGAACCTTAATATTATTTACAAACTGTATGGTCTATGGCAGGCCTCTGCTAGCTAGCTCTTATTGTTTAACTCAACCCATAACTATTAGTCTATGTCTCACCACGTGTTTCATGGCCTTACCTGCATCCCATTACATGTTGTTTCTAGGAAGGCAGTCTGGTGTCTCCTCTATTCTGCCTTTCTCTCTCCTGTCTCTCTCCTTGAATTTCCTGCCTGCCTCTAAGCTGCCTTGCCATAGGCCAAAGCAACTTATTTATTAACCAATAGGAGCAACATATATTCATGGTGTACAGAAAGATATCCCCCAGCAATGTAGACCAGGCTAGCCTCTAACTCACAGAGCTCTGCCTGCTTCTGTCTCCCAAGTGCTGGGATTAACAGTATACACCAACACACTTGGCAAAGATGACATCTTTTACTGTTCGCTTCCTGTTACCCATGTAGAGTCACAGTTATGCACATATATGGGGGAAGCACTCTATGATCACGAAACTCCACACTTTGGCGTGGTTTCTCTCTCAGACCAGGCTTCACTTTGATGAGCAGTGCTCCTTCTGTATAACGCCTCTGGTCCCCTGTCTCCTGCTCTCCGGTTATACTCTTTCCAGCTTTTCTAATCTCTATATGCAGCTGCAGTTTTAGGGTGCATCCTGCCCCATCCCCAAAGGAGCTTGATTGGTGCTTCTTCCTCCAAATTAATACACCAGAGACACTTCATCTCCCCGGTGCCAGGAGTCCCTTACTCACTCCCGGGGCACATTTCACAGTCACTCATTTCCTTTGCTGATCTGTGCTTTGTTTCCTTGGCCTCTTGATTTTTCCCTTCAGATCTGTGTTGGATTATTTCAATCATTTTTGCGATGGGCTGCATGAACAATTGACATTTCAGAGAAGGGCTGCATGGAGGAGGTTATTAGAATATCTCTTTTGTCCCAGGAAGAGAGAAAATGGAAGAGTGGGCAGGAGTGAGGAGGAGGAGGAGGGAAGAGGAGAGGATTTTCCCAACAGGAAGCCCCCAGTACAATTGTTCTTTATCCAAGCCTCCCTAGAACGTGGTCGCTAGGCACATGGTTCCTTTTAAATATGCAAAGGTTTTTATTTTTTGCCTCCCTGCTCTAAATAAAAAATTCTTCCCTTCCTTTCCCATGCATGAAAAGGAGCATAAGCCCATCCTTCTCATGGACCCCTTCCAGAAGGAAAGGACCAAGTCGCATGATACCTTCTGGTTTTTCCTAACTTGGCCAGGAGCCAGCGGTCACCTCACCCTGCACAGTCAGCCACTTTAACTGTCATCTGATCCCGGCTGCCCAGTTTCACACATCTGATAAAGCTTACAGAGGCCTGGAGAGCGAGCCTTGGGGTGGGGGGATTTGTTATAAGACCTGATGAAAGAAGGTGGGACTCCATTTGAAACTGAGCTCAAAGGAAGCCTGCTCCCCCGGGAGCTTTCAAAGTGGACGAAATGAGTCTCCTAGCATAAGCTGTGTTCTCTTTCTGATGCTGCTGGAGTCCCCAGGGAGAGGGCCAGGTGCTTGGTTGGATCTCTCTGGTTGTGGCATTTGTGGTATGGGTACCACAGTTGATGGTCTGCCATCTCAGTGACTTCTCTCTTCCCTCAAGAAAACTATGGCATTGAAGTGATTCTTCACCTGCTTTCCCATACTTTATCTCATTCCACCCACCTTTGAGGTGGGCTGGGCAGCACTGATGGCAGCCATGTTCAGTGATAGCAACTGGCCTCTTTTAGATCTGTCAAATGGCCTTAGGTTTGCATATACCTTGGTCTGCCTGTGTCTACTGCCTTGCCTAATTAGAACAAGCCATCCATAGAGTCCAGCAGGTTTTGCCTATGAGGACAAACAGGGCAGACTCCCAACCTGTGGTGCCCTTGTCAAAGTACACAGCCCCAGAGGAAGGGGCCTCTTTGCCAAGCCTGACCCAGGAGCCAAATGCTATGCATCAGTAGCTGCCTCTACCCTGCTATAATTTGTACAAAGCTATGACATGGACTGGACCTGGGAGAAGATGCCTCTGTAAAACACAGCAAGGTCTTGAGGTCACTTTAGGATGACTAGCATGTGAGTCTACTAGAGAATGCTAGTAGCCTTGACCTCATTCTGTATGCTCTTTACTCCACACAGGTGCGGGAGTTGGAAAGTGAGCTGGATGCTGAGCAGAAGAGAGGGGCTGATGCTCTGAAGGGGGCCCACAAATATGAACGCAAAGTCAAAGAGATGACTTACCAGGTAGCAAGCTGCAAACCCTCGGGCACGGCTATGTGGAGCAGACCCCAGCAAAGGGAGTCAGGCCTGTAGGTCCCAGCTATGGATGTTCTGTTTGCAGGCCGAGGAGGACCGCAAGAACATCCTCCGCCTCCAGGACCTGGTGGACAAGCTGCAGGCCAAAGTGAAGTCCTACAAGAGGCAGGCAGAGGAGGCTGTGAGTACTGGAGGTCCCTGTGCATCTTGTCACCCGCCAGGGGGTCCTCATGAAGCCTCAGTGGGAACCAGGGCCTGATCAGAATCATTCAGAGAGCCCCAGGTCTG
The DNA here is from genome assembly GCF_004664715.2 of Peromyscus leucopus. Taxonomy (NCBI): domain Eukaryota; kingdom Metazoa; phylum Chordata; class Mammalia; order Rodentia; family Cricetidae; genus Peromyscus; species Peromyscus leucopus. The sequence continues at coordinate 50,227,912 of NC_051086.1, forward strand.
ACTTTGCACCTGCAGGTCACACACAGACACACCGACCCTACATGCTCCCTCAGTTTGTGTTTGCTGAATCTTCGCCTCCGAACTTCCTGTGCCCTCATAGCTCCCCAACTTCTCCCAGCTACCTCCATCCCCAACCTACATCTCTTTATCCCACTCCAGCCTGCTTCATTCTATCTACCCAGAGTCTTAGTTCACTTTGCTGGCCTTGCATCATCCCAAATCTCCCTAACCAGACCAGACCACTACCAGCACCGGCTCCTGCCCTCTTGTCCTTCTGTCCTGAACACCTTGTCCTGATATTTGTCATCCTACCACACTCTACTCTCCTGTTCCCCCATCCCAAGACTTCTATAGCAACACCCCCACACTCCTTTCCTTCCCTGGTTAGCTGATCAAAGAGGTAAAATCAACAGGAAAGACAGTAGATGGGCCAAAACCAGTGCTTTGAAAGATATTTCCAGGGGCTTTGGGTCTGAGGGCGACAAATAGCAAAATGTTGGGGCCAAGATGGGAGGTAGCCTTTTGTTCATAGAAAATCAATTATACAGGGTATTGACACTGGCCTGTGATCTCTAGTACTCCAAAAATGGAACAGGAAGGTTGCAAGTCTGAGACCAGTCTGCACTACATGGAGATACTGTCTTTAAAAATATAATGAAAAAAAAAATCAGTCTAATAAGGTTAAACTTGTTGCCTTCAAAGATTTCTCAGATATTATAGCTAATATGTAATTAACTCTCCAAAGTAAAGGGTCCTCTAGAACAGAGCCTTTCCTGCACTTCCTTAGCTTTGGGACCATATTCTTGCCTGCAGAGCATCTTTCAAGACCAATGTCTCAAGGAAGAAATGGCTTATGTATGGCCTCTTCCCTTTGCCCTTTTTCTTCCCTACTCAGGAGCCTGGTCAGTTACCTTGAAGAAGAATACTGGAACCAGTCGAAAGTAGGGGGCTTGTGCATATCAGATTAGTACAGTCTCCACAAGACTATACAGAACTATATAATACTCTGTCCCAAATACATGGCAGTTATCAAAAGCATAAAACAAAAGGGACTTGGACCACTGGTCTGATACCTGCAGATGCCTTGAGAGAACTTCGGACCTGGGTCATCTCTAGGTTGTATAGGAGTTGTTTGGGAGAGCTATTGTAGAGAGAGAATTCAGAGAGATATGTAATGATCCTTGGGAGAAGAGCAAGAAGAGCTTGCAAGGAGTCCCTAGTTAACATACCACCCTAGTTGTGGGCAGGACACCTTTCAACATTCTCAAGAGAACTCAGCTCATCTTCCCTCACTGCTGTCAGTGAATACAAGGCTCACATTTTCCTGGTTCCCCCAACTCCTCAGAGCCTCAGAATCACAGAGAGGTTCCATAACTGTGTGGCCTCCGTCTTCTTTCCATGCAGGAGGAGCAAGCCAACACACAGCTGTCCAGGTGCCGGAGGGTCCAGCATGAGCTGGAGGAGGCTGAGGAGAGGGCAGACATTGCAGAGTCTCAAGTCAACAAGCTAAGGGCCAAGAGCCGTGATGTGGGAGGCCAGGTAAGAGCAGATACCCAAGGACGGCGTCTTTCCAACAGGTTCTTCATACTGAAGGACCAACAGACAAACCAAGGAGAGCCTGGAGGATGCCATTTGGTGTCTTCATCCTTGCCACTGGGGTCATACACCCACACATGCTTTTTTAGTATAGACTCCAATGTATCAGGCCCTAGCTAGAAGCACGGAGGACAGGCATGTCATCTCCCTCTCTCCCTATTGGTTGAGATGCAATCCAGCAAGCCCCTGCTTTTGAAGCGACTTGTCTTGTCCCCAGTAGCTTAACTGGTTCCTTTGTCAACACAAAGTGAGACAAGGCCATTCCTTAATGCCATTTTTCTGAAATTGCCCACTCTGCATCTGCTCCCCTTGAAGGGGAGGGATGCTGAACCTCCCATGGCGTTTGACTCATTTCCTGTGTACAATTTCTTTTCTCCCACAGAAGATGGAAGAATGAGGCTCTCCTGAGGCTCGTTGCCATGGGCCACCTCCGGGAGAGAGGAGGGAGAGTGTGGGAAAAATAAACTGTCCACCACACTCAGAATCCAGGCTCTGCTGTGTTTGTTATTGTGGGGTTGGGTTTTAGAGTCTTGCCTGCTTTGCTGCAAATGGCAGGAAAGTCAGAAACGGGAAACTGTTTGCTTCTTGCCTCAAGCAGAAAAGGTGAAAACCCAGCCCGTCTCCAGGTAAACTTTCAGTTTCCACAAACATTTCCAAGTAAAGACCCGGCTGAGGGGTGTGGCTCGGTGGTAGAGTGTTTGAGTGACCCATGGGAGGCCCTGCTTTTCCACCTTCAGCACCACACACAACAAAAGTAAACTGAAACCACAGACCCTGTATCAGCCCACACCTGATACCTGTTAGAATAGCTCTCACAGAAAGAGGAAGGCTAACAAGGGTTGGCGATGACAGAGAGAGACAGGAAGCCTTGTGCACTGTTGCTGAGAAGGTGAGTGGGTCCGCCATCATAGAAGACAGGGTAAAGGCCCCTCAGAAAACAAAAGCAATGCAGTGCTGTGACCCTGCAGTCTTCTGAGTGTGCTTGCAGAGGAAACAGGATCGGGATCTTGATAATGCTGTTGCGCTTCTGTCTAATACAGAATTATGCACAATAGCCAAGATATGGAAACTTACCCTAAGTGTCTGTGCTGGGCGAATACATTTTAGAAATCTAGTATCCAAAACAATGGTGGCCAGGGCTGGGGAAATGGCTCGGTGGGTAAAGCGTTGGCTGTGCAAGCGTGAGGACTGAGTCCAGATTCCACACTCACGTAGAAGTCCAGGAGGGGAGGTGTGCACCTGGAACCCCAGAGCTGAGAGGGAAGAGGCAGGAGGATCCCTGAGGCTTGTTAGTCAGCTAGTCTACCCTCTAGCCAACTGCTGTCCCCCGTGTTCAATGAGAGATCCTGTCTCAAAAAAAAAAAAGATGGAAAACAATAGAAGAGGATGTCAATATCTGGTCTCCACATGGACACACACACACATCACACAAATTCATACAAAAATGGTGTCTCATAGGCAACAGACTGTTCTTCAGGCTTTAGGCAGAGGGAAATCCTGATGTGGCAACATGGATGAATTCAGAGGACACTGTGCTAAACGAAATAAGCCAGATACAGAAAGACAAGGGCTTGGAGTGGTGTCACATGTGTGTGCAATTAATACAATCACTCATAGAGGCAAGCAGTAGTTGGAAAGGACTAGACCTTGGAAAAAATGAGAAAATGTTGGCCAAAAGAAAGTAAGCTTCAGGTGTACATGGTGAATAATTTCTGGAGATGTGGTGATGTGCACAGAAACTCCAGTCAACGTATCTGTGAGATGCTGTGTTCAAGCCCATTTAAAAAAAAAAAAAAAAAAGATTGTATAACTCAGCACTGTAAAACTCCTACTTGCCAATTATACCTCAATAAATGTGAAAAATAAACACTTCAAGAAGAGAAAGAAGGCTGGGTATGGTGGCACAAGCTTTTAATTCCAGCACTGGGGAGGCGGAGGCAGGAGGGTCTCTGTGAGTTCGAATCGAGGCTGATCTACATAGTGAGTTCTGGAACAGCCAGGGCTACATAGACAGACCATGTCTCAGAACAAAACAAAACAAAAGGAAGAAATGAAAGAAAGAAAAACAGGAAGAAGGGAAGAGAGGGAGAGAGAGAAGGAGGGAAGGGGAGAGAGAGAAGACCCTTTTGAGTAATTACTATTTTCTTGTTAGGAATACGTAATTCTCACAAATTGGATTTTCTATCATTTCCTCGCATTAACTGAGGTTTAGTGGATTCTGATGACTCAACAGGACAGAGTGGAAGTTCAGCCCTGGAGATCAGACTCCCAGGCAAGTGCTCTCTCACTCAGCTACTCTGCCTTTCCCTCCCATGCCCTTTGGGATCTGGGCTGCAGAGCCCTCTAGTGCCCATTTAGAGCAGCTGAGCCAGCAGCAGGTATCATCAAACCCATTCACTCACAGGAAGTCAGATGCGCTGGGGGAAAGACTGACTGGGCCTAGGTACAACCTTGGTCTCCCCTGACTTGGGCAACTCTTCTCCACCTGCCCGCATCCTCTTCAGGATGTGCAAGGTCAAAGGGACCAACTGGACCTGGAGAACTGCTGACATTATAATCAGGGCTGAGACAGGGGCCACTCACCATCCCCTCTCCACCAAAACAGAAGCCAGTTAGTCTCAAGTCTCTCTTGGGTCCTAAAGGTCCTCCTGATTCTGATTGTACTGATTGGCTGGCCTGGTTGGGTTGGGTTGGGTGGGGTGGGGTGGGGTGGGGTGGGGTGGGGTGGAGTGGGGTGGGGTGGGATGGGAACCATTATAGAAAGCTTAAGAGTCAATATTAAATATGAGCCTCGGCCTGACTATTCACAGGCTCTTGCTGTGTGACCTTGGGTTGATTTATGTTCTCTAAACTTGAGTTTCCTCATTGGGTACCCAACCTGTGCAGTCAGGAACACAGGTCTGGAGTTGAGTGAGCAGACCTAGATGGAATTCTGATACGGTCACATTAAGCTGTGTGGCCTTGGGCAAGGGTTCTCTCTTAACCTTACTTTCCTAATTTCTTTATGGTGAAAAAAAATCATAGCTATGGACCTTTATGCTTTAAGACTGATGTGATTTTATTTATGTGTGTATGTGTCTGTGCACATGTATACATGCACATACATGCACAGGTGTACCCATGGAGACTGGAAAAGGATGTGGAATCCTATGGAGATGGAGTTATAGGTGTTTGTGAGCCAGCCAATGTGGCTATAGGGATCGGAACTCCAATCCCTGACTGAGCGTGTACACTTCCTGGCTGGATCTCACCCTGCCAGAGTCCTGTCCTTCCCAACCTTACTAAAGTTGCTTCATGACTCTGTCCTCAGTTTTCTCACACATGAAATAGTTTTCTCACATACAAAAGAAGAAATCATTTGCTTTAGAAGTTTGTTTTGAGAGGCAAATAAGAACATGTAAGGAGTACACTTGGTCTGGAGCCTGACATACAGTAAACACGTTAACATCCTTATATTGTGATAGGAGGGGTTGAGACATCACCCTCAGAGGTAGGGGGAGCACACATGGTATGGGCCCAGGTGGAACACAGTCTGAGTCTTTGACTTTCTCTACGAATCTTCTATGGTTTGAGGAGTTGCCATGCTCTGTGAAATTGCTAGGGAACAATCCCTCTCTGGTAGCCCAAAAGATGACATCTGAATTTCCTCCTCCCAGATATAGTCCAGTTTCTTTGGAGTGCCCCAGGAAAAAGTTACCCTCAAGTCTCTGCCATTACCCAGCTTCTGCTTCTGGGCTGTTGGCCCTTGCCTGGGTCCCTGAGTTAAAGGATAAACAATGCCCATATTCTTCACAGAGTGGTGTTTTATACTTAATCAATATTCTGCTTACTGAATGAAAGGAAGCAAGGACAGATTGACAGGTAGAAGGATGGATAGACTGATGGATGGATGGCAGCCTTTTATACCAAGTCAACAGGTATACCCTGTAAGAATTAAGTAACTCAAGATTATTTCCTTTCCTGGGACTGAAAGAGAAAGTGAAGATGGGATTCATGCCCTGAGTTTTCCTCATCAGCATCTACATGTTAAGGTCCAACTTGCAGTTGGGATCTGTGGTGATATATTGTGTACCCGTAATTAAACTTTACCTGAAGATCAGAAGGAACAAGCCACAGCCACCACCTCTTACCTCACCAACTCGTCAGCCTGAAAAGGGTCTCTAGCCAAAAGGCCCCTAGCTGAAATGGGTTCTCAGCTGAAAAGTCTTTAGTTCCTGTCTCCTCACACCTTATATACCTTTCTCTGCCCAGCCATCACTTCCTGGGATTAAAGGCGTGTGCCACCACTGCCTGGCTCTGTTTTCTCTCCTAGACTGAGTCAATCTTATGTAGTCCAGGTGGCTTTGAACTCACAGAGGTCCAGACAGATCTCTGCCTCCCAAGCGCTAGGAATAAAGGTGTGTGCCACTACTGCCTGGCCTCTATGTTTAATCTAGTGGCTTGTTCTATTCTCTGATCTTCAGTCAAATTTTATTAGGGTACACAATATATCACCACAAGGACTGGTCTTAAGCCTTTGGGTCCTTCTGGCTCCCTAACTGTCCTTCAAAATGCAGATGGAGAGGAAGGGAGCCTGCCATAAGCTAGAGAATACACAAGTCAAAGGCAAGAGAATTTAGGAGTTCTCCCAACACATCTCTACTTTCCAAAGGCTATGGGCAAATCAAGAAACACCCCTGAGTCTCAGTACAGACTGGGAAGTCTGATTATCTAGCAGGTGCCTGTGAGATGGGCTTGGTAAAAGGTTCCTATGCAACAATGTGCAAAGGTTTCCCCAACTGTGCAACTCTGTCCCAAATAAAGGTGGGGTCATCACTGTTATTTGACTACCAATAACAATAATGATAGTTCTGCTGTTTATTATTCATTATTATTTGACATTAAAACCTAGGTATAGAATGTGAACTTTGAGCCCTACCACAAGCTCTGAGGTCTCTTACCCTCTTCCACAGCCCCCTCCAAAACAGAACTTTGCTGCCACCTTCTGGCTATGGAAAAAATGTGCTTTGCATTATGCAAATGATCTGGAGATTAAACTCATGATTTCTTGGAAGAGACATTGAGCGAGGTGTCCTTGAGAATCACAACAGTCTCTTCCTGATCTCTGGTTTTTGCAAAAAAAGAAACTCATATTAGTAATGGGATCTGAGCCAGACATCCATCCTGGGTTTTTTGGATCCCAGACCAGGGCTCCCTGAAAATGACTATCCACAGAAAAGGGTCCTGCAAATATCAATGAGACTAGAATGGTTGAGTAGAGAACATGGTCCCTGTTGATGGTCCTGGTTCAGGGGTGGGAGAGCAAAGAACCACAGCACAGTCTGCTACACTGACCCCTTTTCTCCTCCAAGGAGCCTCTGTCAGACCAGAAAAGATGTCTTGGACCTGCAGAGGAAGCCCCTTACCTCTAGCAAGGGTGAGCAGGGAGCAAGCAGCAGTTCCAAAAGCAGGTTCACTTTAACTTTTCTCAGACCCCAAAGAAAAGACTAAGTAGCTATTCACTCTGCAGAACTATACCATTTCTACCTCTTCCCACCCTGTTCAATGCCCCCAGGAAGCTGACATTGATGGGATTCATTGCACTCTGGCTTTTGGTTGAGTTTTGCCAACAGAAAGCCAGGATGGAAGAAAGGGAAAGAGGAGATTGGGTCAAATTTCTTCCCATCATCCTTTGCTGCAGCCAAAGGCACCATTGCCTGTCAGGTATCTTAGCCTTCCCTATTTCCAGGCTCTGGTAGGTTCTTCTCATTCCCTGAAGGCATCTTTAGAACTGAGCACATTAATGGAGACCTGAACTAGTAAAGCTGCAGCCCTGCTGGGCCTATGGTTTCCCATGCCTGGCCACAAAGAGTCTCTTCCTTATACATTCTTCCTTGTGTGGTAACTTGGATGTGCTATCTACTTCCTATGAAAAATGGCTGATACAGGATTCCTGCTCTACACATGCAGGTGATGGGCATATAGGTTTTCCGAGGGGGGTGTCCGTACCAGCAAGAGTTCTTGCTACTTCCCAGCTATCGGTGGATTACAGTCCTATGTAGATGGGTGATAATGCATTCTGTTTCCTTACATACTTCAATCTGTCATTGATCTTCACTAAAAACTGTTGAAACCCATGCACAGGCCACTCATCCCATCAAAGTGATGTCTGAGGTGAGCTAGAACTAGTTTGCAGAGCCAATTATAAAACTCAGGGATTCTCTGAGCCAATTATTGAACTCAGCATTATTAAAATCTTAAACTTTATAAACTTTTAATTAAGTGGCTTAGATTTAAGACAAAGGCAAAATGTTCAAGGCCAACCATTCTTAATGACCTAGGGCATTTTATTACCTTTAATCTCTTGAGTTTATCTACAATTATGAAATCTGTGTGGTGGAAATGCAATCTAATGATGCACTTTTTCATCTCCCGTTCAGTCACGTGATGTTGCTTTCATGAAATTGGCCATGGTGAGACTATCATACCATGAAAATTGGCAGACACTTCATAGTACAGATAGAGGTTTGTGAGCCCTTTACTAGCATGTCACTGAGGGGAAACAATGAAATATAGGCAAAAAGAAACCTAAAATTATGTCTATGAGAGATGTTGGGATATGAAGAGCCAAGCCCAGCCTGCCTAACCCCCTAACCTATGTCAGCTTAATCAAGGAGCAAATTGAAAACCTTTTGAGATGAAGGATTTTTATCTTGTTCAGCTCAAGGTGTGGGGATGGGGGTAGGGGTGGAAAGGACACTGGAGTCTCTACTGTGAAGTCCCCACCCTGCTGCTCTGTTCCAGATGTAAGAACTGGTTCCTGTTTCAGAAACTCAGCTCCAAATATCTAGGTAAAAAGAAAACTGCAAGAGCAGTCAATCTTCAGACTGGTTGAATTTATAGATACATCATGGTCAGATATAGACATTCAGATGACTCATATTCTCTCTCTCTCTCTCTCTCTCTCTCTCTCTCTCTCTCTCTCTCTCTCTCTCTCACTGTATTTCTAAAAATTTCTAAACTTTTGATTACATATATGTGTGTGTACCTGCCTGTATGGTGCATATGTGTGTAGGTATGTGTGTGCTACAGTGCACATGTGGAGATGACAGGACAGCTTCTGGCAGTCAGTTCTCTCTTCCATTGTGTGGGTTCTGGGGATCAAATTCAGGTTGCAGGGCTCTAGGCAGTGCCTTTACCTGCTGAGCCACCTCATCAGTCCCAAATCGATGGCACCACCCAACGAAAAAACAAACCAACAAAACAAAACAAGAACAGCTGCCTCGTGGTTCCAGAATGGATGGACTTAGAGCTGGTATTTTAAAAATTCTTAAAATAGGAGCATAAAGGTGCTTGCAGGGAAGAAGGACAAAACAGAACTGCTTAGCTTCAGTTGATGGATATGGTGCCATGTCCACGGGCAGGAGGTGGTAGGAGGGTGTGGAGCCTGACTGCTCAGGTCTGAGTCAGGTCCTAGAAGTCTGAGTAGCATCAGCTCCTCCCAAGCTCTACAAACTGAGAATGGAGAAGATGTTTTCTACCCTCCCACTGGGTCAAGTTTCTAGTACCCAAAGAAACAGTGGGGCGTGGGGAGGGGATAATAGATGTTCCTTTCCTGGCCCATGTTGTGGCTGGAGGCCATGCTGAATGAAGCTGCGTTTCTTAGGCTGGACAGCCCCTGCCTTCCCAATGGGTGACTGGAAGGACAAAGTGATACAATGGGCTGTAACCTCACCAGCACAAATGGGCATTTCCCTTTCCTTCTCACTCACTCTTATTTGTCTCCTTCCCAGGAGTGACAGTGCCACTCTGTAAGACTCTCACAATGTGGGACATGCCTCACTCCTCACTCACTGAGGAATTAGCCAGCGCTCGGACCAGCAGACACCCCTCATCCTTCACAGTTCATCCACAGACTCCAACCTCTCCTAACAGCTCATCATTTCCTCCTCAGCTAATGCCTCCAATTGCACACAATGCCTCTGGCTGCTGACAGCAGGAGGGAGAGACTCTTGTTCAGAGTCAGTGCCCCACAGTCAGGAACTTCCTGTCCCATGAGTCAGGAAGGACAGATGTGGGTGGGGCCAGACAAAACATCTGGACCCCAATCAGGACGTGGCTCCCATCGGGACCCAAGGCCACCCACAGCAGGCTGCTGGCTTGGCTGGGAGGATGGCTCCTTCTGGTGATCTGTCAGGCAGCTCATCTGCTTAACAGTGAATTAACTGAGGTCCCATGACATGCCAGGAGCTGTTCTGGCGCTGGGAAACAAGCCATTGGTTAAATAAAGGAGAATGACTAGTGTGTTTCTCTCAAAAAACATAACTCCGCCTCAGTTTCTCCCATCCTCACAATCACATCCCATGCACCCCTTGTGCCACTGGAATCATTCATTTCTCACTGCAAAATGGTCAACTGTGCCAAGAGCTGACAGGCTCTTTATCACCTTACATCCTGTATGCACCAGGCTCCGCACATGCAGGAGAGTACCAGAAAGGAAGGGCAGGCATAACAGTGCTGTTAGAATTAAATGATGAAAACCTAAAATGCTCAGGAACAAAGGTCTGCCTGAGTCTGATATGGTAATAAGTATAGTGGTTGCAGCCAGACTGAACTGGCGGCACATTACATGCCCGGTGCTGTTTCAAGGGTTTTCCGCAGATCATCTCATTTCTCACTCCAGCCCTGTGCTGGAGGCTCTTACTTTATTTGACAGATGTAGCCCAGACAGTTTAAGAGATCTGTCAGTGTCACACAGTGTGTGTCGGAACCCGGGCTTGCCGCCACAATGCTACTCCGGGACTATGTATATTTTAAAAGGCAAAAGCACAAACGGCATCCAACTACATCAATATGTACATCTTAGTGCTTACACTAATAGATGCTAAAAAGAAGTCCACTGTAATACGTACATACAAGTCTTCCTCATATGAAAACACACAGCTTTGTCAGAAAAGCCCACCTTCAGGGGAGTAATAGGATTTCTATTGTACATGAATCTTCATTTCTTTGCAGTGGTGTGAATAGCATTTATAAGCTGGCTGCCTGGGGGATTCAGTCCTTGGGGCTCAGCAAATGATTCACTAATTTGATAGAAGAACCTTGTTAAAATGTTCAGGAAAGGCTGCCTCAATCCCTCTGCACTTCCGTAGAACTTCTGGAAACGAGGCTTTGGCTCAAGGCTGCCTTTGGAGGAGGACTAGCCATGGGCAGTCCTGAGAGGTTAAGAAGAGTTTAGCTGTCAGAGGGACCCTTGAGGAAGGGATCACAGAGAGTTGCAGGGTCACAACAGCTATTTCATCATGACCTTCTACAAAGGAAGGTTCCATCTCGCCGCTCCCTCCTTTGTTCAGTTGGAACATCCAACTTGCCTCTGCATGATCCAGAAAGCCCCATTCCTGTCTCGCTCTCTCTAAACCCCGCCCTCTCAAGAATCTCCAACAAAGAAAAGGTGCCCCCCAAAAAAACCCAGGTCCCCACTTCTGGTGACTGTTGCAGCTTCCTCCCCCGTTGCTCCCAGCAGTCCAAGTCTTTGTCTAAGCATTTCAGCTTTTGACCCATACTTGGGCACAAATCTGGCTTGTGGCAGACGCATCATCACCCTTTGCCTACAGCCTATATAATCTCCCTGCTTGAATTTGGGCGTGCAGCTTCTCTGACTTTGATCTCTGGGACTGGAGAACCCACCCAGGAGTTGCTTTGCTCAAATAAACCTGTTGTTATACTTTTTCACTTCACCTTGATCTGTCTTACTGTGTCAGCAGAGAAACCTATTATTGGGGTACAGAAAACTTATTACCCTTCATACTCATGTTCTACAGAGTGTCTAAGGATGAACAGAGAAAGGAAAGTTCAGGTTGGCAGTGTTAAGTGAAGGGGACTCTGGATGGGGTAAAACAGGAAGGCACCTCCAAGAGGGTAGAGGGAGCAAGAAATCCAGCAGGGCAGATGTCCAAGTTAAGCAGGTAGACATTGCACCATCCAGCCCAGGGGTGGTTTCCTTCTTCCAGCCTCACGGGCTTCCCAAAATCACCAATATGAGAATACTCACACCCCACAGCTGGAGCCATCTCAGGAAACGCGAAAGGAAATGTCTGCTGTGCCAGAGGGAGGTGGGGAAAAGAATGTGGTAGAGGAGAGGCTATCAGCCCAAGGGTGGAGATTGCCTGGCATCCATACAGGGCAGCCTGAATTGGGGTCAGGGATGTAGAAACCATGCATGAAGAACAGTTGAGGGAACCAGTCCTGTCAGGCTTCAAGATGAAGCCTGGGAAATGGGAGGTGATAAGAGCTTCACATCTTGACACAGATGCTCATGAGGAATGGAAGTATTGCACATGGCTCTAGTCTAGAGTCTGGTGTGGTCCATGGTCCAGCATCACTATCTGTGGATGTTTAGAAACACAGAATCACAGGCCCTTCCAAGATGTAGTGAGTGCCAGGGTACACCATCACCAAATTCCCAGGTGATTTGTGGATATATCAGATGTAAGAGGCACAGATCTGGAGCACTTTCATTAAAGTTATGGTCTGTTCAGTAATGTTCTTCTACAAGACATGAACAGAAACTGAGTGTTTGGAGGTTTTTTAAAACAACTTGACTTTGCTGTGGCATCAATGCCATGGTCAGGAGGCCTATCCATTGAGTGGAATACATTTCTAGTACTACAGGATTAGACACAGGCTAGGCTATCCCTTGTAGACTCGCTCAGACTCAGGGGAGAAAAATCCATCACTGCAGACATCTGAGTTCATCAAATCAGTGGCTCTCAATGTCCAGCGTGTCTTAGAATCCAAAAGAGAGCTGGCTAAAGCCCAGACTGTCGCACACAGTGTTTGAGTCTCTAGTTCTGAGTTGGGACCTGAGAAGAACTTAGATTTCTAACAGACTTCCTCTTCAGGCAATGCTGACATTACTGGTACAGGGACCACATGGGGAGAACCAAGGGTCTCAACCAGAAATCGAATCCCATATGTATGCTACCATATCTGGTCAAATAGATCCTATTTCAAATGAATTATTTTTTTTTTTTAAATTTCTGTTTCGTTTCCTACTGAAGTAAATACCAACATTTAAGACACAGATAAACCATAGGACCATAGTGTCTTCAATGTCTCTCAACAGGACATTGAGGAAGCCTGCTGTGAGCAGAACCTTGGGACACAGGGCAGATGCCTCCTTCCAATACTACTCCTCTAGCATCAGTTCAACCTGCCTCCAGTGAGGGAAGCTTCCCAGGGTGCAGTTCAGGAAAGAGAACAGGAAACCTTTTCTCCCTTCCTTTCTTGGCCAAGTGCTAGGGGAAGTATCAACCCCAACCCCTAACCCCCAACCCCAACCCCACCCCATTCTTTGAAACAGATGGCCAAGGAGGTTTCCATATCACTGAAGGGGCTGAGGATGTCAAGACTAAAGAGCTGAGAGGGAAATGGAGGAAGTTCCTTAGCCACATAACAGGAAGCTTTTGTCAGAACATGATGCTGACATGGTTCTTCAAGGCTTCAGTTAATAGTTCTGTGATTGATATGAATTTAGCTGCTACGCTGAGTTGTGGAGACTCAAGCCCTTGGCTTCCTAAACAATCTCAAACCTCTCACTCCTCGACAAGCACATAGAGAGAGGTATGCCCTCCATCCCACATACTACAAGCTTACGAAAACAAGCTCTCCACTGGTCTAAGAAACAACATGTTTCCCCATTACCCTGGCATTATGGAACCCAGAGATGAACATCTAGGCACATGCTCTGCTCAGCAGGTAATCGCTAAGGTTACCATGAAGGGACACTTGGGGTGCTAGAAAAAAATGGTGTCAGACACCTTGAGAGGTTCAAATTAGAATTGTCGTATCTTGTAGCTTCAGACACCTGTGAGAGGCAAGCAATTAAGGAAAAAAAAATAATTCTAGTCTTAGTCGAGTGTTTTCAGAGAGCAACAGTGACAAGCAGGGTCATTTCATGAGGCCAGTACCATCCTGATGTCACAACAAAAGTTACAGGCCTGCCTCAATCATGAGCTCAGACAAAACGGAATTCTGGAAAGCATGCAGGCCAGTACAATCCAGGACCATTTTAGAAGATAATACACCCTGAGGTAGACTGAGTAAATTTCAGGATTTCAAGTTTTACTCAACATTAGAAAACTTACTAGTGGGGCCTGGGAAGACATCTCAGTTGATACTGTGGAAGAATTTGAGTTTGTGTTCCAGAGCCCACGTTTAAACAAACAAGCAAACAAATAAAACACTGGGTGGGGCAGCACTTGCTTGTAATCCCGGTGCTGGGGAAACTGAGTGAGGCTGATCCATTGGGTTTGCTGGGCAGTCAGCCAGTTTAATCTACTTAAGAAAATATTATTTGGTAAAATTCAACAAGCAAGCCCAGTACAGTAAAGCGTGGTTGCAAACTACAATACAGGAGGCTGAAAGCGAGAGGGGCATTGGAGGCCAGCCTGGCTACACATGTTGTCTCAAAACCCAAAATGTATAGTTCAACTACTACCCCACACCAAAGCAACAATAACAAATACATATGTATGTATTATATATATTTATATATATAAAATAACACCTGACATAGAATGCCCTCAATCATGCTCATTCAAACTGGGTATCGTGGCTCATGCCTATAATCCCAGCATTCCAGAAACTGTAACAGGAGGATCACTGTGTGTTCGAGGCCAGCCTGCCTATGTAGTAAGTTCCAAGACAGCCTAGACTACAGAGTGAAACCTCCTCTCAATCAAAACAGCTCTTTTCTTGACCTTTAATTTTGTTCATTTTACTCATTTTTACTCTGGGGAGTCAGGGACACCTTTGTGAGGCCAATGAATACTCCAGACTTCCAATAAGCATTTATGCACACACAGAAACACCGGTGTCTCTGAAGTTTCAAGACAATAGCCTCAGCTCCACTGGTCCTAACGGACTAGGTTCAGCCACCCAACCCAATATATCAATTAAAGAACACTCAAAGGCAGAAAAAAAAAAAAAAAAAAAAAAAAAGATGTAACCAAAAAAATGTATTCTCTAGAAAGAACAGGTAAGGGGTCCAGTGACTCTAAGTTAATCTTCGGGGTGCTGACAGGAGTGTTAGGTTTCACAGAGGAAGGACCCCAGTACAGTACAAGAAGTGTACATGGGGAGTGATATGGATTCACATGCCGGGCGGGACCTAGTCACTTCCGCCTAGTCATTTCCGGGTCAAAACGTCTCACGTGACCAGGACCCCGTGGCTTTGCGTGGTTGCGTAAAGCACACAGCGCAATCATGTGATCCACGTGCATGTGTGGAATAGCCACATGGGCCTTTATAAGCCGGCGCCATGATTCCCGGCTCCATCTTTACTCAGGTGTCTTTTCCACAGGCCTGTGCACCCCTGTCTCTCTCCCTTATCTTAATAAAACTCTTGTTAGTGGATTCTGTCGTGTTTTGTGACGTTTCCTCGCAGGGTAAGAGCGCTGCAAATAACCAACAGAGAGGCCATCAGGGAAGGCTGAGGTGCGCCGTAATGCGCCACTGTCCCCTCTGTTTCTGCAAAGTGGTTTGAAGCAGTTTTATTTGCTTAAAGGAACCAATCTGGTTCCCTTGAGATGACAGCTCCTGCTTGGGGGTGATCTCATCATGTGGTGATAACACCACAAGACCCCCAAAGTTCCAGAGAAAAGCTGTGAGAACAGTCCACAGCCAATGTCTGCAGTGGAGTCGCTCCCGCCCTGGGGCCTCTCCATAGAGATTAGGACGGACGCCTCTGAGCTGGACCCAAGGGGAACATGCTGGGATAAGTTGGAGTTCTTTTCAGGTTCACATTAGCCCCACGCATGGAGAAAGTTCGGGAGGTGTGAGTAGGAAGGAATGGACACCGACGGGGTGAACAAGATGGAAATAAATTCCGTATGAGAAACTTTTCAGTGCCTTCCCATCCTCGTTTGGTGCCAAGAACAAACTGGAAATTCCCAGAATATTTCTCTTTGTTTTTCCTCTTCAGCATCTATGCCCTTCACCAAACTCTTGGCATCGAACAAAAGCTACGAAAATCTGTTTTTAAATCGTCTCCTTACTCCTGCCTGCTCTGGAAGATTCCAGAGAGAAAAACAGAGTGGGGAGCAGGTGTTGGGGGAAGGGGAAGTTCCACCAGCATTCCAGTGTCTCCCCAGGAAAGAGGAAGGACTTGGGGGTGGGGAGAAGGTCATCGGACACCCAGAGCACCTCACTGATGCCACTCAGGGATTACAGTTTCTGGAAAGGTGTGTGGAAGTGAGCTTGTTTGTTTCCACATTGACTCCTAGTCACTATGACCCAAGATCACCCTACTCTGCCAGAAGGCTTCCTTAACTCCACACAGAACAGAGGAAGATCATAAGAGGTCCAGGATTTCAGTTTAAAGCTGTCCCTAAACTTTATCCTACACTGAAAATTTTTGGCTGCCTTTGGAACTAAGGAATAAGCAAAATGATATATTCTAAATGGCTCTGCCTTTCCCTTGTCAAACAACCCAAGGGGTAGCAATCATAATGATGATGATAATAATGATAATAATAATGGGACTGGAGAGGTGACTCAGCTCTTGTTGAAGTTGCAGAGGACACAAGTTCAGTTCCCAACACCCAGGTTGGGCAGCTTACAACCATCTATAATTCCAGCTCTAGGGGATCTGTCTCCTTTTTCTAGTCTCTTAGGGTACCTGCACTCACATACACATGCATACAGAGAGAGAGAGAGATAATAAACTAAATCTTAATGATAGTAGCCAAGTATGGCAGCAACATGCCTTTAATTTCAGCACTTGGGAGGCAGAGGCATACAGACTTACGTGAGTTCAAGGCCAGCCTGTCCTATATAGTGAATTTCAGGATAGCCAGAGGCTGCAAAGTGAAACCCCATTTTAATAATAATAATAAAACAATGATAATAATAACAAAGTGTTATGACATGTTTACTGGGTGCTTGCTATGTTCATCTCGTTCTAAACTTCTTATCCACCTACAGTCTTACACAGTAGATATAATGGAGCCCACTCTGTAGATACAGAAGCAGGTTAGAATTTGCTCAAAGCCAATTCTGTGGAAAGGATGAGAGCCTGGATTTGCCCCTCAGGATGAAGCTTCAGAGCGTTTCACAACCCTGTCTAACAGCAGGGAGGGAAGGGAGGCAGAAAACCCCAACTCCGACAAAGGTCCTCACCATGCTCTAGGACTCATTGGGGCTAGAACTTTGGACTTCCAAGGGGCTCCCATTGGGGCAGCTGAAACCAGAGATCCCTAGCTCTTTTATTCAGAGGCCCAAGGAGTAGACTCTTTAGAGGCAGTCACTCTGGGCTTTGCCCCATCTGGTTCATGCCCAGCTGTGGATATGATGGGTTACATGGGATCATATGAGGTCAGATCCCGTGCTGCAGGCCTAGTCAGCCCTCTGGAGGCTCTCTACCCTGGCTCCACCATGGAGATCCCTAGGAGTACATTTGCAGGCTCTGGGCTCAGGCAGACACATATGCAAGGACAGAATAGAATAAGAAGTGTCCACCCCAGATCCTAGCTCCCCCCCCCCATCAATCACACATGCACCCAAGAGCCCCTTATTTCCTGCAGACCACAATGGCTTTCCTTATCCAGCACAACAAAGGCTTTTCAGGGGAAGCCTGTACCATCATTGCCAGCTATTTCCAGCCACTTGTAAGAATCCCTTTCATGACTGCTGGCTCCTGGCTGCACTGACAATGTGGGAAGGCTTTTCTGCAAGCTCTCCCCTCTGTTCCCCTGCTGCTGGGACACGTGCATCTCAGCACCCCGTCGCTCTCTCTGCTTTGCTCTCCCCTCTTCAAGCTTTCTTTTCAAGGTGAAGATTGATCTCTGCCCAGCGGGTGCTGGGAAGTTTCCTTAGATGAGGCTTTTATCTGCACCTGGCTCGTTTTAATGGTGGCACTCTATGCAAGGATGCATCCCCTTCCTGACCACAGATGAGGATAAGTCCCTTTCAGACACATCAGTTCTGTCCATTCCAATGTCCACACATACTAACCCATCAGTCTGTCTACTCTGGCGACTTTATCCTCTGCTGTGGTTTGGATGTAGTTTGTCTGCGTGTGTGTGTGTGTGTGTGTGTGTGTGTGTGTGTATCTTCTGTGAGCATGTGTATATGTATGTGTGTGTATTCTATGTGTGTGTATGTTCTATGTGTGTGTGTGTTTATGTGTCTATGTATGTGTATGTCTGTGAGTGTGTGTCTATATATGTATGTGTGTGTGTGTGTCTATGTGTGTGTTTGTGTGTCTGTAAGGAATTTGGCCTAGTTAGCACCACAGTTGTTAAGCATTTACAAAGCAAGTTTGGCTTCCTTCGCTGCTCCCTTCCTCTGAAACCTGATGCCCTGCTCTACTGTGCATTAAGGGCCTAGAGTCCTTTGCATCTTGAGTGTCCCCACAAATGCTTGTGCACCAGCCCCAATGCTTCTTGAAAAGTGGTGGAATGTTTAGAAGCAAAGCCTGGTGAAAGATCATAGGAATATGCCTGCCCACCTGCCCGCCCGCCCGCCCGCCTGCCCGCCTGCCCTGAGGCTCTGATCCCTGTGCTTTCTGGTCACCATGAGGTGTGCAGGCCTCTGCCCTATGCTCCTGCTATGATGTACTAACCCACTTCACCTGTAGGCAACCATAGACTGAAACCTCTGAGACCGTGAGCTGAAGCAAGCCTTTTCCCCTTTAGTTGGTGAACTCAGGCATTTTGTCACAGTAACAGGCAGCTGACTAACTCAGTGCCTCACCAGACACTGAGCTCTTCCCAGCCGCTAGGATTACGAGTCAAAATATCTTCTCTTTACAACTTATCCAACCTGCAGTGTTTTGTTACTAGACAAAGAAAACATACTGAGACACTCCCCTTGGGACAAGACCATCAACTCTACAAGAACAAGGACTCTGATGGATACTACAGCCCTTGTCCCCAAGATAGTGCCAGCCCTAAGATAGTAACAGCCCTAAGCAGCTCAGTGAGGGCTTGCTGAGTGTGTGAAATCCTCATGTGTGAGGTCACCAGTACCTGCCTTGGGGCGAGTAGGAAAGGCACATTGATGAGGACTAGAAAGCACCTAAAACCAAGTGGGAAGAGGGGTGCCCCAGCAAACATCAGTTCCCACCACCATCATTATCTGTGTGCTAACCCCAGCCTGTGCTAACCAAGAGCCCAGGAAGGACAGAGCCCAGCACTTGAGGCAGTGTGACAAGCGGCTGTGCAGAGGCTGGGATGAGGGACTGGAGGCTCCCTGAGATCAAAGCAACTGTCCCTGTGGGGAGTGAGTTGGGAAGCCCCCCACCCCAGTCTTGAGTTGAGTGGGAGCTTGCCGGCTAAGCAGCAGTACAGAGCACTTGGGGCATGTGGCTGAGGTACAGAGAAGGAGGCAGAGGTGAGGCTGGAGGGGGAAGGGATAACTTTGAGCCTAACTGTTCAAGAGTCAATATCTGCTCCTTAAAGTATTATTAAAATGGAATAAAAGAAGTAACTTCATGGGCTGTTTAGGTGTCTCAAAATATCCATAAGCCAGCCTTTCCCCTTCCTGAACCGACTTCAAGGCCCAATTGCATTTCCTTTCATCAGAACCAGGCCTGGAAATTCACAAGGGAATTACCACCTTTTCCAAGATCATTCTCCAAAAACTGGTGCTTTTTTTAGTATTGTTATTTATGTGTTGACATGGCAGGGCTAAGAACTAAAGGGAAGAAGAGTAATAATCATAGTCACGTTCTCCTGCTCCCAATCCACCAAGCTTCTGCCTTTCAGATTAACAACTCCTGAACACAAAGACTTGTTAAGTCTTTCAAGAAACAGTGAATGAGCTACTCCTACCTTCTAAACACTGTTATAGCCTTTGGAAATAAACACTAAACAAGACAGCAAGAAAGCCGTGCTTTAGGGATGGTTCCAGGTAATGGTGAAGGTAATTTTCAATTTACTACTTATACAACTGCTGGCAAGAGGCACTTGGCCATGAGAATAAGATTTCCTCTAAAGGAATTTCATACATTGACACTCAAGGCAAAACAAGGATGTATCTTAGTGGTAGAGCACCTGCCTGGCACGCACAAGGCCCTGGGTTTGAGCCCAGCGCCACAAAACAAACAAGCAAAACCTCTCAAGCCAAGAGGTGTTTGGTGAGAAGAAAGGAAAGGAACTCAAGGAGTGGATTACATTGCATCTCTGCAGGAAGGAAACGGGGAACAATGAATGTTTGTACTGGCTGACTCACTCTCCTTTTTATACAGTCCAGGACCTTGTCCAAGGGAATGATGCCACCCACAGTGGGCAGGTCTTCTCATCTCAATTGACCCGATCAAGACAACATCTCAGAGTCACGTCTACAGGCTCATCTCCCAGGTGATTCTTGAGCTCATCAAGTTGACAATTAAGATTTACCAGCACAGGCAGCATCTCAACCCATCTTCTACACAAGAAAGAAAAGTCTTCCTAGAAGCCCCTAACAGGCTTCCCCTCTTTCTCATTGGCCTCATTCAAATTTCATGGACTGCATCTATTGCAAAGGAGACTGGGAAATTCTGTACTTTGATTTCAGTCTTCCATAATCGGAGACTGTAAAGGAGAAAGAAACGAGTCAAAATGCCTTGTGGAGACAGTGTCTTGCAGAGAAGCTTGTAACGTCACATGACAGAAGGCTGAAGGTTGCTCAAGCCATCTTAAGCTGGGAAATCGTAAAAAAAGAAAAAAAGAGAGAAATAGTACACTTCAAGCTGAGCCTAAACATTGTGTTCTGGATCCCAGCTGGGCCAGTTTGGGGAAACCCAAGGCTGGAAAGTCCCGCTGCTGGAGAAAGGCACACAGGCTCAGCTGTGTGACTCCAGGCTCCGCGCACTGCTAGACAATCGGCACCAGGAAGGAAGGTAGCAAGTATTCTGGTATTGCAAGGCAGAAGTGGGGACTATTGGGTTAATACTTCCGTTTCTTCTGCTGTTAGAGATTCAAAGCCAGTCTCCCTCTCGGCCATCAAAGGGAGAACATTGACCTTGGGCACATTCTGTCTGGAGTACAGATGGGGCTAAGGAGTAAAGTGCACTTTCCAGCCAGGCCCCATCCTTTCCCCTAACCAGCTGAACTCACTCCTCGACTCTTACATAACCGCCTGCTCCCACTGTCATGAGTCAAAATGTCTCAGTTAAGCCAGTTCATGGGGCTTTGGTCTCCCACACATAGGAAGTTGGAAAGTGACACTCTAGTCCAAACATAAGTTTGGCATCACATAGTGAAAAGGAAAAGAGGAGAAAACCCAAACAAAATTCTCTGTGTCTCTGCCCATGTGTTTGTGGGAAAACAAACCCACACAAAATGTCAAAAGGCCACACTGGTCTGATTACAGTCTAAGCCCAGGCCTATCCTTACAGTATTGACCACATTTAGATATTTTACATCAACAAGTAATTTTTCATTCCCACACGCTTGTCTTTCATGGAGACAAGTTAAATTAAGTTGTTCTGTGAAGAGAATATACTTCATCATCATGCTTGCAGTGTTTGGAAACAATCTTGGTAAATGAGTCCTGACCTTGGCAAGCTGAGGCTATCTCTATCTATCACCTAACCACCTGCCTACTCATCTACCTACGCACCTGTCTGTCTGTCTGTCTACCTACGCATCTATCCACCCACCCATTTGTCAATCTATCTACTCACCAATCTATTAACCCCCCTACCTACTATTCATCTACCCATCCACCCATCCATGCATGCATTTCCCCACCATTCTGCTTTTCCATTCACCTACCCAGACAGCCAACTATCTTCTAACAAAACAGTCACTCATCCATATATTTCTTCATAAATCCATACCTACCATCCACATATTTATATGCCCTCCTATCAAGCCATCCATTCATGTAACGATTGTGTATTGATTTTTTGAGGGTTTCTCTATTCTTGCTTCTTCTTTGCCTAGAAATAATGTACTTTTTCCTTCTTTTCTATTTTGTTTTTGAGACAGGATCTCATATGTGGTCTTGGCTAACCTAGAACTCACTATGAAGACCAGGCTAGCCTCCGACGTACAGATAGTGACCTGCCCTCGGCCTCCTGAGTGCTAGATTAAAGGCGTGTGTCACCATGCCCTGCCACTTACTTCTTAGGTCTGTTTTTCACAAGGAATGCCTTTCTCCCACTGACCTCTACGATCCACATTGAACTCTTTTTCAGAGGTCCTCCGCGGACCTTCCTTTGAGACAGCAGGGCCATACTCCACTCTAATTCTTATGCTTTATGTCCCTCTTTTATGGCATAATAAATTGCTGCCTTCTGCATCTCTTCAATCATGTTGCATTGCTCTCATCTCTTGTGATTGAAATATTCTGCAGTATTTCTTATCTCTCCGAGTAAATTGCAAACTTTGTGAGATGGGAGTCTGGTTTTCAGTCCTTTGCAACCTCCCTCCACAGCTGGTATCTTACCTAATAGTATGCAAATTTTAGGCACTCAGCAAATGTACCACATTGATTGGATGCACAGTCTTCATACGTGATGTGGGGATAATATTGGCATTCTAGGAGTAGTGTGAGATTGGATACGAAAGAGCTTGACAAACAGCAAAGTCCTGAAGACATTATTATTGTTGATAACATGGCTTTATTTTAGTATGAGTAAATACAGTGACTAGCCATAAGTTACCTACAACCCAAATGAATAAGGAAATATTCAGTGAGTAACTTGTTAGTACTTACAGGATCTTTACATCCCATACAAGGCAGAGGAGCTACAAGGATAGCATGTATTTAATCCCTGTCTTTAGGGAGCCCATATTTCAGCAACAAGACAGAGGTATAAGCACTTGTGATTGTACCTGATTCTGCAGAGGCACCCCAATACAGACATAAGATGTTCAGAAGCACTTAGACATTCTTTGATTCTGCCTGCAAGGACCAGGGAAGAATTCACTGAAAGATTGTCACTTGAGTAGAGCTTGAGAGATGAATAGAAGTATAGCAGATGGAGAAAGGATAAAAACATGCTACAAAAGAAACAGCATGGATGTGCTGGCTGTGTAGGGAAAATGAAATACGGTTGTCTGACAGCAACTTAAGGTACCAAGTGGGGAGAAACAGACAGTCGATGCTGAGCATTTGGGCCTGGTCCATGAACACAAGTGTATCAAGAGCTCTCTGAACCATGTGAAGGACTGTGACCTTGGTTCCAGTGACTGCAAAACCACAGAGGAAGAAAAATGATTAGATTTGTATTTCAGCTAAATGGCTACCAGGGCCATTGCTTTCCTTCAAGTAGCTGCAACTCATTAAGGTTGGCTTTGGGATGAGCATATTGTCCCAGTGTGGGAGGCTGGCTCCCACCTTTTCCTGGGGTACTATTGAGGAGAGAGGGATAAGGAATCTTTAGATAGAAAGATAGTGCGGAGAAGACAGACAGAATCACAGGATAGTTTCAGGAGGACCTGAATTAATATCCACTGGCCCCTTCTGTCTCTTCAAAGGGGCTTTTTATAGGAATGCCAAGGGGTGGGGCAAAAGGCCTCCCCCAGCATAGCCAAGTGCAGAAACTTCCAAATACTTGGTAACCACACACGTGGTCAAGCTGTACCCTAATGCAGCCCTGCTGGATAAAGCAAGCTCAGATCTCACTAGGAAACCTCTGTGGGCCTCCACATCCCAACATGTGGGGCACTGAAGCCAGTGGATCACACTGAGACCAAGGCTAGTCAGAAATACACAACAAAGCCCTGTCTACAAGCAAACAACTGGTTTCAGTCATGAGGACACGGATTATGTCCCTGAAGCAGGAGTTTGGGGAGGCAGGCTCTGGTACAGCATCTTTCTGGTCCCTCAGAAACCTATGAGCCTTCCAAGTCTCCACTCTGCAAACACTTGCTGGCTTGAGTGGTTTCATGACGGCAGCTCCAGCGACACAGCCAAACACAAACAAATTCCAAAGCATCTCCCACCCCCCTCAACCCATCACACCTCATTGGCTCACATAACCCTGTGATAAGATGCAGGCATTTACCATGGCTTGTCTTGAGCAGGCCGGAGACAGGAGACCACCTGCAGACTAGTGGCATAGAGTAATAGAATCAAGGCCTGAGATGTGTCTGTAGACACGAAGAAGGAAGGGATTTAAGATTCATCTTGTATATGTAAAGAAACTTGGCCTTTCATGTTCCATAGAAGAGAAACCAGGAGTGATTCCAAAAGAGAGTGTGGTACTCTAAGCTTTAGATTTTGAGTAACAGGGTGATGAGTGTCTCCCTGCTGGAGATGAGTGTTTGAGTGGTCATGTGGCATGGTTCCAAGGTCTACCTGACAGAGAGGAAAACATGAGGAAGGAATTTTCCCATCATCATCATCCTTTCTCGGAGTCAGTAAGGAGAATGTCATGTCACCTGTTCCTCATCACTTACAGGCTGAGACACTCAATGGGTTTTAGAATCCTCATTCAGGAGATGGGCATGATGCCTGGCTTAGAGGTTATTATGACAAAGGGTAAGCAGAGTGTCTGGGTAGAAGGGGTATTGTAGAATTATGAGGAAGTCTGGGGCCCCCACCATAGTTTAGTCACTAACTGGTATCTAATCTCAGTCCGATTACTTCAACCAGCTAAACCTATCAAATGGGAGCAATACCCACTCACAGGGTAATGGGGAGAACTGGATGTGCCAAGCGCTGGAATGGAATGTGGCTGCTGGTGCTATCCACACGTGAGTCCTCTTCTAGAGGAGTAGAAGACTCTGGGTACTCCTCCCTTCTCACTGGAAGCTGAGGCATAGCAGTTGCCTAGACTCAGTCCATCAGATATGCATGTGCTCAGGCTGTGAATAAGGATGAGGAAGATAGTTGGGGCATGAAAGGTGGCAAGGATACTTTTAGGAACCCTAGTGATGTTTCAGGGGCCACGGCCATCTTGGTGACTGCCTCAAAGTCCAGTGCCAGGACAAAGGGGTCAGTGGTATATACTCTTGGTCTCTGAATTTAATGGCATAGGCCACAACAAGTTCTACGGACTGATGTATGCTGCTCATTGACCACAAAACACCATTTCATTCCTACCTGCTCACTTTACCTAAGTATCCAAACTTTCTGAAAAATCTACACACTACCCCTTCACATAGAGATTTTTTTTTAAACTGCTTTAATCAGCATCAGTAATTTTCTGGGTTTATGACTGAGATTCTAACTGCCAAAGTACCAACCCAAACGCCCACAGTTATTGGCCATTAGGAGTGGTTTCCTTCTTCTGTTGTCTCCTTGTCCCCAGTTTTTTCTCTTCCACCCAAGTTTTGTCCTAACTAGTGGTGTCTAATGGGAACATTCTAGTTTATGAACAAATGTGGGGGTGAGGAAAAGGCAGTGACACCTCAGAAGCAGAAGTGGAGGACCAGAGAGACTGAATGAATTGTTTGCATAGTGTACTAGTTACTGTTACACCGCTATAACAAGCATGCCTTGAGAACAGCTCGAGGGAGGAAGGACTTCTTTGGCTCACAGTTTTGGAGGCTTCAGTCCATAGTCACTGGGACCCTTGTTTCTGGGACTATTGTGAGGCAGAGAGTCATGGCAGCAGGAACACGTGGCAGGATGTGCACATCATGACAAATAGGAAGGAGAAAGAAGCAACTAAAAGGGGACAGGGTAAGACACCGTCCCCAAAGACACGGCTCTAGTGACCCACCTCCTCCAGTTAGGCAAGAAGCTCTACCACTTCCCAATAATTTTGAATAATTTTGAATCTATCCGTCGGTTAAATAGTTCATCACATCAGACCCTTCATAATCTGATTGACTCTGGAAACTCCACCACAGACACACACAGACATGTCACTTACTAATCTCACAGGCATTTCTCAATCCAATCAAGGTAGTAATCGACATTAACTACCTCTCGTGGTAACCACCCTTTGGGGTTCATGAACCGATGGGCCCCAGAGACCCGACTAAACTCTGAGAAGAGGTAGAATATGAAAACATGTACTAGTTCATGAAAGTTTTTTTCTGGCTCATGGGTACTGTGCCAGAATAGGCACAGGAGAGCTTTGAGACATATTCTTGGAGCTCTTAGAAGAACATTGACACCACCATTCAAAAAACACTCTAGTGTGGCTCAGAGGGAGAAAATTCTGTGGTCCTAAGTAACCCAGAAGTCATTTAGTCTGTATGCTCCCTCCCTCAAGTCCCATATAGATCCCTCCCCAAAGCAGCCCAGCAGTTGTCCATCATCAGCTGCTCAGCTCTTGCTTCATCCTTTGGAGATAAAAGCAATGCTCAGCTCCACAGAACAAGGTGGTGATATCATAACTTTTGTTGTTTCTGGACCCAGAGCTCATGCGTTCGCCCTCTTCCTCCTCCTTTTCCTCCTCCTCTTTCCTCCACCCTGGTAAAGTTGGCATGTTTCCCCTTACCCAAGCCAGAGCCTTCAGTTTTGTTCTACAAACTTTGGGTTTTGAATGGAGTGATACCATGACCTTTAAAAGCAGGCAGGACCAGATGAGTCCAACAGCTACATCCTACTGAGTGGTTCCTACTGCCTAGACTCCTAGACATCCCTTGTTCTGTCATTTTCCATGTCTGGTTCCTTTGACTTACCTCTATGGGGGTGACCCAAACCCTCCAATATTTCTCCTGCATGTACATACACACTGGAATCTGTTTAGCTCACAGTGGTGATGGTGATACTAATTATCAGGGAGTTCTCTTATCCAAAGTCTCTTTCTCTCCCCCCATTCCATTTTCACCACTGTGTCCTGGAGCGATGTTAACATTCTCCATTTTACAGCCATTCAGACATCGAGTGAAACATATTTTCCACTGGTTGCCTTTAAAAGAAATAAATAGCCCTGACTTCTCAAGAGTTCTTTACAGACATAGTTTCCAAGTTCATCAACATCTTAGTGTGCTGCTCCAGAACATTAAAGTGTGACCATTGTCCCAACACAAGATGCACATGAAGAGACCCATGGATGATTCAAGTCTCCCATCTCATATTTTAATAAGTGATCACTCCTTCACATGCTGTATTGTATTAGTATATTATCAACTCAAACTAATTTTTGAAAGCTTAATGCTACTTCTTTAGAAGTAGCATAGTAATAATAAGCAATATATAGTCTTTGTAGAAAATTGGAAAATATAAATTAAAAAAGGATAAATAAACACTGTGACACCCCATATCAAAGTGATAATTGCTATGATCATATGTTTGTAAAATCCAGACTATTTTATGAGCTTAGTTCTGTTGTCTTTTATACTTACAGTATAATATTCCAATGCATATAGTTAATTAGTATTCTCTGAATGTGCAATTTGGTTATTAGAAGATTTTTTAATATTATCATTTTTTTTGCTATCACAAACAATGACTTGATAACCATTCTACACATATATCTATGCATACTTACTTAACAGTTTCTTAATAACCTATGTATGGTATAGAACCAAATATTTGCTTTCAAGTTAGCTACAGTTAGTGCACACCTGTAATCCTAACACTTAAGTTGAAGCTGGAGAATTTTGAGTTCAAGGCCAGCCTGGGTTGCATGAAAAGACTTTGCCTCAAAAACAAATTGTGTGTGTGTGTGTGTGTGTGTGTGTGTGTGTGTGTGTGTGTGTGTTTTAATGTAACATTTAACTATGTATTAACAGGTTATCTTCAGAAACCAAATTTCAGGTCTAGCATAAGGTTACAAAAGGTCTAAGATTACCAGAATTTTCTGATGAGATTTTGTACCCCCAGGTGTCCCTCTCCTATAATTGGTTTTAAAGTCAGGTTTTTCTTTTCTCCCCAATGCCAGAAATTAAACCCAGGGTCTTGAGTACACTAGGCAAGCATTCTACCACTGAAGCATGGTAACTGGTTTTAAACTAAATAGGAGACTTTCATCTTGTCTACGTGGCTCCAGTCCCTCACTGTACCTATTGATATTATTATATTTATGGTTCAACCATGTATATAATTACATATCCTTTCTGGTCTTCTATCATCTTCAACTTTGGCCAGTCACACTGTCATATGTGCATGCAAATTATAAACACCACTATTGAACAGAACAAAGCCAAGTCTATTAGGCATAACCTCCATCTGAGTGATCGCCATCTGAAAACCCATCTACCATATCTGGTGACATCTCCACCAGCCCATCTCAAGGACCCTCTGTCCTGCCCACATCCAATAGTGAATGAGGCAATGCCTGGCATTGTACTTAACTCCTATGACAGCCAACAATGGCTCTGACTGGCCAACACCTAGGTTGGGCTAGTAGTTAAATAGTGTACCCCCTACCCTGATGAAACAAATGACAAGAGCTATCATATATGTGTCATTTTTATTTTATTATTTTTTTTTTTAGGAAATAAGATGTCTCAGTAGAGCTAAATTCCAACTCCTACCTCCCTCCACCTCCAAAGAAAACATTCCTTTTCATGTTATACTTTTGGTACACTTGAATGCATTCATAAATAATATGCAACATAGCTAACCTTATAAGTACACACCTGTAACCTTAGCATTTGGGAAGCTGAGTCAGGAGGATTGTGAGTTTGACAATCTGGACTATAAAGCAAGACCCTGTCTAAAAAGAACCAAAGATGATCATGATAATGAAAAGATAATAATAGTATATGTCACTGGGTTTTGCTTTTGCAAATTTTGCCGAAGTATGTCATCATGACTTTCTCAATATGTTGGTTTAGGGGAGCACCCATCTTGGTGCATTGTTGTTGTTTGTTTTTTCTTCTTCTTGGGGGGCCCGCCACCCAACTCCTGAGTAAACCACACATGGAGGCTTATTCTTACTTATGAATGCCCAGCCTTAGCTCGGCTTGTTTCTTGCCAGCTCTCCTTAACTTAAATTATCCCATCTACCTTTTGTCTCTGGGCTTTTATCATTCTCTTCTGTAAATCTTACTCTTACTCATGGCTTGCTGTGTACTGGGTGGCTGGCCCCTGGAGTCCTCCTCCACTGGCTACTTCTTCCTCCTTCTTAAAAAGCCTTCTCCACCTGGCTCCTCCCTACCACTTTCTGTCAGCTAGTTGCTGACGCATCCTCCTGATCTCAGGTGAATTTTATTTAATCAAACACATCTTTGCCACATTAAACAAATGTTCCAGAGCATAAAAAAAGTAACACACCTTAAAATAATATTCTGCAACAGTGCATATAGGTCAAATCCATTCATTTTAACAGCTTTATAACAATCAACTTTAAAACTCCCTGATGAAAGAGATATTTCCAGAGAGCACAGCAATAAGTCTTCCCAAGTTCCTTATACATATAGTCATAGTCAGGGATTCCTAGAAAATAGGCACATCATGTGACTTCTGGACCACAAGATACATGCATCAACTTCACGTGACTCTCTTGTTCTACAAGACTGTCCACCAGTGCTATTAACCACTAAGCCGTATCTCCAGCTCTTAATCATGGTGTTTTTTTAAACACTAAAGATTGAATATTTGATATTATACATTTGCTGTGGGATGTCTTTCTGTACACTGTGAACATGTGAACATGTGCTGCTCTGATTGGTTGGTAAATAAAGCTGCATTGGCCTATGGTAGGGCAGAATAAGGTTAGGCAGGACATTTGAACTGAAGAGATGGGAGAAGAAAGAAGAGTGAGGAGAGATATCAACCTGCTGCCAAAGGAGCAACAAGATGTCCCAGACTGGTAAAGCCATAGCTACATGGCACATATAGATTAATAGAAATTACTTGAGTTAAGTTATAAGAGCTAGCTAGCAAGAAGCCTGACCCACAGGCCATATAGTCTGTAAATAATATTAGCCTCTGTGTGTTTACTTAGGACCGAGCAGCTGTGGGACGCAGGTGGGAGAGATTCATCCTGACCACAGGGCTGGGCAGGAACAGAAAATTTCAGCTACATGCATTTCATAGATTTTTGTTTTATAATTTAAGCTTTTTTTTCAAATATTTATCTTCATTTTTATTTATGTGTGTGTGCACACTTATGTGGGTACCCTCAGAAACCAGGAAGGGGAAGTAGATCCCCTAGATCTGGAGCTCACCTGACATGAGGGCTAGGAACTGAACTCAGGTATGGAAGAGCAGGCAGAGCTCTTAACTGCTGGGCTGGAGCCCCAGCCCCTATTGTAAGCTCTTTTACCTGATCTATTGAATCTCTTAGTACCACAGTATAAAAATGTCTTCTTGTTTGCCCTTAAATATTTTATTATTTAATATTTAATATCTTTATTTTTAATTAATAAATCTAGAAGTAGTCATTGAATTGATTTAAATAAAACCTCTCTCCTAGCACTCTTATTTACAATTTACTTTTAAAATAATTTGTTATGATTTTTGTTTGTTTGTTTTTTGAGGTGTGTAGTAGTATTTGCTCTACCTATGACCTTGAGCTATAGGGCCCAAAGGAACAGTGCTTCCTGCTGTCATACATGACCTCTTAAAAGGTAAGATAGAAGGGTCATGAGTCCCTTATCCCTGCTGCCTGCTTCCTAAGTGGATTCACTCCCAGTCAGATCAGAGAATGAATTCAGCTGTTTACTCCATTCTGTATTTGTGAGTGTATTTCCTCAATTTACCCTAATAAATTTCCCCAATACTCCTTAATGGATAAAACAACAACCCTTCAGAGCAATCTTAATGCCATTCAGATAACTTCTAAGGAAGAAAGATCACCACTAATTGAAAAAATAAAGTCTTGAGAATCATATGTTTCAGATGAACATAAAAAAAAGTATGATTCCGTGAAATCTCTAGAATCCTTTACAACAGAGGACATTCAAATACTGCAATATTACTGTAGTTATTTGATTTCAAGCTCTGGAGGAGTCTCTCAGTAAGGATAATAAAGAAACTAATAAGCAGAAGGGTAAAGCCATATAAGTCATAACATTGCCAGGTGACTCTTATAAAATGGCTTATTCTGTCACCATCCACGAGAAGCCAGCAGATGATACACATCCTGAAGAATATATAGAATATATCTGGCAACCTATTTATATTAGGGATTTAAAACACATTAAGGAGGCTGTGGTTACATATGGTATACATTCAACATATTTAAAACAGAGTTAAATATGTGGTCTTCTAGAAATAGAATTATACCAGATGACTGGAATCAGTTAATCTCAGCTGTGTTAGAATATAGCCAGCAGTTACAATGGAAAAGCTGGTTGAGAGAAGAAGCTAAAACCCTTGAGCAGCAATGTTTTGAGATCTTCCAAGATCAAATTCTTGATGAGGGCCATTTTCCTGATATAAATGTACAAGCTACCTTGGATGAGCATACATTATCCCTATGCCATACAGCAGCTTTAAATGCTTGGGGGGAATTCCAGAACCAGGGAAACCAACTGTCTATGCTGTGGGATGGTCTGTATGTCAAATTTTTCTGATTGGTCAATAAATAAAACACTGATTGGCCAGTGGCTAGGCAGGAAGTATAAGCGGGACTAACAGAGAGGAGAACGGAGAGAACAGGAAGGCGGAAGGGGTCACTGCCAGCCACCTCCATGACAAGCACCATGAGAAGAGGCCGGTAAGCCATGAGCCACGTGGCAAGGTATAGATTTATGGAAATGGATTAATTTAAGCTATAAAAACAGTTAGCAAGAAGCCTGCCACGGCCATACAGTTTGTATGCAATATATGTCTCTGTGTTTACTTGGTTGGGTCTGAGCGGCTATAGGACTGGTGGGTGACAGATTTGTCCTGACTGTGAGCAAGGCAGGAAAACTCTAGCTACAGATCTATATATGAAGGTTTTCCAAGGGTCAAAGGAACATTTACTGATTTTTTTTTTTTTAGGAAGACTGACCAAGGCTATAAACAATGCAGTATCAGACCAAGAATTAGGACAAGTATTAACTCAATCTTTATCTTTTGATAATGCTAATACATGATGCAAAAGAATACTTACACCTTTAAAGGTCAGGTCAGCACCTTTGGAGAAATGGATTCAACATACAAATAGTGTTGAGTCTCTTAACTATGGCTTGGATAGGAGAGGCAATTTCCAAAGGTGGAAGGAGTCATCAAGGTAACACATGTTTTAACTGTGATACACCAGGTCATCTAAGAAGAAATTGTACACAGGGTGCTCCTAGAAACAATGCTTCTTCTAGAAATAACCCAAACAGGAGACCCCAACATTTTGGATTATGCAGAAAATGAGGCAAGGCAATGGACCAATAAATACAGATCAGCAAGGGATATATAAGGCAACCCTTTACCAGTGGGAAATGCCTCTGGGGACCTTTCATAAGCCCCTAAATTGAATGTGGTCCAAACATTTACAATCACTGTAGAGGAAATTCCTCCCCAGGACAATTAAATAACACAGTGCCTAATGTAAAGAATGATACTGCACTGGATGATAGAACAACTTTGATAGATAGATCAAAAATTCCAAAAAAAACCTCACCATAAAACATAACATATTCTGGCAGACTTCCATAAATGAACAAAGACCAAAGCTTAGAGTGCCAGTTAACAAAATTGTCCTGGAAGGACTGGTGGACCCAGATGTAGATGTGACTATAATCACACCAAAATCATGGCATCCAAATTGGCCTTTTCAAGAGGTAGATGTCCAGTTTCTAGAAATTGAAGCCCTATCTCAGGTAAAACAAAGTTTGAGATGGGTTGAATGCATAGGACCAGAAGGACAAAGAGAAAGGCTGAAGCCATATGTGGTAAATGTAGCAGTGAATCTTTGGGGCTAAGATCTGTTACAGCAATGGAATACCCAGATTAAAATTCCTCTAATCTCAAAAGTAGAATATAAATCAGTTCATGTTTCTGGGAATAATATTATAAGATATTATAAAAAAAAAAACAGCCACCAACCATTCAGGCTGTACATAAACAGAGCACAACTGCCATTCAACTCTCAAGGCCAATGGCCCTACCTTTAAAATGGCTAACTGATAAACTTGTCTGCGTTGGACAATGGCCAATGATACAAGAGAAACTATAAGCTTTAGAACAGTTGATTCAGGAGCAGTTAAATGCTCAACACATTGAACAATCAACCAACCCTTGGAATTCTCCTGTATTTGTTATTAAAAAGCAATTTGGTGAATGAAGAATGCTGACAGATTTGAGAGCAGTTAATAAAATAAAACAGCCTATGGGCTCCCTACAGAATGGGAAACCTTTGCCCTCTCTGTTACCCAAAGAGTGAACTATTATAGTTATTGACTTAAAAGACTGTTTCTCTACCATACCTCTACAAGAAAAGGATAGAGAAAAAATTTGCCTTCACAGTACCTACTTATAATAATTTACAGCTAGTCAAGAGATATCAATGGAAGATGCTCCCACAGAGAATGTTAAATAGCCCTACCTATGCCAATATTTTACACAAAAACCATTGGAAATAAAAAAATTTCCACAATCTATAATCTACCATTACATGGATGATATATTATTAGTTGATCCAAAGTTAGGTACCTTAGAAAGCATGTTTGAAGAAGTAAAGAAAATTTTGCCTCAATGGGGGCTACAAATTGCTCCTGAAAAAAATACAAAAAGGAAATTCTATTAATTACTTAAGATATAAGACTGATATACAAAAAATTAGATCCCAAAAGGTACAACTCAGGAGAGATCAATTGTGGACTCTTAATGATTTTTAAAAATTGTTAGGAAGCATTTCCAACTTACAGACCATCATTGAAATACCTAAAGATGTACTAGTAAATTTGGCTGATACCCTAAAAAGGGACACAGACTTAAATAGTCCAAGAGAATTATCAGCTGAAGCTGAGAAGAATTGGCTTTAGTAGAAAAGAAAATATGAAAAGCACCTATGGATCGTGTGAATCCAAAACTTAGCTACATTCTGGTCATATTCCCTTCTAGACACTCCCACACAGGGATTTTGATGCAGAGGGAAAGATATTATATTGGAATGTGTATTTCTACCACATAAACTGAGTAAGAAATAAAAAGCTTACGTGAAAAAGATCTGTGATTTGATTCTAAAAGGAAAATTAAGACTTTGTCAATTGACAGGAATAAACCCAGCAGAAATTGTAGCACCTTTAACTAATGAGGAGATTTTTCTCTTTATGGAAAGATAATGAATACTGGCAAAGAGCCTGCAGTAACTTTTTGGGGGAGATTAACAATTGTTATCCCAAAAGCAAGAGAATAGAATTCATAACAACAAAAACAACAACAACAAAAAAAACTTAATGGGTCCTTCCTCACATTGTATGGCAAAAATCAATTTCTGGAGTCCCCACATTCTATACTGATGCAAATAAATCAGGAAAGGCAGGATATAAATTAGGAGACTTAAGTAAAGTGGTTCAAAGCTCCTACAATTCTATAAAAAAAAGCAGAACTGTATGCCATTCTTATGGTACTAATGGACTTCACAGAACCTCTCACTATAGTTACTGACTCTCAATATGCAGAGAGAGTTGTTTTACATATAGAAACTGCTGAATTTATTCCTGATAACACAGAATTAACTTTACTATTTATACAATTACAAGAAATCATCAGAAATAGGGAACATCATATATATATATATATATATATATATATATATATATATATATATCTCACACATCAGATCCCATATGGTAATGCCAGGTCCTCTAGCACAAGGTAATGTGCAATTGATCAATTATTAATAGGTAAAGTGATAGAAGCCTCAGAATTTCATAAGAAACACCATGTAAATAGCAAAGGCTTGAAAAAAGAGCTTTTCTATCACTTGGCAACAAGCCAAGGAAATTGTAAGAAAATGTCCTAGTTCTTCCTTCTATAACCAAACTCCATTACCTGTAGGAAGCAATCCTAAAGGTATACAAAAAAGAAAATTTGGCAGATGGATATGTTTCATTTCAAAGAATTTGGAAGATTAAAATATGTGCACCACACCATTGACACTTACTCAGGATTTCAATGGGCAACTCCTATGAGTTCTGAAAAAGCTGACTCTATGATTACACACCTATTAGAAGTTA
Source organism: Peromyscus leucopus (assembly GCF_004664715.2). NCBI lineage: Eukaryota > Metazoa > Chordata > Mammalia > Rodentia > Cricetidae > Peromyscus > Peromyscus leucopus. The sequence goes on from NC_051086.1 coordinate 50,262,435, forward strand.
TGGTCATCATGGGAATAACTGTACAAATTAAGACTGACAATGTTCCAGCATATGTCCAAAATAAAATGAAACAGTCTTTTGCTTATTACAATATAAAGCATGTTACAGGCATACCACACAATCTCAGAGGCCAAGCAGTCATAGAAAGATCCAATCAAACTTTAAAAGGATTACATGCTAGAGTCAAATCAAGCAAAGAGAGGTAACAAATGAACAAAACTGTCTTTAGAAAATAGATGTAAAATAAAAAAAATAAAAAAAAGAAATAGATTACATGATTGCTTTATTAACATTGAATTTTCTCAATGCTGATGAGAAAGGGACAACAGCTGCAGAGACACATTGGACAACAGAAAAAACTCCTGAGCTAAGCCAACCTGTTTACCTCAAAGATATGTTCTTGACCTCAGAATGGAAACCAGGATACGTCCTATGCTGAAGAAGGGTTTTTGCTTTTGTCTCTGCAGGAGAAGAAGAGCTATGGATACCAACAAAATTAATAAAAATTCAGTTTGAACATGAGAAACCCCTTGATGAGGAGAAGTAATAGCTCATCCACCAATGTGACAACTCTACAAGTTGTAAGAAAAACTCAACAAACAAGGGTCAGGGCAGAGTTCTGGTTTTTGTCTTTACAGGATAATAGAAATACCCATTGTCAAGAAATCATAAGGCCTTGGACACCTAGACATCTAATGTATAAAAGAAGGACCTATTGGAACCAATATACTCTACAGGGTAATATCTCACTACCTAACATCAATATCTCTTTAACTCTAGAGTAGTTGTGGTCCCAATTCAATTATAAATCAAGTTGGTTTTGGAATTAGAATGTGGTTCTCTTCTTCTCTAAATCCAAGCATATTGCTAAAAGAAAAATTAGGTGATTCTGTTTCATATCAGAAGAGCCAACTGATGTAAGACAAAATAAAATCAACAATTTAGGAACCATTGTTGTCAAGATTCTATTTCTTTCCATGCTTATCCTTGATTTCTGGAAATCCTTCCTCAAATCACCCTAAATCCAAACTTTCCATTTTGATACTAATAATGTTCAAGTTTTCCACAGTGAAAAATAAGTCTTTCCAATAGCAACCACTGAAGTCTCCAAAAGGAAGATGGAGCCCCACAACAATGACTCTACTCGGTCCAAAAAGATACCATTGTACCTAAGGACATTACTCAATGATCAGCCTTGAACTGATAATACTTTAGGACAGTTCCAGGATGAGATGGTCCATCGTACTACACTTCTAGGCAGAATCTCAGACAATCTTACCCATTACTCTGAGACTGGATGCAGACTCTGCAGCTAGTCCTATTGAGACCTAAATATCCAAGCTTTCTTATAGAACCCCAAGAGATACCATAGCCCCTATAAACAGCAGGAAACAATTCTAAGAAAATGATGCCACTCTCCCAAAGGTTTCATTTTTCTCAGGGTATGGATGGATGGTTATAGGGTTGGGGATGGAACAATAAAATTTAGACTCAGTATTCTTCTTTAGAAAAGAAAAAGGGGAATGGATAGATATAGTATATTAAGGTAGATTATAGTATCTACTAGTAAAGTGTTTTAGCAAACTATCAGCCTTGGATAATCTGCACTGATATGGGTTCTTGTATATTTGATACAAATGTAAACTATTCTTATATTCCTATTTAAGATAATTTGTATATTGATACAAACACAAAACTATATTTGTCGTATTGTACATATGTTTCTACTCCTGTTTGAAATATTTTGTATATTGATACAAACATAAAATTATGTTTGTCATACTATATGTATGTTCCACCTTTGTTTAGAGTATTTTGTATATTGATACATATTAAGGATATTGTTGTCATATTGCATATTACACTATACATTTCAACCTCTATTTAAGATATTTTGTATATTGTCACAATTTTGAGGTCATTGTCCTTTTATGGTACATCTGCTTACAGATTGTTTACTTTGTTAATGTATAGCCTTAGTCCTTAGGTTATTTAGGTAGATAAGACTTACAGATTTATAGTCATCCATGCTTGTCACTTCTATAGCTATGTTAGATAGGTTGTCCAGATTTACAGAAACTTATGTCAGAAGGATAGGTAATCTTCAAACACTTCATAGACCTAGAGATATGGCATGTAAATGTTTTTTGTTAACTTAGAATTCTGTTGACGTTAAAAGACACAATTGCTCCTGGCAGCACTAATCTGATCCCAAGAGAATGTTGGCTTCTAAGACATTTCCATTTGGAAGTTTGTCTTCTTAGCACAAAATGGCCTGCTGGGCAAAGAACTGCCCTTGCCTCTTCTGCTGACAGCATGCACACTGTCCTTTCTGGATGAGCAGGACACAAGAGAAAATGACTACTGAACTCTGCCAAGACAGGGTAAGATGGTTTTTCAAAATTCCTGCTTCTGAAAATGTCTGTCAGATATTCTAGGCTTGTAGCCAAATTAAATGCCCCAACAATGCTGAGAAACATTAGGTGACTGTCTAGGCTGCTAGCTGTCTCTGTCTATTCTCGAAAGAATTTCGGAAATTGCTTGCTTGTATTTTCTCTTTTCTCAGGCATTATTATGTTCCTTCTCAGTTCTTTAATGGAGTTGAAAACTAGATAGCTACAGTTACAATCTTCTAGTATCTTAGCTAGAACATATTAAGTACTAGAGTTAGAATCTTCAGGATAGGACAGCTATTGGAGTAATCTCAGTAATTTGCCATTTACCTATGATCTGGACATTTCTGGACATTTAGCATGTCTTTCTTGTTTGATGTTGTTCTTGTTGGTTGTAGTTCCATTTGTGTTTATGTTGTTACCTTTTGTTTCTCCTGGATAACACTTGATAATCATTCCTACTGTATATAGTTTGCATTAAGTTTAGAACCATCTTATTTAGACAAAAAGGGGAAATGCAGTGGTATTTGCTCTGCCCATGACCTTGGGCTATAGGGCCGGAAGGAGGCAGTGCTTCCTGCCGTTGTAGTAACCTTTTAAAACATAAGGGAGAAGGGTCACGAGTCCCTTCTCCCTGCTGCCTGCTTCCTGGTATGATCAAACTGCTAGGTGGATCAGATCAGAGGACCACTCCAACTGTCTTCTCTGTTCTGTATTTGTGAGTGTATTTCCTCAATTTACCCTAATAAACTTCCATAATACTCCTTAACCAGACTTCCATGGATTTATCTCATTAGAGGTAGGGTTCACTATGTAGCCCAGGCTGGCCTAGAGCTCACAATCCCCTCCTAAGTGCTGGGAGAACAAGTGTGCACTCAGCCTTATTGTATGTTTTTTCTGTTTGAAAATTTGTTCTTGGCAAAGATCAAAGGAAAATATTTTCAAGTGATATTGCCTTCACCATCATCATATTAGAAACAATGGAAATGCCCCGTTCTTGTTTCCTGAATTGCTCCAAACACTGGAGTAGGCTGTAGACTCTAGTCATTCCTTTGTACATCTGACTCTGGTCCCTACATCTTGAGAACCCTTCCCAAAAATCTTAGTCCACAGTAGAGGCAGCTGTCACTATGGAAACCAATCATTACTTGCTGTGGTTCTCATGTCCTCATTTGAACATACATGGAAATTTAATCCCCACTGTGAGACATTAAGAATGTAGAAACTTAATTCAACTACAGTATTTGCAGGTGGGACCTTTGGGAAGTAATTAAGGTTAAGGAGGCCATAAGGCTGAGGCCTTAATCCAAGGGGACTGTGGCTTTATAAAAGGAGATGATGGAGCTATTAATAGAACACTGTCTTCTGTCTGATGCCCTGAGCCACTACAGAGTCCCCTCTAGCACAAAGGACTTTGCCAGATACAGCTGCCAGGTCTCAAACATCCAAGTCTTATAAATTACCCAGTCTGCGATATTCCGTTTCAGCAACAGAAAAGGGAATAAGACATTTCTGGCACTCCCTTTCCAACTTCTCTTGCTACAAGGATATGCACATGACCAAGGATCTGCCAATCCAAATATATTACTCTAGACTCTGACCAGAGACTTCAAATCTTAGTGTCTATAAGAATCACTTCGGTGTCATTTAAAACACAAAAAAAAAAAAAAAAAAAAAAAAAAAAAAAAAAAAAAAAAAGGAAAAAAAAAAAAAGAATCACCGTCGTCATGTCTTATTAAAACCAGTTTTCTCAGCATCACCCCCAAAGTCTGATGCCATAAGTCTGGGTGAGACATTCATATTCACAAGCCTGACACATTCCTACAAGATGTTTGGAATCCTCCGTGGAAGACTACTTCAGACAGAGCAACGATGCTGGTGATCCATGTGTGCATCTGGGATGACACAGTGGCTGTTGTAGCCTGCATTTGCAGGGGATGCTGAGTTTGTTCGGTGGGAGGATTTGGGGTGTGGTGACTAGCTAGGTTGTTGTGAATATCAGTCCTCTGGCCCCCTGACAATCTGTATTACCCCACTTCTTCTAAATAGAATCCATTGCTGCTTAAATCGAGTCAGAATTAGTTGTCATTGCTTGTAGCAAAGAATCCCGATTGATCCTGGCCTGGGTACGTAGCTGACCCACCTGCCTCCACCAGCTGAGTGCCAGGGATACAGGCAAGCACTTCCTTGCCTGGTTTACAAGGTGCTTGGTGATTAAACCTAGAGCTTCTTGGTGCACGCTAAGAAAGCACTCTGCCTGCTGAGCTGAACTCCAGCCCAGTCAGGGTTTTTCTATACAGACACTTTTTATTGTAGGGGCAGACTGTTTTGTAACTCCTCCTTATTCTCTCCAGCAACATCAGTAAAGACTTCTTTCTGTCAAAAGTATTCCACAATTCAGTTTGCAATAGCAGCAGAGCCTGCAGCACAGGATTAACTGTGATTTGTTGACCTTATTGCTGATGTTTGATGTGCAGGTTGACTTAAATTGTTCACTGTTATAAATAACAGAGCAAAGTCTGACTCAAAATGGCACATTCTGAATTGGTTAGAGACTCTTCCTACAGCCTCTCCGTGGTCTCAAAAATTCTCTCATTCAACAAATATTCTCAAGCGTTTCCTGTACACGGTGCTCCATTTGAGGTATCGAGGGTAAAGAAGTAAGTAAAATGGATAAAGACCCCTATCAACAAAGAATGAGCATAATGGAACACACTCATGGCAAACACAGTCTAACTAATAATATGTCAATAGCAAAACAATAAATGATGGCAGGACCATTTTTAAATGTTTGCCATCTGGCAGACGCAGAACTAAACTCATTCTGCGCAGTTAATCCTCAGAATCTATTATTGTCTCTGTCTTGCCCCCAAGGCCCTACTTTCCCCTGCCCCTCCATCAGTGCAGGCAGAAAGGTTGTCAATCAGATAAACTGACCCTCCCCAAAGCCTATGATCTTGACTGGAGGGAGCAAAAGGAAGATAGAGAATTTGTTTCAGTTAAAGAAATCAATCAGGGCCAGGGCTACTTCAGGAAGTGAACCAGGTCCTGGGCTGGGAAAGAAAATGGACCAGAACATGTGCTAATAAAGGAAGTGGGCCAGGACCCAGGCTTATGGAACTCTACTTCAGCTGTTGACCAAGAAGGAACGCAACAAAGTCTCACTCCATAAGAGCACAGAACAGTTTGCCTTCTACCCGGTGACAATCGTCCGGTCATATCTTGTTCAGGAATATGTTAAGAAAATACAATCAACATGAAACCACTTAAAAGTACCAAAAACAAAAACCAAACCAAACCAAAACAAAACAAAAACCCAAATGCATGCTTGAGTCTAGAGCCAAAGTGCCCACTGCCAGATCAATAGGAAGGAAGATGTCAGGAGACGTTTATTACACCCACTGGAGAGGACAAGAAGGCATGGACTTCTGAAACATGACATCATTAGGCAAAAACAGATGCATGTGAAAGGCGACAGACTGGGATTAATAAAAGTAGCATTCCAAAGGCAATAAAGAATGATCGTGAAGAAACAGAACAATGAGATTAAAATTCATAATGCTCTCACAGCGGGTAGAACCAAATCTACTCCAAAATAACAGAAGCAGAAAATACCATATATTTTGGGGAAAGTGGAAAAATTAGAACTCTTGTGCATTCTTTATAGGGAAAAAAAATTGGACAGCATTCACTATGTCTGCAGGTGCGTAACTGGGGGTGCACACCTCCTTAGACTAGAATTCCACTACAAGGTGTAGTATACTCTAATGCAGCACATATACTCAATATGCATATATTGAGGGCTGGGGATATAGCTTAGTTGGGATAGTCCTTGTCTAGCATGCATAAAATCTGGAGTTCGATTCCCAGAACCACACGAACCAGGTGTCTCAAGATCGCAGCACTCAGAGAATGGAAGTAGGAGGATCAAAAGTTCAAGGTCAGGGCTTGGGTGATGGCTAAGCAAGCGCTGACTGCAATCCCCAGCACGCACATCACAGCTCACAGTCGTCTGTATCTCAAGTCCCAGGACAGCCAAGACCCTCTTCTGGCCTCCACTTCCACTGCACACATAGGCTGCACAGACCCACATGCAGACAAGACACCCAAACATATAAAATAAAATGAAAAAAAAAAACCTCAAAGAAAGAAAGAACTTTTTTTTTTTTTTTTAAGTTTAAGGTCCTCTTCAGGCACTGGAAGAGTTTGTTGTCAGCTTGATCTGCCTGAGATTCTGGGTTTTTTTTAAATAATTAAAATAGAATAAAATAAAATATAAACCAGATTGACAAGGCTTTAAACAGATGGTGGTTGCTGCTCTTGCGGAGAACCTGAGTTCAGTTCCCAAGACCCACTACTATAGGTAGTCTCATAACCACCTGTAGCTCCAACTCCAGGGGATCCAACACCCTCTTCTGTCCTTTAAGGGCACCTGCACACAAGAGAACATACCTACACACCTACATATAACTAAAAATAAAATTTAAGAAGCAGGTTGCCAAACCAGACCCTCTATCCATGATAGACCAGCATCTTGGAAGTCCTCCTACCCCTAGTTTTACCAGCACCATCGTGATCCAATGTGTGGCCAAGTTCAGGAATGGCTGCTCTAGAGCCATCCTGGCCCATGTACACAGAATGACGTCACCTAGAATATGCCACAGCAACACTGTGCATAATTGCAAGAACCCTAAGATTTTCCAGAATCCACATGCATATTGTGGCCACACCCTCCTACAAGGATGCTTCTGACATAGGTAGAATGGGGTGTGTGTGGCCGGGATGCGGGGGGGCTGATTCACAGGAAAAGCCAGATGTACATTTCATCTTCATATGGGAAATCTTCACCCAGCTAGACAACACATTGTATAAGAAGATCTATGCCATTTGTTCATTGGCACACTACAGAAAATTCGAGGGGACGATACTACAGCTTGCAGGATAGTAGTTACGAGGGAGGAGGCAGCTTCTAAGACACTGGCACTGTTTAGATGCCTGAACCAATTATGATAGATTGCATCTTACTTGTATGTGATAAATAATTTGTAGGTTGGGGATGCAGTTCAGGGTGAGAGTGTTTGCTCAGCAAACAAGCCCTCAGTTCAACACCCAACACTTAATAAATAAATAAAGATGATTTTGTCTTTTTGAATTATTTAATTAAATGTTGAAAAAAGAATTTAAAATTTTTAACATTATGAATACATGTACATAGGAGCCTACTGGAGAACCAGGCAGCCAGACCATCCTGGATTCCACATCCTCAGGTACTGTCTTAGCTACTTCCCCATCGCTATGAAGAAACATCATATCAAGTCAAGTCAAAAAAGGAAGCATTTAACTGGGGCCTTGCTTATAGGTTCAGAGTGTCAGTCCATGACCATCATGTGGGGGAGCATGGCAGGCAGGCATGACGCTAGAGCAGTAGCAGAGAGCTTACATCTTACCCACAAGTTGGAGGCAGAGGGAGAGCCTGGGCCTAGCATGGATTTTTGAAACCTCAAATTTTCAAAATCGAGTGACACACCTCCTCCAACAAGGCCACACCTCCTAATCCTTCCAAAACAGTCCGCCATCTAGGAACCAGATATTTAAATAATATGAGCCTATGGAAGATATTCTTATGCAAACTGCCACAAACATTATGTGAGGTAATAAGATTGTCATTTTAATATGCTAAGTTTTAGGGTAATTATGTCTGTCAAAAATTCATAGCCAATATAGTACAAACCATCCAAACAGGTTACTGGGACTAATGACAGGAAGAAGTAAAGGAAGAGAAGAGACAAAAAGGACAAGGGTCATCTTTGAGAGGGAGCTGAATTCCTTATGAACAACTATAACTTTATTCATCCCCTCATTCTATGAACCGTGAGGAATCTGGTTCATCTTCTAAGATTGACAGACTCCCAAGGGAGGCGTTGTAGTGATACTGTGTCCCCCAATATATCATGCATCCTAATAAACTTATCTGGGGTCAGAGAACAGAACAGCCACTAGACAGACATAGAGGCCAGAAAATAGTGGCACTCACACCTTTAATCCTAGCCTTCTGGAGGCAGAGATCCATCCGGATCTCTGGTGAGTTCAAAGCCACACTGGGAACAGCCAGGCATGGTGACACACACCTTTAATCCCAGGAAGTGATAGCAGAAAGCAGAAAGGTATATAAGGTGTGAAGACCAGGAACTAGGGCTGGTTAAGCTTTTAGGCTTTTGAGCAGCACAGTTCAGCTGAGAGGCATCCAGTCTGAGGAAACAGGATCACCTGAGGAATTGGCGAGGTGAGGAAGCTGTGGCTGCTTCTCTGATCTTCCAGCATTCACCCCAATACCTGGTTTCTAAGTTTGTTTTTATTAATAAGACCTTTTAAGATTTATGCTACAAGGCACCTGCGAGATAGAAGAGTGGAGCCAGAAGCAAGGACACAAACCACCTCTGCTAGAGTCACATCCCACCAGCTGGAGCTTCTGTGAGAGGCTCTGGATACCTGGGTACCAAAAGCATCATAGCCCATCCCTCTATACAGGAGAGATCCACTATCCTAGGTAAGGGTGGGCTGATCCTAGAGAGCCACGTCTGGAGAGAGTGAGGAGGACACTTGCTGGAGGCTGGAGAAATAAGGCTTCTGAGGACCTGACTGTCAGCCTTTGAGGGTCTACCTGTCCCATGACCTTAGACAGAGACACACTGGCTGTCACTTTTACCAAATACCACATCACAGGACGGTGTGATCCAGGATGTCAGCTAGATGAAGCAAACCCAGCGTACACAACCAGGCTGGACAGGGGACCTGTCAGGTAGTGACACCCGGCCCAGTGGAAAAGCAAGTGGTCCTTCTCACCCACGCAGGCAGACTCTGGAGCAGGCTTAAGGGCTTGGGAGGCAGTGGGAAGGTCAACAAGGAACAGACCTAGGCTGGAATGCTTAACCTCTGAGCCTGCACCCCCACACCAGACAGCGACAGAGGATAAAAATATCCGAATGTCATGAAATGTTTACCCAAAATGAAACTTTGGAACTGGAAGTGACCAAGCAGGACTGATATTTATAAAATTGGACTAACTTCAGTTTTCCACTGCTGAGGCTGAAGGTGGGGTTTTTTGGGGAAAGGAAGTGAATAACAAAATTAAAACCAAAAAAAAAAAAAAATTTTTTTGGATACTGGAAATTGAACCTAAGACTTCTCAGATGCTAGGCAAACTCTCTACCAACACCTCTAGCCACCTTTTTACTTTTCATTTGGAAACAAGGTCTCCCTAAGTCATCCAGGCTGGCCTTGAACTTTCTCTAACCTGGGTAGGCCTTGACTTTAGAATCTTCCTGCCTCGGTCTCCCGAGTAGCTGGGATGACAAGTCTGTGCCCCCAGGGAAGGATATGGAAGACTTCTTTTTGTTGTTGCTGTTTTTGCTTTTGTTTGGAGACGGGGTTTCTCTGTGTAGCGCTGACTGCCCTGACCTTGCTCTGAACACCTGGCTCTGCCTCCCAAGTGCTGGGATCAAAGGTGAGCAGGCACCACCATGCGTGGCTCAAGGCAAAATGAGGACACTTGTGTTAAAGCTGTTGCCCTCCTCCTGAAGGCTTAGGGGACAAGACTCCCACCCCTCAACACCTTTCACAACCAAAGATGCAGAGCTCTAAAACCTGTTTAGGATTCTCCTGTCCCTTTCCAAACACTGTCCCTTCTTAGCCACTGGGACAGCTGTGTCCTAGGCAACTTCCTTTGGTGATAGAATGTCCTGTACCAATGTTGTCCAATATGGTAGCCACTGGCCACATGTGGGACACGCTTTTAAATTTTATTGAATTGTAATTCATTAAAATGTCAGTGGCTGAGTGTGACTAATGCCACCATATTGAGCCATCCTAATTACAACCTCCCCACCCCACTCTTAGCTTGTGGAAATCTGGCTTCCTGATTTTGGAGTGCATCTTTTCTTAATGTCTATTGGCTATTTCAAGCTCTAAAACATCAGGGTCAGCAGGCGTGATGGTGCATGCTTTTAATCCCAGCACTAGCAAGGCAGAGGCAGGAGACTCTCTGTAAATTCCAAACCAGCCTGGTCTACAAAGCCAGTTCCAGACCAGCCAGACTTACTGGTGATCATAAAATAGGTCATTTTGGGTCTCTGGTACTTACACATCATTCATCAGCTCTTCCAGAGCCAAACTCAGAATGTCATTCACAATACTGATTGCATGAGGAAATTTTGAGTCTTAAGCAGATACCTGGTAGTATTATGGAATTACGAGAACTGCTGAAATAGTCACAGACAAAAGTGACATGACATCGACCGTGTGCTCTAGATATTGTACCGGGAAGCAGATGAAGAAGCAAGGTTGGCTGGTAATTGTTGAAGTTGTGGGACGGGTTCTTGGGAGTCCCCTAGGCTGGCTCTCTCCTTTATAGATGTTTGTATAGTTTGAAACTGGAATAGTCCCTAAAAGCCCTCTGCGTGTCAAAGGTTTGGCTGCCAGCCTGTGAAGTTGTCAGTAAGTGGTTGGGGCTTAAGGATGTGGGGCCTAATGCAAGCAAATAAACTCCTGGGTCATAGGGGTGTCCTTGCAGGGGAAGTTTGTATTCCAGTCTCTTTCTCTTCCTCCTTCCCTCCCTCCCTGCTTTCTAACACCCACAAGAGGTGAATATCCCCCTCTGCCTTGCATTGCCTCTGTGATTCCTCCACACACCCAAAAGGACAGAGCCAATTATGAACTGAAACCTCTGCAACCTTGATCCAAAGCAAATCTTTCTACCGTTTAAGTTAATTAGCTGAGGTACTGTGGTAGTCTGAATGTAATTGGTCCCCATAAACACATAGAGAGTGGCACTATTAGGAGATGTGGCTTTGTTGGAGTAAGTAAGGCCTTGTTGGAGGAAGTGTGTCACTGTGAGGATGGGTTTTGAGGTCTCATATATGCTTAGGCCATACCCAGTGTCTCAGACCACTTCCTGTTGCCTGTGGGTCAAGATGTACGATTCTCAGCTCCTTCTCCAGCACCATGTCTGCCTGCACACCGCCATGCCCCTTCATGATGATAATGGACTGGAACTCTGAAAATGTAAGCCAATCCAATTAAATGTTTTTCCTTTATAAAAGTTGTTGTGGTCATGGTGTCTCTTCACAGTAATAGAAACTCTAACTAAGACAGATATTTACTTTGTCACAGTAACAGAAGGATAGGTCAATGTATAAATATTTTAACTTTAAAAGTAAGAGTTGAAGCCAGGCACTGAGGTAAACATCTGTAACCCTAGCTACTGGGGAGGCTAAGGCAGGAGGATTACAAGTTCAAGACCAGCTTGGACAATATTGCAAAACTCTCCATCTCAAGAATGAATGAATAAATAACCAGAATGTTGAATAATATAAGAGAGTGCACATATAAAATTAAAGGGAATAGGAAAGCCAGTCATGAAATGATAAATATGAACTATACTAGGATGTATATACATGGAGGGAAACACAGATTGAATACAGTGGTCACTAGCCCATCCCATTGAATTCAAACCCTGGCCCTAGCACCAGTCTGTGTGAATGATCATAGGACCTTGGTTTTCAGCTTTGCACAGCTTTAGTCCCCTCATCTACAAAGTAAAGATCACACTCTATCTTGCCTCTTAAATTTCTGTGGGGAGTGAAGAAGCCTATTTATGTGATACTTAGCCAGCATCAGGCACATGATACAAACCAAATCACTTATCTCTGAGAAAGAGAATTGAGAACAGTTGCTCTTATGTCACTACATTTTGTCCACACAGGGGCATCTCCCCTTTATATTCAAGAGGGAAATTATAGAGAAGAGAAGGGAGGAAAAGATAGAGAGAGGGAAATGGAAGAGAAGAACTGGAGGGAGGGGAGATGGAAATAGAGATAAGGAAAGAGCCCCCTCCCTTGCTACTTTTGTTTTGAGAAACGATTAACAAGGTAAATCAGTAACTTCTTGTATGTTGTAAACTTCAGAAAAACAGAATTCCACCTTACGTTTAGGTAACTGCAATTCTCCCCATCCTTGGCTTTAGGGCTATGTATTAGGCAAGCATCTTCTGCACCCCTGCTCTGGCCAGTGTGTAGAATGGGGTCTTGATCTGTAGCTGTCCTTTATTCCCCCAAACTCTCCAGGCTGATAAACAGACCCCTTAGTCTTTCTTTGTAGATAATACTGTGCAATTTCCCCTTGCTGTTACATCCATGCCTTTTCCATAGCTTATAGCTTTGCCTTGCCTCTTCCCAGTCTGAATCCCTTCCATGTGACAGGGATGTTTATGAACTGAACACCTTGCCTTATTCACTCCCTCCTACCCTCCACACTAGGAGGTGAGCACAAGGACCACAGGAAAAACTCTAATCCAGTTATCTCTATGTTCACTCAAGAGTACATATCATGTTTCTGTCTTTTATATCACAAAGAATGCTTTATACTTTATCTTTGACTGTCAGTGTATATAATAGTCATCAAACTGAAACAACACTAAACTAGATAGGAAGAAAGAACCAATGATGATAGATGACAGGTAGGTAGGCAGAAAGACAATAGATGAATAGATGGTTGATAGATGGTAATGCTATATAGATGATTGGTAGATAGATAATAGATAAATTATGGATAGCTAACTAGCTAGATTATAGATATGTAGGTGACTATTGACAAAGAATGAATAGATAGATGGATAGATAGATGATTTAGAAGATAGATGAGAGATAAATAAATAGATAGATAGATGTAGGTAGTTGATTAATGGATAATAGAAGAGAGAGAGATAGTGTTGACTGATGATAAACAGAGGTAGATAATAGGTAGATAAATAATAAGTGATAGATCTATTGCTAGATTTATTGATAAGGTGATAGGTGCTTGAGAGATGATAAATTGAGGATAGGCAGATAGGTAGGTAGGTAGATGATAGAGAATAGGAGGCTCACATCACAAAAAAAAAAAAAAAAAAACAGGAAGTAGATCTACAGATCTATCTTCAGTACCTTTGGGCCTGGCTAACTCAAGTGCTCTACGTATGCATAGTTCCATGCATGTCTCCCTCTCCACCCCTGGGTTCCACTTTCTGCTTGCAGACTTCATTCTCAGTCTCATTAAAACCTGCTTCCACAACTCCCAGCTCACAGTCTACCATGCCAACACTAGGGAAACAAAGCTTATCTCATGACCCTCACTGTGTCTGATGACCCTCTGAGCCTGTTGCTGGGATTCTGGTAGGCTTGCTCTGGGTTGACAAGTCACCCTTAGAAGCAAAGGATGACAATGACTTCGATCTTTCTGCGAGTAGTAGAAGGATGGCTTCTGTGCTAGGCAGTTCTTATGTCAACTTGACACAAGCGAGGGTCATCTGGGTAAGAAGAAATCTTAACTGAGAGAATGTCTCCATAGGATTTGCCTGTGAGGCATTTTGTGGATTGATGGTTGATGTGAGAGAGCCCAGCTCACTGTGGGCAATACCTCCTGGAGAGTAGAAGACAGCAGGCTGAACACGCCATGGGGAACACGCCAGTAAGAAGTATTCCTCAATGTTTCTCTGCTTCAATTCCTGCCCCCAGGTACCTGCCTTGAGTTCCAGATCTGACTTCCTTCGATGATGAACTACCATGTGGAAATGTAAGTGAAATAAACCCTTTCCTCTCCAAGATGCTCCTAGTCATGGTATTATATCGCAGCAGTAGAAAGCCTAAGATGATTTCTCTTCAAAACAGAGAGGGAATTATATGGAAAAAGTGAGTAAACGTCGAGCCAGAACCACAGCTGTCAACTCTGTGACAATGACAACCTTTAAAAATGTCTTCTGATGCAGCCAGCAAACTTGCCCAGTTCAGTCTCCCCTGCCTGCGGAAGACTCTCCTGTCAGGCGTCTCTCATGCTGGCATCTTGGGCTCTGGCCCAGGAAGTGCAGTTCTCTTCAACACCATCAACATCGCCAGCTGCTGGCTCCCAACATCTTCTCCTTTCTCTTCCAAAGTCACAAGCGTCATGGATGTAAAGCGGCGTCACCACCTGTGTCCCTAAGTCCTTCACTGTCCTTCTCAGAACCTCAAAGCTTCAAGAACACATTTCGGATTTCTATTCACCAGAGCACTGAGCTGTTCACACATCAGCAAAAGTGGGTAACAGCTTAAGACACAGCACACACACACAGCCCATCGAGTCTTGGACCATACTTCAGACACATGGTGCTCCTCCACGCTTGCCAGGCACAGTCACAGGAAGGAGTTGCCTCATGCTGGGACGCACAGGGCTTGTTCCACTTGGCTGTGTGTGCTGCTATGATATACACACACTATAGTACCTGGCTCCAGGTTAAGGAATCACCATATGTTGAGTGGTCCAGAACTAGCTTCTATTCTTTCCCTCTTCCAGAACCCTTTTTTAAAAAAAGGAAAGAAGGAAAACTAAGTGTTAGGCATGGGGACACATATTCATAATCCCAGTCCTAATAAGGTAGAGGCAGGAGATTTGGGAGTTCAAGGCCAGCTATGTAGTAAATTCCAGGCCAGTTTGTACTACTTAGTGAAACTGCTTCAAACAAGGAAGGAGTGAAAGGGTGGGGAAAAGAAAAGAGAGGGAAGGGAGAGAAGGAGATTAAGCTGAAGATGGGGTCAAGGGAGGAATTCTGGGAACTTATTATCTAAGCTAGGTGGCAAGTGCTGTGTGGCTCTTGTATTATTAGCTGGTCTTCTGAATTGTTTTATAAATTTTAAAAGTCACAGAATACAGTTCAAGTCTCAAATCCAAAAACCTGAGCCAGTGAGACGGCTCAGAGGGTAAAGTCACCTTCTCCCAAGACTGATGACCTGAGTTCAATCCCTGGGACCCACACGATGAAAGAAGAGAACCAACTCCTGAAAATTGTCCTCTGACCTTACACACACACACACACACACACACACACACACACACACACACACACACACACACGAAATAACATTTTTAAAAATTTAAAAACCAGTTTGATAACACCACTCCCCAAACTGGTTCCCAAGCTCTTTGTTTGGTACACAAAGTCCTTTGTGATTCAGCTGGATCTTCTTTCTTCTCACATGTTACAGACTGAACATTTGTGTCTTCCCAAATTCACTTGTCCCACCATCAGTGTGATTAGTATTAGAGATGGGGGTCTGCGGGAGGCCATTCGGGCCAGATAGAACTGTGAGGCTGGAGCCCTCACTGTGAGATCAGTGCCCTTCTAAGAAAGTCAGGCCTAGTCGTGCACACCTTTTATCCCAGCACTTGGGAGGCAAAAGCAGAAAAACCTCTGTGAGTTCAAGGCCAGCCTAGTCTACATAGTGAGCTCCACAGAGCTATGGCTATATAACTATGTGTGGCTAGATCCTGTCGAAAAAGAAGAAGAAGAGGAGGAGGAAATAGAAGAGGAAAAGATAACATTTCTGTCTCCTTTTCCGGCCTCCATCACAAGGACGCGGTGAGGAAGCAGCTACGTGCTAAGCCAGGAGGAGAGTCCTTGCCGAGTATAAATCAGTTGGCAATTTGCTCTTGGACTTCTGTCCTAGAACTGTGGGAAACAAATGCCTGTTGTTTAAGCCATCAAGTCTGTGGTACCATAGAATCCTAACCTAACCAAGACAGCACCCTCACTCCCACAGCGGTCACTGCAGACCTCCAAATGTGTCAGGTTCTCCCTTGACCCATGTTTTGGAAGATGCCTTTCCCCCACCCCCCTAATTCTTATCTACATTGTACTTAGTCAAGAAGGCTAACAACAAGTCCCCATAGCACTACAGCTTAAGATATACATTTCACAGCTGGGGAGATGGCTGAGTCAGTAAAGGGTTTGCTAAGCAACATGACGACCTGAGCTCAGAATGAAGGGACACTAGCCAACTCACGCATGTTTCTCTGGCAAGCCTTACCGTTCTCCCGGATTCCCTCTGCACTGCTAAAAATCATTAGATTGCGTCCATAAAGCTAGCCACCAAGGACTATCCCCTTTTTGGCCACTTCCTCCTCCTGAGGCTGACTATCAAGGTCCAGCCATCAAAGTATTGAAGTCCAGCAACCAAAAGCCTTCTTTGGCTCACCTAATTAACATGCCCAATCAAAATTAAACATCTCAGCTGTCTTCGTTAGGGTTACTATTGCTGTGAAGAGACACCATGACCACAGCAACTCTTATAAAGAAGACATTTAATTGGGGTGCTCACTTAAAGTTTCAGAAGTTCAGTCTATTACCATCATGAAGGGGAGCATGGCAGCGTGCAGGCAGACATGGTGCTGGAGCTGAAAGCGCTACATCTTGCAGGCAACAAGAAGTCCACGGAGACACCAGGCGACATCCTGAGCATAGGAAACCTCAAAGCCCATCCCCACAGTGACACACTTCCTCCAACAAGATCACACCCTATAATGAATCTTCCTCTGTCCTGCCAGCCAGCTCTCAAATAATAACACAGAGACTTAATGGTTATGAAAGCTCAGCCTTTAACTTAGGCTTGTCTCAACTAGCTCTTATAACTTAAATTAACCCATGTATATAAATTTACACTACCTCTCTATCATCTTGCACCTCCTGTTTCCTCTCTCTCTCGCTGGTGACTCCACCCTTCTTCTTCCCAGACTCATCTCTGTCCCCAGAAAGTCCTCGTCTAACCTCTTCCTAGCTACTGGCCATTCAGCTTTTTATTACACCAATCATAGCAATACATTTTCACAGTGTACAAATGTCCCACAACAATACCCACTCCAACAAAGGCACACCTCCTAACAGTACCACTCCCTATGAGATTATGGGGGGCCAAGTACATTCAAACTGTCACAGCATCCTAACACGGAGGTTCCCTTTTGTCTTTATTAACTGCTATTTTCCTATGTGCCACTTCTGGCTCCTCTCTATCCAGAGGCAGTCCTTTGTCCCTGTCCCCTCTACCCCCCCCCGGAAAATTAGTCCTTCCCCCTTTCTCTTGTTCCCTCCTCTGTCTCCCTGGTCCTCTATCTCCTGTCTTTGTTTCTTGGTCCATGCCCTCTGCCCCTTTGGGGTAAAAAAAAAAAATCTCCTTCATGCTGAGAACTTGATCTTGGAGGTTCTGAGCCAATACTTTTCCTTTCACAGAACCCCAGCACCCACATAAAATGTCACACATGATGGAGCACACCTATTATCTCAGCACTGGGAGGTGGGAACCGGGGGGAGGGGGGTCCTCCCTGGCCAGCTGAGCTCTCTGATCAGTGATCTCCAGAGTCAGCGCTCTTGTCTCCAGAACTAAGGTGGAGAATGATAACGGAAGACCCTGGCTGTCAACCTCCGGCCTCCACACACATATGCTCAGGTACACATTTACACACACAAAATAAGAACATCTGTTTCTTTCTGACGTAGCAATTCTGAGATGAGAGCAGCCCATGGCAGTGGGTCGCTCTGTTCCTCATGGTCACCTGCGTGGCTGGCTGAGGCTGGGTCACCACCCGACACCGAGTCCAGCCTGCAGGCAGGAAGAAAAGTTAGCAGAGGCATCTCTATGACCAAACAGATGACAGAAACTACTTAAAGGCAAAAAGATTTCATTCATTTCAATCACAGAGGATGTGGTCTGGGCTGCTTGGCCCCTCGCGCTTGCGCGGAACATCATGGCCGTGGGAGCGTGGGGCAGAGGAGCATCTTTACTTCACGTGGACAGAAAACAGAGAAAGAAACAGAAAGAGGCCTGGAGCAAGACTCTGCGGCCACCCCCACCCTCATCCTACTTCCTCTTGTTAAGTCTTACTTCCCAAAGTTCCCCCCAAATCTCTCAAAATCGCACCCTCAGCTGAAACTGAGCCCCCTGTACACTCAGCGGCAGTGGCCGTGGGGGTGGGGGCTGCAGGGTGGGGGTGGAGGGGAGCAGTCCATATCCAACCCCCAGTACCCACATCATTTCCACACATCCTATTGGTACGAAGTTGGTCACATGATTGCTGCTAACTGCTTGGATGGTGGGAAATGTGGTCTCACGCTAGCCAGCCACATCCCTGCCTCCAGTTCTAGAGCAAAGGAAAGAGAGAGCTTCAACAAACATGAAACTCAGATCTTAGTTTCTCTGACGAAGCCTTCTCCAGCTCTAACCTTTCTGTATATTACATGTCTCTGCTGTTAGCCCTTAGGATGCTTCTCGGTAGCCGCTCAACCCCTGCTGCCCCTGCTGTTCCATGTTGTCCCTGACTTCAGACAGACCCTGCTGAGCATGCTCAGTGTGTGACTCTGCGCCCATGCCTGGCGTTTACTTACTCATATTGGATACCTCTTAAGTTAAAGTATGGAAGATCCACTGTGATTTGAAGGCTCTGTGCAAAACGAAAATACATCATCTCCTGTTCAAAAATAAGAATTTTAGGGAGGTGACAACAGAGCATTGTGGGAAGCATAGAGTCTTTCCCAGTATAGGACCCTTTGCTCCTTCATGAGTCATACATACGTGACGTGGCGTATGCACACGGCACTTGATTGGAGAATGCACACAGCACTTGATTGGAGAATTCTTTCCCTTAGGGAGCCATAAACAACACCTACCCCCTCTTTACAAGGTCCCAATGGCTAAACCAAAGTTCACCCAGGGGGAGCCAGTGAATTCACTGGGTTACTTACAGAGCACAGTGACTGCTTACAGAAACCTGGGTAACCCTACGGCAGTCTCACTAGAAAGCGTTCACGAGGTATGAATGATGACTTCCTGTAGCTGCCTAAATGGAGCCCCTCCACTTGACCTCCACCAGCCTACACATTCTAGCAGCTGAGCCCTTCCTGAAACCCAAGGCCACCTGTAACTGCAGTAAAATTCCATACAAATGGCTGTGAGGAGTGGCTGGGATCTCAGAGGAGGGGGCCAATGATTCCCCCCACCCCCTACTTCTTTTTTCCCTTCCTTTTATTTATTCTTTGTGTCTTTCACATCATGCATCTCCATCCCATTCATTTCCCTGTCCCTTCGTATGCACCCTCTGCCCTTGTAATCTCCCCACCCCAAAATAGAATAAAATAAAATTTAAGACAAAAAAGAAAAAGGAGAGAGAAGGAAAAAAAATCAATCTTGTCATGGAAGCTGTAGTGTGACACAGTGAGTCACACAGTAAATCCTTGCATCCATATATCTTTACTTGCAAGTGTTCATTGCAGAGAGTCATTGATCTGGTTCAAGGCCTCTGATTTCTGATGACCAACCCTGCAACTTCCCAGGCCCAGAACCAGAGTTATGAGTTGACCCACCCCCTACTTCGATGAGGGGATGTCAAGAGTTTACACACCTCATTGTGATGGATTCCTGTAAGCAGTGACAGCTAGTCTGATGAAGATGGCTGCTATTTTGATTAGAGGACCTCTTTCTACAACTGTCCTTCAACGATGAGTAAGTTCAATGTAACAGCACAAATGCATCCCTGCAGGAAAAGCTGCCGATCTGCTGAGTACTCACGTGCAGAGAGATGAATCAAATCACTCCTGTAAATAGTCGGAAATTTGGTCTTTCCTGCCCTGCAGGCTAAATGCTACAGGGTCGTCGGGGTCTTCCCAAGGCCAGCCCTTCTGAGGGTGGGACTCAGCAGTTCCCTTGCAGTCCACATGTGACATCTCATCTCCTAAAAGGTCCTCTGTCAACAGACCTTAGAAATCCCTGCTGAGCGATTTCCCAGCATCTGCTCACACACCTCCGACACTGAGAACTTCCTACCTCCCCCAGGCGGCTCCTTCTGGTTTTGACAGCTCTGTAGATGAAGTTCTTCCTAGAGCCAAAATCTACTTCCCTGTGACTTCCGACTGCTGGCTCAGAGCCACACAAAGGAACGGGTGACACTCCTGTGGGCTGCACGTGTTTGTTCAAAGGGCTTTGGTATGTCTTGGCCTGGAAGCTGAATGGCCAGCAAGATGCCCAGGAGGGAAACACTGGCCTGGGAGAGTTTGCCTCAGATGAGGCTGAACCGTTAGGTTTTTCTTTTCTTTTGATTGGTTGCCAATGCTGAAAAATCTGGAGAATTCATGTAGAATATAGAATTCAAGCTGGAAGCCTTAGAGGCGCTGGCAGTATTAGATGCCCTTGCACTAAGAACACTGAAGGGTAGATGTTGGGATGGGCAACTGCCAATACTACCACAGCCTACTGCTTTGGGTACTTGGGACCCATGCATTTATTGAACCTAGTCAGAACCTTTGTAAAGGCAGATGTCTGTGTGCCTTCCCTAGGAGGGACTAGAAGAAGCCATTGAGTTGTAAGCCCAAGGCTTTAGATAGGCTTTGAGGAAAGGTCATTTGACAGGATGATTTCCCATTTGTCTTTTCTTCTTTTTCTTCCAAATGCAGAGGTGCTGACAAGGTAACTCCAGCAACTACAGTGTGACCATGGCAACCTAAAGGATGGAAGCCACACATAGGAACATCAAAACAAACAGCCATATTCTGGTTAAAAGTGATTAGAGATGCTTCTCATCAGCTCTATCTGTCTCCAAAATCCTTTTACCTGAAGTAACATAGGAAACAAACAAATATGCCTCACTTACAGCACTCCTGTGTGGGGTAGTTGTTCTCAACGACTAATGCTGTCCACCCTGAAATGCACCTTCTTGTCAGCGCCTTTTCCTAATCTGAGTTTTTAGTATGAAAAAGTCTGTGCATATTCACACGCAAATAGAACGACCAAAAAGAATTAATTAGGACCTTACTCATCATCTAATATGTTAGTTCAAAATAGAGTATAGTTCTAGCTATACTAGGTAGACCTATAAAACTCTTAGAAGAAAGCTTAAGAGTAAATCTTCCTGCTGCTGGTGTTATCAATAATATTGAGTCTGGGACCAAAAGCACAAGCTATAAGCAAGGGTGTAGAGGTTGGGGAGGTGATTCAGTGGTTAAGAGGGTAAACTCTGCTTACAGACCTGAGTTCTGTTCCTAGTGCCCTCATAGGGTGGTTCTTGCCCCTAACTCCAGCTCCAGGGCATCTGATACCCTCTTCTGGCCTCCACAGGCATCTACACTCAAGTGTCCATACCCATATGGAGACACATACACATAATTAAAAGTAGGAAAAATGTTTTAGGAAAACATCAATCAATATTCAACCAAAATCCAAAGCTTTTGTCCTTCAAACGTTACATCAAACAAGTGAGCCAATAACTACAGAGTGGGAAACTATTTCTAAAGTACTACCCGGTAAGAGTTCATATCCAGAAAAAAAGAAGTATTGCAACACTATTTAAAAGATTTGAAGGTGGTTTTTTTTTAATGTACAAAGAATTTGAATAGACACTCTCCTAGAGAAGATATACAAATGGTCAATAACAAACACATGAAAGTATGTTCAACCTCATAAGCTGCCATAATGAGAGACCACCTCATACCTACTGGGACAGCTAGAAGCAAAAATAACAAGTATTGGCAAGGATAGGAAGAAATTGGAAGCCCTATGAGTTGCTGGGAATTAAAAACGGTGCAGCTGCTGTGGAAAACCGTCTGGCGGAGCCTCAGGAAGTTAAACATAGAATTACCATACGATCCAGCAGCCTCACTTCTGGTATATAGCAAAAAGAATTGAGAGCAAGGACTCAGAACTTTCCTACCGATGTCTATAGCAGCCAAAAGCTAGAGTGATATAACTGTCCAGCAGCAGCAGAATGGATCAAACATGATAAACACATAACAACTTGTAAAGTGATGCTTCCCAATAAGAAGTGAAATTCCAGCACATGATACAACATGGACGACCCTCAAAAACACTATCTGAGTTAAATAAGCCAGACATGTGCATGTGTGTATATGTGCGTGCCTGCGAAAGCACACACTCACAGAGGGAGGGAGGGAGGGAGGAGGGAAATTAAAAATGTTTTTAATTGTTAAAAACTGATTAAAGGAATAATGTTATGATCTACACATGTATAGTCACAATAAAAATTAAATTTATAAAAGAAAGATGATATTGGTTGTTGGTGAGAATGTGGGAAAACCAGGAGCCTGCCTTGTTCTTGGTAGAAACCTGAAAGTGTGTATTGGCTTTGAAAAATGGTCTAGCAGTTCCTCCAGATGGACTCTCACAGGACACAGCAATTCTACTCCTAGAAATACTCAGGAAGACCTACCCCCACATGAAAGTGTTTACAGGCGTGCTCAGGGTAGAACTGTTCAGCATGACCCTAAGATGGAAAGAACCCAGAACCTATCACAAAATGTGATATATACACAACATTGAACAACAAAAAAGAACGAAGTGTTGAGATCACATGGACTAACTGGGAAAACCTGGTAAGGGAAGCCAGTTGGGCAAGACCATATGTCTACCGCATGCATCCATGAACATATGAGAGTCCGATGTGATAAAGACAGAAAATAGGTTAATGCTTGCCAGGGACAGGGAAGAGGGGACATACGGATTGGCTGTTAATGATCATAGCATTATGTTTCCGATTTTCTCCTTTTAAAAATAGATTGTTAAAATATTTATTTACTGTATATGTGTGAATCTGTTTGTTTGAATGTATGTGCATGACTGGTACCCTCATAGGTCAGAAGAGGGTGTCAGATGCTTTGGAACTGGAGTTACAGATGGCTGTGCTCCACCCTGTGGGTGCTGGGACTCGAACCTGGATCCTCCTCTACAAGTGCTCTAAACCACTGAGCTGTCTCTCCAGCTGCTTTTGAATATAGATTTGAAGATGGGATGTGATGGCTAATACTGGTTGTCAATTTGATTGGCTCTGGAATCTACTAACGGACAGGCTTCTGGGGCATGTCTACATAAGGACACTTCATGAAAGAACTGAGAGGAAATGATCACCCACTGTAGAAGGCATCACCTTCTATATATCGCGGCCCATATATAAGGAGGCCCAAGGGGCAAGCTGTTGCATTTTGCATGCCTACTCATTCATGAGCGCACCTAGTCTGTTATTGTTGCAACATCAGAACCCAGCTTATTTAACCTTCCAATGTGGACTGAAGACCAACGGCTCTCTAGGCATCACCCAGACCATCAAGGGCAGATTGGGAGTATTGAGGCATCAGCCTTGGACTGAGCAGCTACCAGGTTCTCAGCCTTCCCCATGTGTAGCCATGTAGCTTACATAGTACCCCAGAGGGTGTCAATCTATATATTAAATATACTACTTAATATGTTTGATACTTGAATATGTTAAATATTTAAATACATATTTAATATATTAAAATTCTCTTTTAATATATATTCACTCTGCTGATCCGTGCTTTTAGAAAGCCCTGACTAATACATAGGGTCTTATAACTCAGGCTGGCTTTCAACTTGGACTCCTCTGATCCACACCTCCTGAGTGCTGGGATTATGAGGCTATACCACCAGATCCATGAAGTTTCTTTGGGGGTGAGGCAGGGTGAGTGATACGTTTAGATGGTGGTGATGGTTCCCTCACTCTTTAAAACTCAATGAGTATACACTTTAAGCATGGTACATAGTCATATCTCAGTGTCTTAACACATCAGACTTGTAGAAGGGAGTCTTGTGTACCCATTCTAGCCTCAACACTTATTAACCTGCAGTCCATTTCTCTCCTTTCACACACCTGTTTCTCTTCACTCCCACATTTTCTTAAAGAAAATCCCCAGCCCTCTCTTAGAGAGAATTGTGTGGCTGACTGGCTGGGTTGTTCCTGGTGCATACCAGCCAAGTGTGGCTTTTTGGCCTTCCTGGAAGTTTTGCAAAGGAATGATTATCTGGAAGTACATCTCTTCCTGCTCATGTGTTTCTGCAACTAGGAACCTTGACTTCTGTAGCCACAATTGACACTGACCTTGGGGACTTACCCATCCACAGAAGGATTCTGGATGATGCTGGGGTGTCTAAAACCTAGCAGTTGGGAGCTGAGGTTGGCACTCAGTAAGATGCTTGTAGCACAAGCATGAGGGACTGAGTTTGGATTGCCAGTACCCACGTAAGAGCTGGGCAGAGTGGCAGATGCGTGTAATCCCAGCACTGGGGAGGCAAAGGATATGAGGGCCTTGTTGGGCAGCCAGCCTAGCCAAATTGGTGAGAACCAGTTCAGTGATGGACTCTGTTAAGTAAGAATGATTGAAAACAAGACTCCTGATGTTATCCTCTCTCCCTCTCCCTCCCTCCCTCTCTGTCTCTCTTTCTCTCTCCCTTGTCTCTCTGGTGGTTATTCAAATGAGAACTTCCTCAGAGGTCTCGAAGCCTCTAGATAGCAACTGGAAAACTCAGCTTGTTCACGAGTGAGGATGGAATGGAGGATCAGTCTTTCTCAGAGTAAACCCAAAGAGTGCTTAACAATAAGGCTGGGGGTGGCACTCAGTTGATGTCCTGGATTCTCAGTCTGACCCCCTAATGCCCATAGGAAAGGCATTCTCTTATCCCTTCACTGACTCAGAACCTGCTGTCATATCCCTTACAACACGAACATACCACAGCTCCTTCCTCTGCCTTGAATAAGCTCCACTTAGCATCTCCTCTCACCATGTATTTTTACTTTAAAAAAAGAATCAATGATTTTTTCCTTGGCCTCAGCCTTTGGAACTCAGCTGGCTAGCGAACAGCTTGCCTGTGGCGCTTGATCCAGGCTTCTACTCTATTAAACATATGACCTTCAACCACGCACTAGCTGCTTCCCCTGTAAGACGGAGACAATCATCTCACTTATGTGTGGGCTGAAAGGATGGAATGATAAGGACTTTATAAGGTATTTATCTCAATGCCTGATGCAAGATAGTCACTCACCAGTTGTCAGTGGTCCCCACCCCGCCTGCCACCCTCTTGATAGCACGTACGTTTCGACTTAGATCCAGTGTGTACATCCTTTCAGCCAGACACGATGACATTCCTGTCATTATTGCTTTGACTTCAAGGAATGCACTCACTTCTTTTTGAAATATGTTACTATCCTGCACTAGTAATAAGCATTTATTGAGCGCTTGCCCTGTAGCAGGCAACGTACCAAGAGGTTTTAGTGTTCCCTTTCATCTCGCCTCACTATTAACTGAGGATCATTTCAGAGATGAGAAAACTTGGATTTGAGCTCCATTTACTCAGTCAGCATTGCTCAAAGAACAAAGAGCTTGCCAGAGGTCTTTAAGACCACCTACCTGCTTCTAGAAACTTCCTGGTACTCCGTCCCTGCCCACTCTGAGCTCTGCCTCTAGGCTGTTCACTTCCCAGAGATGCTTAAAGAGGTTGGCTCTCCTACTGCAGCCCCTACAGACTTGGTGTCCAGTTAAATATGGGCCATGGCAGGGGTGGGGGTGGGGGTGAAAGACTTTCTGAGACAGCCATTGCCAAAGTATAGAAGTTTCCTGCGGCCCAGCTCTTCTTTCTGCCTTGCTTGGGTGGGGATGTCCCCCAGGGTCTTGGGGATCTTCTTGACTTGACCCAACAGCTTGCTTGCAATTCTTATTCTGTTCTACCTTCCTGGCCCTGGCCCATGGCACTGCAGCTCCTTGCATGGCTGTTAACTGTCCATGCTGCCTAAACCAGAGATGGGTTGACAATTGACATACACTCCCTGACTTCAGAGTCACCAACACAGCAGCAGCTTCTGAAATGGGTCCCAGTATTCCTTCATATCAGGAATGGTTCCATCCATGTGCGATACAACCCTCTTCCCTAAGTCAGTCTCTGTCTGTCTTCCCCAACCACCCCCTCTCCTCTGTCTGAAACATAAAATGAAGTTAGATATAAGCAAATAAGTTTTAAGCTTCCAGTGGTAAAGCACTTGCCTAGCATGTCCAAGGCACTGTTAGATCCATGTGTGCGTGTGCACATGTGCACACACACATACCACAGTCCCCCAACACACCACCCACACGCACTGCCCACATATACCATACACCCACCACCTACATACAGCACACCACACACTCATACTGCCCACATACACCACACACACACACCCACCACCCACATACAGCATACCACATATATTCATTTCATTCACATACCACCCACACATTGCCCACATATACTATACATATATACACACATACACACACTGTACACATATACCACATGTATATACCACACACACATACACACCATCCACATATACCACACAACCACACAGACACCCCACATACACCATACACTTACATACACCCTGGGCACATACACCACTCCCAGGAGCATGTCGTAGTGTGTAAGGCTTCCTTCCACTGGCCTCCCCAACTCAGCTCACAAGACAGACAGACATTGTCAAGCCCAGCTACAGCCACCTCTGGAGTAAAGTGGAAGCCCCCAGGGAAAGTAATGGACACAAAACAATCCTGAGATGGGACCGAATCCAGGGGAATGGATCTGTGGTCCTCACTCCCCAGCATCACCACAACCATCATATTCATGAAAACGGCATCTCTGGCTCAGTGGATAAAGGGCTCACCATGCAAGCATCTGGAGCTCAGCTCCCCAGCACTCACATGAAAACTAGACACAGTGGCACAGCATCTGTAACCCCAGTTTCTCCGGGAGATGGGAGGCTAAAATGGGAAGTCATCATAAAAGCTCAAGGGGGCACAAAGAGGCTGTGTCTCGACACGGTGGGGAGATGAGGACTGACCCCCAAGGCTGGTCCCTGACTTCTACAGGGGAGTCATAGATCAGAGGACTTTCTGCCCCAAAGTAATTCTCCTGTCTCTCTCTTCCCTGCTGCTGCTAAGGTATCTGTACTAAGCCTGCAGGTGTGTATAGAAGCCAGAGGACAACTTGGGGTGTTATGTCTTGGACACTGCACACATTGTTAATTTATTTAATCTTTTATTTATTTATAATGTGTGTGTGTGAGAGAGCCCATCCGTGTGTGTGTGTGTGTGTGTGTGTGTGTGTGTGTGTGTGTGTGTGTAAATGTGCATTGCCATGTGAAGGTCTGAAAAAAAACTTGTAGAAGTAGGCTCTCCCCTTCCACCATGTGGGTTCTTGGGATTGAACTTGGGCTGTCAGGCTTACTGACAAACACCTTTATGCACTGAGCCATCTCACCAGCCCCCTCCTTGTTTCGTTTTTCTTTAGGATTTATTTTATTTTTACTTATGTGTATATATGTATGTCTGTGTGTATGCACACATATGTGCGGGTACCTATAGAGTCAGAAGAGGGCATTGGACCCCCTGGAGCTGGAGTTATAGGTGTTTGTGAGCCACCTATAGAGGTGATGGAAACAGAACTAGGGTCTTCTGCACGAGGCACACTGAGCCACCTCTCCAGCTCAACTCTATTTTGTTGTGGTGGTTTGTTTTTTGTTGTTGTTTGTTTGTTTGTTTTAGTTTTTTTGGTTTTTGTTTTGTTTTGTTTTGTTTTGTTTTGTTTTGTTTTGTTTTGTTTTGTTTTGTTTTGTTTTGTTTTGTTTTGTTTTGAAACAGAGTCTCTCACGGGCATGGAACTCACCAAGCAGGCTAAACTGGCTGACCAGCAAGGCTTGGGAAGCCCCTGCCTCTGCCTCTCCAGGACTGGGATCCACGAACGTGCCACCACACCAGGCTTTTGTTTTCTTCTTTTAAAAATGGCTTCTGAGGATGGGACACTGGTATTCACGCTTGTGTGGCAAGTATTTTAGTAACTGAGCTACCTCACCAGCCCATGTCTGGGTTTTCAACTTATTTCCCTAATTTAATCTTTATAAAAACTCTATGAGGTAGACTTTATATTCTATTACAAAGTTCTTCACAGGCTTGGGAGATTAAATCATGCCCAGACTCATGTAACAAATACATGAATGAAATAAATTTTTTAAAAAGGATTTATTTATTATTTTTATTTGTGTATTTGTGTGTGTGCGTGTGTGCCTGCATGAATTCAAGTACAGAGCATGTATGCAGGTGCTCACAGAGGCCAGAAGAGGGGGTCAGATCCCCTGGAACTGGAGTTACAGGTGTGAGCTGCCTGATGAGCTCACCAAACCCAGATCCTCTACAACAGAAGTATGTGCTCTTAACCCCTGAGCCATCTCTCCAGCCCCAAACAAGATAGATCTTAAACCTAATTCTGAATACAGTGTCCTGAGCTGAGAATAGTAGAGGACACCTGTAGTCTTAGCTACTTGGGAAGTTGAGGCAGGAGGATCACTCTGAACCATTGTGTTTGAAATCAGCCTGCACAACACAGCACGGCCCATATCCTACCCCCTCCCCGCCCAAAAATACAACATCCTTCCCAATGTTCTTTGGTGCTGTGTTCAGCATCAAAAATCCTCTCAGAAATTTTATTCCACGGATGATGTGTAATAAATAAAAATGTAGTAACCCTACTTCAGGTCATGTCAACCTGAACCTAATTATGTCACTGCAAGGAAAGTTCATCTAATAACTGAATATTAGTCACAATACAGGAGAGTGGTGGCCACAGCTGGGTGGAATTGGCAGTGCTAAGACCCATGTGCCATTGCATGTTTCTGTCTCTAGGCTCTCGAAAAATTTATATTCCTGATCCGCCCTTCAACTGGTAATTACCCAGCGTCTGTTCTTTTTAAATCCTTATTATTTTTTATTCTTGCCCAGATGTGGAGTTGAGCTGCAGTGATTTCAGGGTTTCGGTGAGGGGTCCAGCTGCCGGGGTTGGGCAGCATCCATGTTTTGGTTCTTTTCAGTCCCTCAACTTGAATTTATGATGAGGCGCTGATGAATAACGTCCTCCTTTCAGCCCCGCCCTCTTTGCATGTGTTGGAGTCTGCGATATCTTTGGCTTAATTATGCGGATGTGCCTCTTGCTAGAAAATTTATGTGAAGACTGCTGCCAGGATCCTGGAACCAGGATTAGGGATTTGTGGTCTAAACATCCTTGATTCAACTCTGCAGTATATCCACGGTGAGACTTGGGAGAACAGGTAGTTGAGAATTTAAAGCTCTCTCGGGCTCAGGGTTTGAGAGAGTCCCGGGCCTGAAGTGGGTGGCAGACATGTGACGGGAATAGGTTTCGAAGGACCAAGGCGAGCTGAGAAGGTGGGGATGGGGATGGCTGGGAGAGAGAAGACAGGATGGGTGATATAGTTACATGTTTGCAAAAGGTGGGACAGTTCCATCTACAGCTTTGCTACCCAGAGGCTATAAGAGCCGTCTAAACTTGGGTAAATTCACTCATTCTCTCAGAGTGTGGTAACTGCAATCCAGCACTCTGGAGGACTAAATTTGAGGCCAACTTGAGCCTGTGCCTCAAAAAACAAACAACAACAACAACAACAAAAAAAAACCCAGACCAGTTTTGGAGGCACAGACCTTGTGTCTGCGTCAATGAGAAATGTCCCCCACAGGCTCATGTATTTGAATACTCGGTCCCCAGTGGGCGGTGCTGTTTGGGGAGATTATGCAAGGGGATACAGCCTGGCACTTAGATGAACGTGTCAGCAAGAGTGAGGGAAAGCAGGCAAAAGGTAGATGCTTCCTTCTTCCGTGTCTTTTTAAGGAATCTGCCACCAGGAGGTGTGACCCAGATTTAGGGTGGTTCTTCACCCTCAAATAATCCAATCAAGACAATTCTTCACAGAACTTGATTCCTGATGTCTTCAAGTTGACAGCCAAGATTAGCTATTACAGAACTAAAGAGGCCCACAGAAATCCACAAAGATACCCCCACAAAAGACTGCTGGCAATGGTCGAGAGACAGCCGGGACTGACCTACTCTGGTGATGTGGTGATGGGATGGCCAAACACCCTAATAGTTGTGCCATAAACCCCATCTAAGGACTGAGGAATCTGGATGCAGACATCCACGGCTAGGCCCCTGGTGGAGTGCTGGGAGTCTAATTAGTGAGAAAGAGGAGGGTTTATGTGAGCAAGAATTGTTGAAACCAAGGTTGGATAAAGCACAGGGACAAATAACCAAATGAATGGAAACACATGAACTATGAACCAAAGGCTGAGGGGCCCCCAACTGGATCAGGCCCTCTGAATAGGTGAGACAGTTGATTGGCTTGATCTGTTTGGGAGGCATCTAGGCAGTGGTACCAGGTCCTGAGCTCGTTGCATGAGTTAGCTGTTTGAAACCTGGGACTTATGCAGGGACGCTTGGCTCAATCTGGGAGGAGGGGACTGGACCTGCCTGGACTGAGTCTATCAGGTAGATCCCAGTCCTCGGGGGAGACCTTGATCTGGAGGCGGTGGAAATGGGGGGTGGGCTGGGGGGAAGGGGAGGGGGGTAGGAAGGGAAAGAACAAGGGAATCTGTGGCTATTATGTATAACTGACTAGTATTGTAAAATAAATTTAAAAAATAAGTAAAAAAAAAGATTAGCTATTACATTTCTTAAGTTGCTTTCGGTCATGGTGTTTTATCAGGGCAACAGAAAAATAACAGACACAGAACTGTATTCCTAGCATGTTGGGGAAAGAGCAGGCAGATCAGGGGTTCAGTGTCACCCTCAGCTGCCTGAGTAGAAGCTAGTCTAGCATACAGGAGATGCCATCTAAAACAACCAACTAAGTGAAAACACAGAAAAGTAAATTTATCTTCTTACTGGCTTTATACATAGATGTATTTTTTAAAGTTGCCTGAAGCCTAAAGCTATGGTAACTATTTATTTCAAGACCTATCATTAGATCCTATCTTGTTATTTCTGTGGGACTTTGGGACTTTGGGAGGGTCCTAACTAAGAAGTTCTGGCCAGTGATGTGAAATGTCAGTCAAATGTCAGTCAGGGGCTGGGCATCTTTCTTCAAGTCATTTCAAGGCCTCTCTGGGTAGGGGAGGCAGGGTGCCTGGGAAGAGAGAATAAAATGAGTAGTGCTGGCTTATGGCAGATGTCACCCACTTGAGAAGATAGTAAATCCAGGTTCCTGGAGATCTGGAGGAGTGGGTCAGTCAGGACTAAGCTTGGAAAGTGAAAGCCACTTCGTGGAACCAAGACACTTAGTAGACAGGACAAGTTGGGAAGGCTACCTGCAGGAATGATAGCCACAGACATCCTGGGAGGGGGGGGGGTGTCTCTTTGGCATCCGAGCAGCAGCAGGAGCAGGTGCTTCAGGGTGAGCCTAGGATGATCATCTGGTGACAGGGAAGGCTGCCGGCAGTGAACTCGGTGCAGTTAGCAGTGGTGGATTCACCTGCTCCTTCCTCTTCCCGGCCTCACACAAGAGCCTCTCATAGGCTCGCTCAGTCTACCTCAGTGCCACTCTGGCAAAGGATCCAACTGTGGTGGCACCCACCATGTGTCTCAGACCACACTCAAGATTGGGACTCAGGCAAAGGAGATTCCTGGTACAAAACCTCAGGAAATTCTCCAAAGCCATACAACCTTGAACCTAGGCGCCTCCCAAAGGCTTGAAACATCCTGTCAGCCCTGTGGAAAGTGGATTTTGTTTTACTGGAGACTTGGCATGGGCTTAAAAAAAAAAAAGATTTATTTATTTACTCTATGTGAATGAGTATTTTGTCTGCATGTATATATGTGCACCACATGCATGTCCAGTGCCTGCAGAGCTCAGAAGTGGCCATTAGATCCCTTGGAACTAGAGTTATGGATGGTTGCCAGCTGCCATGGGGTGCTGGTAATCAAACCTGGGTCCTCTGCTATACTTCTGAAGCATCTCTCCAGCCCTGACACACAGCGGTGGGGCTTATCCATGATTTACTTTTGCATACCAATTTGAGTAGCATGATGAAATCTCATACCATGCCATTCTGTCATTCCACCCAGATTATGAACTGCCCCTTTGTCCGGTGTATCCACATTGTATATGCTACTCAGCAATCATCTTGGCTATCAGAGGCACTGCTATCACATTTCAGTGCTGTGTTCAAGTAACCTTTATTTCACTTCATGACGGCTCTGAAGTGCAAAAGTCCATGCCAAGAGTGGTGCATGCCAAAGGGAGGCTCTGAGGTGCTTCCTTTGTGTGAAAAGGGGCAAGGTTCTTGCCTTAATGAAGAAACAACAACAAAAACCATATTCTAAGATGTCTGAAAAGAAGAAATGGGGAGACTGACAGTATAGATCAAGGGTAAAGGACTTACTTAGACTGTACAAGGCCCTGGATTGGATCCCTAGCACAAAAGAGGCGGGGGTTGGGGGGGGAGGGAAGAAATAATATATGTAATATATGTAGGGTTCCAGCTCCTCCCTGATTTCAGGAATTCACTCGTTTTAAAACATCCCCCATGGATTAGAAGGACTGACCGTATTCTAAGGAAGGAGAATAGTACATAGAACACTCTGGAGCCCTTCAGGAGCCTGGCTCATTAGCGGGACTGAATAACAGAAACCACTTAAAGTGAGGCTATAGTTCTGGGTCATGATGGATGATTCTCTGAGGTCCACGGACAGGGGTGGGTAGCTCCTCTGTGAGGAAATGGAAGGAACCCCTCAGTTCTAGTGAATGGTGGCTGAGGCTATAGTTGAAGGGGTTGCAACCAAGGACCCCCTGCTTGGGTCTGAGAAGAAGTCAGCTGGGATGGGAGAGAGGAGGTGTTTAGTTCATAACAGATGGCCTCACTTCTGTGGTAGCACCCCTCTGGCTCATCTTCTGCTCGTCTATCCCCTCAATTGGGAGAATGACCTAATGGGACCCGCAGTTCTGCTCTTACCTTCCACTTGTTACACAGTAGATGTAATTACTGGGTTGGAGCAATGATTTGGCCATTAAGAGCTCTTCTTGCCTTTGCTGAGGACCTGGGTTCAAGTCTCCAGTACCTGTATCAGGCGGCTCACCACTGTCTGTAAGTCTAGTTCTAGGAAATCTGATTCTTTTTGGCCTCCATGGACATTTGGACACACGTGGTACAAACTCATGCAGGCACATGCACATAAATAAAAATAATCATTTAAAAAAAAATATGACTATGACCTTGGCATCCTCAAAGCCCATCCACTTGGAATAAAAACCAATTGCCCTTTGAGTGAGTGGTCTATATGCATCACATGGCCTGGCTTCCTCTGACTTGGCCCAGCCACCCACACGTTATAATTTACTTCAAGTTTCTATTCCACCCCACCTTGTCAGACCACAAGCAACATAAGGCTGTGAGTTTTTCCATACTTCATAAACTACTCCAGCCGGGGGCTGGAGAGAGTGCTTGCTTCTCAGTCGCCAGGACTGGAGTTTGAATCCCAGCACCTACCTAACACTCTGCTCATCCAGTGAATGCCTGTAACTCTACTTTCTACAGCAAGCAGAGGCGGGAAAATTGCTGGGCCCTGCTACCTTCTAGTGTAGCCAAGAAACTGTGAGTCCCAGGTTCAGGGAGAGACCTTGCCTCGAAGGAATAGGTAGAGACTGATATATGAGTATATTCAACACCCTCGTCTGGCCTCTGAGCACACTCATGTGCAAAAACACACACTCATAGATAAATAATGAGCCAGTTTTAAACTGTTGCAGCTCATGTAGCCACACAGGGGCCTGAGCTTGATGTTAAAACACATTTTTAAAAAGAAACACCATCTCTAGATTTATGCAAATCAGATATTTAAGTATTGACAAGTAATGAAATAGCCTTTTAACTCCAGGCGGTAGTGGTGCACGCCTTTAATCCCAGCACTCAGGAGGCAAAGGCAGGTGGATCTCTGTGAGCTCGAGGCCAGCCTGGTCTACAGAGCGAGATCCAGGACATCCTGTCTCAAAAAAACCAAAATAATAATAAAAATAATAATAACAACACTAATAATAATAATTTCTTGTTAACATTGAGCTGGGAGACTACGCCAGAGGCCAGAGATCTCTGACAGATGGGCCCTGGCGGAGGCCCAAACAAAATGAAAGATCAGTGGCCAGTTTTGTGGAACAGGCCCAGAGCCTTGTAGAAGTGGAGTAGAATGTTGGGAGGGCTCCAGTTTTGCTAAAGGCCCCTTATTTACATACTCATCCACAGCCAGCAGGGGGCACTCAAGGTTTCCAAACCCCGACCTTTCACCCCACCCACCTCATCTCTTACCCTCCATCCACTTAGAACTAAAGGCCAAGGGAAGGTCTGTGTAGGGTATGTGACGTAGATGAGGCCCTCAAGAGACATGGAATGTGCTGGCACCTTGAGCTTAACCTCCTAGCTTCTGGAACTTTAAGAAATAAATTCCTATTGTTTATAAACTTCACAGTCTGAAGCGTTTTCCTGCCGTACCCCAAGCAGACTGGGATGCATGGTGGCTGATGGTCCTTCCTTCTGTGCTTATTTACAACTTCAGTGGGGGAGGTGCTGTCTCCATTTTTGGTGAAGGTGTCTTAGTTTCTTCTCTCGTTGATACAATAAAACATTCTGACAGAAGCAACTTAAGGGAGGAGGGGTTTCTTCTAGCTCACAGTTCCCGGGGACAGTCCATCACGACAGGAGGACGCGATACCTCAGTAAAACCCCCCACGCTATCCCCTACAGACAAAGAGAAGCTTAAACCAGGATTCCTAAGTGTAGATAAGAACTTAGACCCCTTTTCCTCAGGTGGCTGTATCTGCTACAGGGACTTTGGAAAACACAGTCAGGATATTCGACCAAAAGACTAAAAAGGGAGGCGGGTTAAAATACATTATATGGTCTGTGCCTTTAAGAACTAGCCTCACAAAGAAAGGGGAGCGCTCCTTCCAACCTCCCTGCTGTGAGTGAGAGATTTGGAAGAGCCTCCCTGGAGGCTTGTAAACTTAGAAAACACCTTACTTTTGCATTCTGTACCTAAAGTCTCCAGTGGTGGCTTTGGGGATGTGATCTAGGCACAAGACCCTCACTCTGTTGTCTCAAAAAGGGGGCTTTAGACAAAGATATCTCAATATAGATAGACCCAGGCCAGTTTCAAGTCCCCAGAAATGATGGCGCCAGCCCCAGGAACAAAAGAACAGAATCAGGATGTCTGATGGTAACCAATTAACCACGAGATGCCCCTCTCCGGAGATAACATGACCAGACCCTGGAGAGGAGTTGTAAAACTCCTGACAGGGCAAACAGATAAGCTAGAATAAGATAAAGTCCAGGCCTGTGAAAAACTGGACCAATCAAGGATGGACCCGTACTAACCCCCTCCCCTCTAAGAAATTTTATGGGTTTTGCATATAAAAACTAACTTCCCCAAGAAAGAATAACTCTTCTCTGCCTCACTTGAGATGGCTTGAGTTGAGTTCCCTGTCATGACTTGTAGCAGATAAACCTTGCTTTTTCATTCTGGTATGCTCGTCCTTGGTGGTCTCTCTGGGGGTTACGATCTGGGCACAACAGAGGACAAGGCAAGAGCTTGAAGCAGCTGGTGAGATAGCATCCACACCCAGGAAACAGACAGGGATGAAAGTCCCCGCATGCTCAGCTGCCTCTCTTTGTTTTCTGCAGACCAGCCTCCCTTGCCCAATGAATGAGTGGCCCTGCCCATAATTGAGATGGGCCTTCCAGGCTGGAGAAATGGCTGGGGGTTTAAAAGCACTTGTTGCTCTCGCAGAGGAATTGGGATCAGTTCCCAGCACCCACATAGTGCCTCACAAGCAGTTCCAGGGACCCCTTGGCCCTCTGACTTCCAGGCACACATAAGGCGTGCATAGATATGTGCACGCGGAACACTCATACACATACAATAAAATAAACAAATCTAAAATTATTCCTTAAATACGTCTTCCCACATCAATTCAGGCACAGCCAAAGGCCCACCTCCTAGGCCATTTTCGATTCCATCAAGCTGACAAGTGACGTCATCACAGGGAAAGGCAAGCCGTACAGCAGTAGGGGATGGACCTTGACTCCAGAGTCTATTGCTCATCTGCCCAAGAGTGAATGCCTTTGTGAACCAGAAGAGGCCAAAAGGAGCCCCGCAGAAGCCAGAGGGGACTGCTATGGTGGTTGAACCTGAACCTCGAAGGACTTGAAACCCTGCTTTATTCACTGCTCCCAGCTCCCCTACTGAAAGCTCTCATGATTCAAACCAGCCATGTCTTCCTCCCCTCAGGTCCCCTGTCTCTCTTCAGCTGAACCTTCTTTCTCGTGGCTCCCTTCCTGAAGCAAGTTGCTGTTTGATAACAGAGCTGCTGCAGAAATGAAGTAAACCCTCTCTGCTCTTTTAACAAATCAAGGATCAGCAGAAA
Source organism: Peromyscus leucopus (assembly GCF_004664715.2). Lineage (NCBI taxonomy): Eukaryota > Metazoa > Chordata > Mammalia > Rodentia > Cricetidae > Peromyscus > Peromyscus leucopus. Next base: position 50,298,740 of record NC_051086.1, read on the forward strand.
GCAGGCAGAGGGACCAGCGGTGATGGAGGCCCTTTTCGAGGAATGCAGAGCCAGCCAGCATCTCCCACCCTAGAGGGGCTCAGGATTAAATGCCAAAAGAAAGGTCCGTGAGCTGGGTGTTGTGGCACACCTTTGTAATATCCTAGTGCTAGAGAGGTTGAGACAGGGCAATTATCATACATTTGAGAAGAGTCTGGGTTACATAGTGTGTTCCAGGCTAGCCTGGGCTACCGTAAAAACACTAAGTCTGTTAAAACAAAAGTAAAAACAAAAACTGGGAAAGGTGGTACACTTTTGTAATCCTGGCACTTGGGAGGTAGGAATAGGAGGGTCAGGAGTTCAAGGTCAGTCTCAGCTCAGGAAACAAACGAACAACCACAAAACCCCAAGCCAAACTAAAGATCACTGGGCCACACCTTTGAGGATTTTCAAACCTGCTCCTCTGCCCTGCCACAGTCTTGATAACTTAGCCTCCCTCTGCCCCTCCACATCCTTCCAAGGGCCTGTCAGGTCTCCTGGCACTCCGGCTCCTTTAGTCCATTCAGCCAGATGGCTCAGCCAGAGGAGCCATCTCTGGCTGGTGTCCATAACACGAGGGCAACAGCAGGTCTGTGCAGATGTGTGGAATGTGGGTGCAGGAGGCCTGCGGTGGTACAAACCTGAGCCTCAGCAAAGCAGATCCCTGTAAATGCTGCTGCCCTCGCCCCTGCCGCCGCCGCCGCCGCCGCCGCCGCTGTGGCCGCCGTTGTTTTTGCACACTTCTCCACAATTTGCCAAGTTACACAGAGTTCAGTTGGTAAAGCGTGCCCCCCACCCCACCCCACCTCGGAAAGCCTTGCAAGAGAAAGCTCCTGCTGTGAATGCACTAATCAGATCCGGGAGAAGTGGCTCCCGCACCTTCCCCGAAATGTGATAATCCCGCTTCTAATTTACTGATTATGCAACAGGAAAATGTCCTGGTAATTTCATAAGAAGAGCACATTAGCCTGCTCATGGATCTCGAGTTTCCTGGTGAAATCATGAATAATATCGGCTCCCTTTAATAAATGGCACCCGCATGGAACATCAAGAATAATTACTTTGTTTATTAACATGCGGTGATTAACATTTCAAAAGCAATTTAAATAAATACAGAGAGAATCCAAGGAGGGGCCCCAAGGCAGTGATCTGGATGGAGTAAGAGAGTCATTTGAACTTGGCAACTTCAAAGTCGTGTTTTCAGCCAAGTGTCACTGGTGATACACACCTGAAATCCCAGCCAGCCGCAAGTAGAGGCAAAAGGATCTCAATTTTGAGGCTAATGTAGGTTACATAGCAAGATTCTGTCTGAAAAAATCAAAATAATTAATATAGTATAATAGTAAATTATGATACTTGGCATTCTGTATTGCCTGTCACCAATATATGCACCAGTGGTTCAAACCACACCTGAGAATTCTAGGCCAGGGCATGTGGATGCCAAACACGTTCCCTAGATGTTCTTTCTGCCAAGACTCCGGGGCCTGGGGCCCAAAGTCCTTCTCCAGCTGTCTTCAAGGAATTAGAGGCTGCAGCCAAGGGTAAAACCCACTGACTGCAGTTGGTAGAACCCTCTCTCAGGAGTATGAATTCTGCAAATAAAGAAGTCTTTTGTTTGGGACTGGAGAGATGGCTCATTGGTGATGATCCCTGGCTGATCTTCCAGAAGACCTGAATTCAAATCCCAGCAGTCTTGTGGCTGTTCATAGCATTTGTTCCAGGATACCTGACACCCTCTTCTGGCCTCTGAAGGCACTATATGTATGTGATGCACAGACACACAAGCAGGCAAAACACCCATACATATAAAATTAAAAATTAAAGTTTGTGTTTGTGTGGTGGTATTATGTTCCCCAAAATATTGTGCACCCTAATAAACTTATCTGGGGTCAGGGACAGAACAGCCACTAGATACAAAGGCTAGATAATGGTGGCACTCACCCTTTTAGTCCTAGCATTCAAGAGGTAGAAATCCCCTGGATCTCTGTGAGTTCAAGGCCACATTGGAAACAGCCAGGCATGGTGACACACGCCTTTAATCCCAGAAGGCGAGCCTTTAATCCCAGGGTGTGATGGTAGAAGGAAGAAAGGTATATAAGGCATGAGGACCAGAAACTAGAAGCATTTGGCCTGGTTAAGCTTTCAGGCTGTGAGTAGCAATTCAGCTGAGATTCATTCTGGTTGAGGACTCAGAGGCATCCAGTCTGAAGAAACAGAATCAGCCGAGTAACTGGCAAGGTGAGGTGGCTGTGGCTTGTTCTGCTTCTCTGATCTCCCAGCATTCACCCCAATAACTGGCCTCAGATTTGTTTTTATTAATAAGACCTGTTAAGATTCCTACTACATGTTCGTTTATTTGTTTTTTAGATGGGATCTTGCCAAGAGACTCAGGCTAGCCCTGAACACGTAAACTGGAGTGTCCCTCCTGCATCTTCCTTCTAAGAGTTTGGGGCTGTATGTACATACCACAGCACCAGCTAAAGTTTTACATCTTCCTGTATTTTATTATGTGCAAAGGAAGGAAGGGAGGGAGGGAGGGAGGGAGGGAGGGAGGGAGGGAGGGAGGGAGGAAGGAAGGAAGGAAGGAAGGAAGGAAGGAAGGAAGGAAGGAAGGAAGGAAGGAAGGAAGGAAGAAGCCTTGGGAAACGGGACTGAGATAGGGTCCTGGAATGTGGAGACTGCCCTAGGATATTGGGGTAGGTTCTAAATGGTTGCCACCACATGTATCTTTTTTGTTGGTTGCTTTGTTTTGCAATACTGCAGCTCAATGTCAGGGCCTTGCTTTTGCACTGAGCTACATCCTCAGTCCTTGGGTTGCTTGGTTAGTTGGCTTTGGCTTTGTTTAGTTTTTTGTTTGTTTGTTTGTTTTTGGTAACAGAACAGATATATTTTAGATAAACAGGTCATCTTCAAACACTTCAGAGATCTACAGAATATGGCATTTAAGATGTTTTAATAACATAGATTCTTTTTTTTATGACTATGAGACATGTCTGCTCCTTGCAGTACCAATCTACTTCAGAGAAGATGATGGGCATCAAAGAAACTCCATTTGGAGTTTATTTTCTTTGTGGCAAAAGTTAGCCACTGGGCAAGAAAGTGCCCTTGCCTCAAATGTTGATAGTATGCTGTCCAAATGGACAAACAGGACACAAAAGAAAGGACTGTTGAACCTTGCCAAGACAAGGCAGGAAGGCCCTTTAGAAAATCCTGATTCACAGATGAGTCTGTTAGATATTCTAGGCCTGTAGGCTGAAGACGGATGCTCCAACATTGCAGATGAACCTTGAGTGATGTGTCCAGGCAGCCAGCTGTTTCTGTCATTTCTCACATATTTTGGAAGTCACTTGCTTGCACTTCCTGCTTACTTAGGTAATATTATTTCCTTCTTGGGTCTCTGAGGGAGTTGAAGACTAGATAGTTTTCCTTGTTAACAAATTCAGAAAAGAAACTCACTAAAGAGGTATAAAGTGTATAAGTTTGAGAAACATCAAAAGATAGTATTCAATTGGAAATACAAGTTAGGATAGAAAGTGAATTAGGTACAACATTTTGAACTCACCAAAATAGGGTAAATAATGGAGTATTTTCTCTGAATCTATCAAATGTTAATGTACAGGACATTGTTAATGTAATTCTTGACTGTATATATTGTATATACTTATTGTATATAGTTTTTCTTATATTAGTTATAAACTTTTATTATTTTAGATGAAAAAGGGGAAATGTGGTAATATATTGTGTACCCTAATAAAATTTGCCTGAAGATCAGAGAACAGAACAAGCCACTAGATTAAACATAGATGCCAGGCAGTGGTGGCACACACCTTTATTCCTAGTACTTGGGAGGTAGAGATCCATCTGGATCTCTGTGAGTTTAAAGCCACCCTGGATTACATGAGATTGATTCAGTCTAGGAGAGAAACAGAGTCAGGCAGTAGTGGCACACACCTTTAATCCCAATACTTGGGAGTCACACACCTTTAATCCCAGCACTTGAGATTTCATGCCTTTGCTTGGGAAACATACATGCTTTTATTCCCAGGAAGTGATGGCTGGGCAGAGAAGGGTATATAAGGCACCAGGAGACAGGAACTAAAGGTTTTTCAGGCTGAGGAGTTGGTGAGATAAGAGGTGGTGGCTGTCGCTTGTTCCTTTGTCTCTCTGATCTTCAGGCAAATTTTATTAGGGTGCACAATATATTACCACAGGGTATCAGTGTATAGCCAAAATCTATCCATCAATTCACCATCTTTCTGCCTTTTTACAATAAAGAGATGGGGAGTGTGGAGGAGAAGCCTCAGTGGGTAAAGTGTTTGCCTCCCAAGCATGAGAACCTAAGTTTGGATACTCAGCATGGCAGCAGACATCTGTAATCCCAGTTGTGGAAAGGAAGAGACATGTTCAGTGAGAGACCCTGTCTGAAAACATAAGGTAGACTAAGGAAGATACCCTATGTCAACCTCCAACCTCCACACCCACACATATACACGTGGAAAAGTGTACACGAATGTGCTCAAAACACACACACACACAGAGAGAGAGAGAGAGAGAGAGAGAGAGAGAGAGAGAGAGAGAGAGAGAGAGAGAGAGAGAGAGAGGACAAAGACTGGAGCAGTGAAGCCACACATCCAGAAATGCTGGTAACCTCCAGGGAAGCCAAGAGATACAAGTTACTTTCCCTTAGGGGTCTCTACTGCCTGACCGAGAATTGGCTTGGCCGTCTGCTACAGCCTGCATTCCCTTGAAGATACTAAAGGAGTGAAGCATTCAGGGAGAAGGAGGCAGAGCTCAGGCTCCTGGTGTCTTTGCAGAAGCATGTGGGGCAGGGGTCCTGGTGCCTCGGAAAGGAGCGGGCATGTCTCAACAGCTTGATGTCACCAGGGCAAATTGGTTTTGATGGTCTGGCTCCCCCAACTGTAGGAGAGTAATTGTATTTTGTTTTCAGCCACCAAGTTTATATTAACCCATTATAAGTAATCACAGGAACCAAAGCCAAGACTGTGCTTTCAGCCTAATCTGAACACAAGAATATTTCTCTTTGGATCATCCAGTGTGGAGCCAATGTGAGATATCTAGTCTCATCTTGTCATAGCAACTCTGTTCCTGAGTCAGTGGGTTCTATACACATGAACTAGTCAACCTAACCTTCTCTTAAATGCTCATGTCTCCCTCAGTCATCTAAGGAAACACCAGAGCACCAATGCACAGGCTCCCACTTTGGGCAACCCTCACCTAGTCCTGCATGCCTTGGGAAGTCTCCACACAGCAGCTGGGCTTTCCAAACTGCTCCATTGAGTACAAATTTCATGTGAAAATGATCAGAAGAAGAAAAAAACAAAAACAAAAACAAAACCCAGCTCTTTTAAAAATAGAAGCCATTGCTCCTGCAAAAATCTACAGAGCCAGATTTTAAAATGCAGAATTTAGCGAACTCATCAGTCTTGGGAGAGTAACTACTATACAGATACGGACTTACAGGGGAAGGAGGGAGCCATGGAGTATGCCAGCAAGCAGCTGGATCTGGTGGGCAACACAGCTAAGAGGAGCCTGTTTACCTAGTCTGTACCAGAATTGCAGGTCCCATGACTTCTCTCTGCTGTCTTAAGAGAAGAATTTTCCACAGGTAATACAGGAAGGGCTATGAGAGGGAAGCCCCAAGGGGTGTCTGCCAAGAACCCTCATATGGTAGACTTGATAAGGTCCCAACAGAAGCAGAATACGCAGACTGCTGAGGTGTTTCCCAAGGGCTAGAGAGATGGCTTAGCAACTAAGAGCACTTACTGTTCTCTCAGAGAACCCAAATTCAGTTCCCAGTATCCATATCAGAGGGTTCATAACCTCTCTAATTCTTGCTCCATGGAAATCTGAAGCCTTCTTCATCAGATTTATGAACATGAGTTCATAAATCCACACACATATAGACATAATTAAAAATAAAATAAAATAAAAAACTTTAGGCAGGCAGTGGTGGCACACACTTTTAATCCCAGCGCTTGGGAGACAGAGGTAGGTGGATCTCTTTGAATTGGAGGCTAGCCTAATCTACATAGCATGTCCAGCTAGGCCTACAGAGTGAGACCCTGTCTCAAGTCATAGGGGCCAGAGAGATGGCTCGTGGTTAAGAGCACTTCTTGATTTCTAGTACCCAAATGGTGGCTCACAACCAAACTGTAACTCAAATTCCAGAGGATACATTGCCCTCTTCTGACCTCTGCAGGCATCAGACATGTACATGTACATCTACACGGGCAATACACTCATACACATAAAATTAAATAGATGTTTAATTTAACATATATATATATATACATATATATACATATATATATGATAAAATTTTTAAGTTCTTTTTTTTTTTTAAGTTGCCTAAGACTAGAGCAAGCTCACCTTCATCCCAAGATGGGCCAAGACTGGGCAGTCTCTACTCTGGCCCAGTATGCCTCTGTAAATCTGGCAGTAGATATGGATTAAGCAATGGGTTCTGATTTGAATATGTCCCCTAGAATTCCGTATGCTGGAACCTTGGTCCCCCATGTAGCTATAGTGAGAGAGAGGTGGGACCTCTAGGAGGTCAGTGGGTCTTCAGTCTTGCCCTTGTGACCTCATGAATGACTAAACCTGAATGGATTAGAGAATTAATGTGTTTTTTAGAACTGACTTCCCAGCACTGAGGTTCTGAGCAGGTGATGGCCAGGCCATGCTCTTGGCCTCCCAGCCTCTCCACTGTGAGCTAACTAGACCTCATGTCTCTTTTCCAGAGTCACAACTTACTCTACAAATTGACTATTGCATGATGAGCTGACATTAGCTTCTTCATGTATGCAACTTAACAGGTGAGGTCAGATATTTTAGAATTCACTTATGTTGATTTCACAACTGGAGGGGGCATTTTGGCTGGTTGGTTGGTTGAACATTTGCTTGCCATGTAGAAGGTCCTAGGTTCAATCCTAATAGTGCATTAAAAAAAATCAAATGCTTCTGGAAACTTCCATATCTAGGCTGATCCTTAGAATCAGCAGTACCGGAGCAGCCGGGTACCATGGTAACGAGAGAACTGAAGGAGAGTAAATCTGAGGCAGGGCTGGATCAAATCTGATGAAAGTGAAGTTAAGACAGAAAGACCATAGCGCTGCTTATGCTCCAGACCCAGTCACACCTGAAGCTTCCTCCCTCTGAATTTCTCATTTATATGAATCAATTCTTCACCTTTTTTTAAGGTGGGATTTTCTTGCTGTTGCTCACATGTTATAGTATCCTGATCATTTGGGGCTGAGACACAGACTGTGCTTATGTGGGAACAGTGCCTATGGCTTGGATAGACAGCTATATTGTAAAAAGCGCTCCTGCCTGCTTTGAGCTGTCAAGCTGAACTGGGTTGTAGTCTCCACTTGCCCTCTGGGTTTCCTTGGAAGGCAATAACTTTCCCAGCCATGCTTAGAGACCCTGTGACCGTGGGAGGATTTTCTCCTTGAAGTAACTTGCTTCTTCAATGGTGGCTCACTTCCTGATATTCCCAACTCTTGTATATTCCCTGTGCAGGACTGACTTAACCTAAGGCATTGTAGGCATAAAATGTTGTAAGTCAGTCCTGCTGGCTTTAGGAGCACTGTGTCTGGGGAAACCAGCTGTATTTCATGAGGAAACCCAGGTCATCTATCATAGTAACTTTCCTGTTGCTGGGATAAAAATTCCCTAATAATAGCCACTTAAGGGTGAAAGGGTTTATTCTGGCTCACAGTAGGAGGTAGGTAAAACCCATGGACGTTATGGAGGGGAAGTCAAGAGATCAGGAGCCTGAAGCAACATCTACTGTCAGGAAGAAGAGATCCGTGAATGGGCACGCCCAGCTCTCTTTCTTATACAGTGCAGGGTCCCAGACTTTGGAATAGTGTTACCTGCAGCAGGTGGTTCTTCCCACCTCTTTTAACTTACTCAAGATAATCTACCACAGACATGCACAGAGACCTATTTCCCCGGGGGATTCTAGATCTAGGCAAGTTGACAGCTGAGATCAACCATCATATCACATACCCACAGACCAGTTCATATGTAGAACTGAACCCTTGGGCCAGCAGCCCTGTGAGCGAGCCATCTTGGAAGCGGATCTGTCAGCTCCAATCTGGCCCCAGATGACTGTAGCCCAGGCTAAATTGTTGACTGGAAGTTCATGTGCAGTCTCAAGCCAGAAGCTCCCAGCTGCTGGCGAATCCCTGCCTGCTAGAGTGTTTGAAGCCAATAATATGTTGGAGCATTACTGGTGCCCCAGCAAGAGGCGACAGATGAATGCTTCAGCCTTCTGCTTTCTTCGGGACCATTGCTTCTTCCTGGCAATTTCCCTGCTAAGCCATCTCTCTGATTTCCTCACTAGACACCTCGTGATAATGATGGCCCTGAAGCGTTGCTCTAAGAGAAGCCGACTTCTCTGTTGTCTGTAAGTAAAGGTCTCACTCTGAAGCTCAGGCTAGCTTTGAATGTTTGACAATCTAATCTCAAACCCTGAAATGGTTATGAGACACCACACCTGGCTCATGAAAACTGGTGTCTTTCTTATTTTTTTTTCTCTCCTCTCTAGGAAAGGGTTAATGTAGACTAGGCTGGCTTTTAGCTTACCTCACTATGTATCAGAGATTGGCCTTGAAGACCTGATCCTCCTGCTTTTGGCCTCCTAAGTGCTAGGATCCTAGGTATGCAGCCCCACATCTGGCTCATGAAAACTGGTTTCTTTGGGCACCTCAGTAAACTAGGAAGATTCTATTTCCCTCATGAGATTGGTGTTGCCTGGTTTGCCCCATCCTCCCAAAGCAGAGAGGAACTGTCCACAACCAGGAAGTTGGAAGAGTCTTAGGAATTCTGTGGAACAGTATGCCAGCATTGTCATGGCAACAGCTCCCTGGTGGGTCCAGGCTGCACTCCCATGCACGGGAAGTGGTTCCCGAGTGCAGTGGGCATCTGAAGGAGGGGCTGCCAGGGAACAGAAGGAGCTAAGACCAGAGGCTTAGCCAGTGTCCCAACCCCATGGCCAGGAGAAGAAAATTGACAAACCTGGTCCTAGAGAACCGAGTGCCCTTGACTCTGGGCCTAACCAAAGTCACCCACAAGAGCAAATCTATTCCCAGTCTGTACTCCAGGTACTCCTTGGTGATGTGCTCAGATCTGGGCTACAGAGAACTTCCAGCTTCTAGAAACAAAGGTTAATAGATTCTATCATTAGCCATGCCAGCGTGCCACCAAGCTGGGTTGTATGTGAACATCACTTAGAAGCTTTATAAAGTGGTGATGCCCAGCTCCCACCTCCAGAATCATCTCTAGGAGATTCTATAGCAGTGGTTCTCAACCTTCCTAATGCTACGCACGACCCTTTAATAAAGTTCCTCATGTTGTGGTGTGCCCCCACAACCAAAAAATTATTTTCATTGCTACCTCATAGCTGTAATTTTGCTACCGTTACGAATCGTAATGTGGATATCTGTGTTTTTCCCATGGTCTTACACGACCCCTGTGAAAGGCTCATACACCCTTCACAGGGGTCGCGACCCGCAGGTTGAGGACCGCCATGTTTAGAGTGTAGCTAAGTGTAGGAAGCAACAGTGCAAGGCCAAGGTCGAAAGCTGTGCCCAAGAACTCACCTGGGAAACTTAAGAAAGAATGAAGCATTCCAGCTTGCCTCAGCTCACAAGCTTCTGAGTTGACCCCATACCCCCCCCCCCATGAGAGAGCATCTCATCTGGCAGAATGTGACCTTGAACGTCTAATCCTTCTGTTTCCTCCTCTCAGAGACTGAGATTAGAAGTGTGCACCACCACACAGTTTCACACACACTGGGTGAGCGCACTACTACCGACGGATGGACGCACATGCAGCCAGGTCCCCAGTATCTGAATTGTCACCAGCTCTCCAGTAAACCTGGTGAGGTGCTAGTGGTGTGATGCGCCACTGCCCCGGTATAACATAGAGCGAAGCTTTGTGGAGAGAAAAGTCAGTCAGGATAGGGGTAGCGAGAGGGGAGAAGGGGAATTGCAGGCTTGCCAGGGCCTTCATCTACCCCCTGGGGTTGGATCTAGACTGGGATGCTGCCTGGAAGATATTAAATTAAAAATATTTGTGTGGACCAGAAATGATCCTACGTGGATTATTTCTGGATGGCTCGATCTAATATCAGTGGTTACAAGAGGCTTTTGTAAGATTTTATTTTTCACCAAGACTGGAGTGAGAGCAGAGTTCAAGGTCCTCAGTAGCCTCATGAGGCTCTCAGGCAGCTAGCCAGCAGCCTCTGCCCATGGTGAGGGGGAAAATCGGTGGGAGAAACTCATCGCAGGCTAAAGGCTCTAATCTGCTAAACGACCTGGTAAAGACACACACCATCTACGTGTCTCTCTCCCTTGTATTATGAATACTTAATTTCCTTTTTAATCTTTTTCAGGTTGCAAAGGTAATTTGAGCTCACTGTAGCTAATAAGTCAATGCCAAGATCTATAAAGAAAATCAATTCTCTTCCCACCCTCTTGCTCCGTTCCCAGCCTCTTCTCCCAGGTAACCAATATTCAATCATCTCATTTAATTTCAGTTAGGAAATGAGTTGTTCCCACATAAATGAATTTGCCCAATAATCAAAATTGTTCATTTGACTCACAAACACTGGCAGTAACTTGAAGTCTTTTACCCCCAATAGATGAAGGTCCTTTAAGATATTCTTCAACAGTGAGTTGACTTTGAAAATGGATTAAATCAGGGCTAGGCATAGTCCCGTGGTAGAGCACATGGTTGGCATGCCTGGGGTCCTGGGTTCAATCTCTGGCACCAAGGCCAGGATGGATGCACGGTCATTGCTGTGCTCTGTGCACATTCATAATACTGACATAATATAAAGTCGTATAGTCTGCAAGTCTCTCTCCCTGGAGGGTTTACTTTGATTGCCCAGTGGCCTGTAGCATATAGAGACCAGAGGTTCTGTTCCCTTTTACAGATGAGGAAACTGAGTCTCTCTCTAGGCAGCCAGTGCTAGGGCTGATATTAATGTTACTTATCCTTTAAGGTCAGTTTGGGACCTCCTTGCTCACCTCTGCCCCAGGTTTTCTCAAAGCTTTGTCCATCATGAATATTACCAACCTTTGTGTTCGTACCTTTTGAGTGTGGTGCAAGGAGTCAGTCCCAGAGCCTCATGCATACTATGCATGTGTTCTATATCTGCAGCTATTAGCTATACCTAAGAAGCTAAGGATATCATTCTAGCTACTACACTTTAAATTAATTAATCAACTGATTTTGCAGGATTTGGGATTGAGCCTAGGGCTTTGCTCATGCTACGCAAGTGCTGTATCACTGAGCTATATCCCAAGCCCTTCTTAAAAACCAAAAACCACCTCTTTTATTAATATATATTAATTATACATAATAATGAATTTCATCATGACATTTTCATACCCAGGTGTAATGTGTTTTGGTCCTATTCACCCATAACCTTTCTGGTCTTCCTTAGCGATTATTTGAACTGTTGATAATTGCAGTGGGGAGCTTCCCAGCACAGGTTGGATTATGATCTCTATTCTAGTATAGGAAAGTGTTGGTGTGTACATGAGCTGCCATCCAGATGTGCCCCCTAGCCTCAGAAGAGAGGGTGGGTGTCAAGGGGACATAACTGTCATGCCAGGTTAGGTCAGAGGACTGGTGAGACATTGGAATTATTTGCAATTAAGTGTTAGAATCAGAGACAAGAGAGCTCAGAGGCCTTCCTATCTGAGAGAGATTGGCAAGGGAAAGGGGAACATGGATGTGCATGGGGCCCTTGGGTCCAGGAGTCCCCTGTGAAAGGAGGAATGAATGAGAGGGACTATGTTGTGGGGAAAGAGGGGTGTGGGAGGGAAGGTTTGGTGGAGGGGCAGAAGGTGGGTTAAAGGCTGGAGCCAGGTAGGGAGGATGGTACCCTTGAATCAAGTCTGTGGGGATCAGGAGGGGGAGGTGCAGGGGCTGGGGAAAGGGTCATCCCTGGGGAGGAGGCGGTGGCAGGAGAGTTCTGGTCTGTAGGACTAAAGTCCAGGGAAGAAGGTAAGTCAGAAGAGGGGCCGTATTTAGCAGAAGAGGGGTCATCTTTAGGAGGCTGGCGAGGAGGTTTCTCATGGAGAAGAGAACCTGAAAGATGAGGCAAGCCGAGTAATGAGAGGTGTCATAGTTGACAGACTGGGGTGGGAGTGCAGATAAAAGCTTGCACACCAGGGAGCCTTGGCCTGCTCTCCATGGCACTGGAGGAAAAATTCAACGTCTCTTGGAATTTGGAAGTCAAAGGCACCACTTTCTGACTGATGTGGAGGAAGGGTGTCCCTGTTCTGTGGAGGTTTGGCATCCCCTGAGAGGAAGAGGGCTGTCTTCACAGATTCTCTCAAGCACCTACTGTATGAACTGTGGAACCTTCCACTCAGTGCCAGGGTTCCTGGGAAGTCCAGCTTGTGGATGGTCAGAGTGGCAGAGCTTCCAGAGAAGGGAGCAAAGCCTCAAAACTCACCCAAAGTGGAATCAGCTGGTGGTGGATGTCGGGAATGCAATGAGATGGCCTCTGTCTGAGTTGCTCAACATGGAGTTGGCAGGTAGAGAAAGGTGATAGAGAGAAAAGGAGCAGAGGGGGGACCTACCAGAGAGTCCACCCTCCAATTCTTCAAAGGGGCCACTGTCCTGATGGGCTTTTTGTCAGCTAGACACAAGAGTTGTCTGGGAAGAAGAACCTCAACTGAGAAAATGCCTCCATTAGATTGCCTGTAAGCAACTCCATTGGGCATTTTCATGTGAGAGGGCCCAGCTCACTGTGGGCGGTATCACCCCTACCTAGGCAGGTGGTTTGGGGTTGTATAAGAAAGCAGGCTGAGCAAGCTAGTAAGCACTGTTGCTCCATGGTCTCTGCTTCAGTTCCTGCCTTCAGGTTTCTGCCCTGAGTTCCAGTTCCTTCCCCAGCTTCCCTTCACGAAGGACTCTAAGCTGTAAGGTAAAATAAAGCTTTACCTTCCCAAGTTGTTTTTGATCATGATGTCCATCACAGTAATAAAAACCAAAGAGAGCCACTGATGTGCAGTCAGCCAGAGGGAAGGAAAGACAGACAGGGAATCAGCAATGTTGAGGACAATGCAGACTTTTATTCTGGCGAATAGCATAGCTGAGGAGGCATTTGGGTTAGGGATCAGAGCCCGCCCCGTCTGCTTGCAGGGGCAGAAAAAGGAAAGGAAAGGGGGTTGAAAGGTTCCCTTGGGGGCCAGTGGTTTCCCATTGTCAGAGGTACATAGAGATAGGTAACCAGGAGTAGTGAGTTAAGGAATGTGGGTGATTGATGTACATCTATCTCTAGAGGCAGCCATTATGGAGCTGAGTCAATGGGGGAGGCAGGGCTAGGAATCTATGGAAAGAAATTTCTTTAATTCTGGGAACCCAGTCCAGTTTCTAGAACTATCACCATTAAACTAGAATGAAATGGAAGAGTTTTACAAAATGGTGTGACCATGGCTTACAGCTTGTGCCTTGTAGGCTAACTCCTTACAGGACATGGTTCTATGAGATTTTGCAGCTTGGGGCAGTGGGCAGGGCAGCTGCTGTTCCCAATCAACAGGTCCCCATGTGGTAGTCCCTGTAACTCTCCCAGCCTTACCTTCTGGTGACCACAGAAGGGCTTGGGAAACCTCTGTCTAGCAAAGGAAGCCTGACAGAGGAGGAACCAAGAGGAGTGTCAAGCTACATTCTATTTTCTCACCCAGCTTGTCCTCAAAGGCACAAAAGAGTAAGGATGCTTTCCCTTGTGAATAAAAAAAAAATATTTTCCACTAAACTTTGTACAAGGACAACTAGCTGATTAGAAATTCAATGACGATGGAGAGGTTGGAATGTTTCAAGTCAAATTATCTTGGGGCATTTTTAGTCTTCATAGTAATTTATCGTTCTCCTTTGTGTGTGAGTTAGCATCTTTGCAACTGTTAGGTACATGCTTTGGAATTTACAGATAGACCTACCTACCCCTGCCAATCAAAATGCTGAGTGTCATCAAATAACAACCAAGGCTTATAGCAGAGTGCTGTGGGATGGTCTGTATGTCAAATTACTCTGACTGGTCAATAAATAAAACACTGATTGGCCAGTGGCTAGGCAGGAAGTATAGGCGGGACTAACAGAGAGGAGAAAAGAAAGAACAGGAAGATGGAAGGAGTCACTGCCAGCTGCGGCCATGACAAGCAGCATGTGAAGATGCCAGTAAGCCATGAGCCACGTGGCAAGGTATAGATTTATGGAAATGGATTAATTTAAGCTGTAAGAACAGTTTGCAAGAAGCCTGCCACGGCCATACAGTTTGTAAGCAATATATGTCTCTGTGTTTACTTGGTTGGGTCTGAGCGGCTGTGGGACTGGTGGGTGACAAAGATTTGTCCTGACCGTGGGCAAGGCAGGAAAACTCTAGTTACAGCAGAGATTTCCCCACTTAGCTTTAGTCCACCTACCTAATGTTTCTCCAGTATATTTTAAAAGTGTCTTTATTTATGACTTTCTTTGTTCTGTTACCACAGAACCTTCATCAAACTGTTACCGTGATGGAACATGGAATTATGGGTAACCTAAATCTGTGTTCTCAGTCCTTGGTCATTCATATTTGGCTCCAGAATAAGCTATCTCTTGTCTCCTTTAAGGTAAGAATTCTTTTTGCACTGTCAGCATTCCTTACCTGCCAGGCCTGGAAGTTTCCCATAGACAGTTCTGGCTTTTTAATTCAGTGGTTTTAACCAAAACATTCCTTCAGGTCTGAATCTATCTCCACATACCCTAGATGATCCATGTCTTAGTTAGTGTTTCTATTGCTGCAACGAAACAACATGTCCAAAAAGAAATTTGGGGAGGAAAGGGTTTATTTGGCTTACACTTCCACATTGCTGTTCATTATTGAAGGAAGTCAGGACAGGAACTCTAACAGGGCAGGATCCTGGAGGCAGGAGGTGATGTAGAGACCACGGAGGAGTGCTGATTACTGGTTTGCTTCACATTACTTGCTCAGCCTGCTTCCTTATAAAATCCAGGACCCACTAGCCCAGGGATGACATTACCCACCATGGGCTGGGCCCTCCACCATTGATCACTAATGCCTTACACCTGAATTTCATGGAGGCATTTCCTCAACTGAGGCTCCTTTCTTTCTGGTGACTCTAGCTTGTGTCAAGTTGATGTACAGTACAATCCAGAAAGCCAACCCCTGATCTTCCCACCAGGCTCCTGCATTTTATCTATGGCTTTGGACAACAGGCACCAAGTCCCCAATCTACAGCTGAGGTAGCTGAGGCATGATGATGTATCCACTTATCATGGGCATGTAATTAGTAAGCAAAAAAGTTGGGACTCGGATGAACCTCATTATTTGAATCTTCATTAATAAATGGAGCTAATTATAGTCATTGAAGAGATGGTTCATTCTCTGTTGTGATTAATTCTGAGTTTATTTTTAGCTTTCAGAAGAATAGAGCCTTGTGGTAGGGTTTTGTTCTGAGAAAGAGCTGGTCTATTTCTGACAATCCTCCTCAGCCAGCTCCCTTTTCACGGAACAAAGTGGAGAACCTATGACCGGGTCATTCATTCCAGGTTTTTTAGCTTGATTTTGGAACGTCAAGATTCCTCCAGGGATTTGTATTAACCCGAGTGTGGCAGTTTAAATGTAATTGGCCCCCATAATCTCAGAGGGAGTGGCACTATTAGGAGGTGTGGCTTTGTTAGAGTGGGTATGGCCTTGGAGAAATTATGTCACTGTGGGGGCAGGCTTTCGGGTTTCCTATGCAGTCTACTTCCTGTTGTCTACAAGATGTAGGACTCACCGGGCAGTGGTGGCACACGCCTTTAATCCCAGCACTCGGGCCAGCACTCGGGAGGCAGAGGCAGGTGGATCTCTGTGAGTTTCAGGCCAGCCTGGTCTACCAAGTGAGTTCCAGGACAGGCTCTAAAGCTACACAAAGAAACAATGTCTCAAAAAACAAAAACAAAAACAAAAACAAAAAAACAAACAAACCCCCCCAAACAAACAAAAAAGATGCAGGAGTCTCAGCTACTTCTCCTGAGCACCATGTCTGCCTGCACACCACCATGTTCCCCACCGTGATGATAACTGACTGAAACTGTAAGCAAGCCACCCCAATCAAATGTTTTCATATATAAGAGTTGCCATGGTCATGGTGTCTCTTCACAGCAATAGAAATGCTAAATAAGACACCTAGCTACTCAACTTTTCACCCCCTTGGTAGAGGTACACCATAAACAAATGTAAACAGTGGCTTCAGCCCAGTGCCACTTCAGAAAGGGTAGCAATAGTCTCTTTGAGAGGGACAAGAGAAGCAAGCCTAAACAAACAGACAAGGCTGTTCTGCACTGTCCTGCCAGCTTCGAGGATGCCTCCGCCTTCAGCCCTAGGATGGGCGGCCATTCTCATGAACCACTAAAGTGTCCTAGGTGTTTCTAAGGAGTCAGTTGTCTTGGGGACAGATATCTCACGCTTCAGATAATGCTAATAAAGGCCCTGGAGTTGGACCTGGATCCTGACACTAGAGACTTTTCTGTGGTTTGGTCTCGACTCTGAGCCTTGATAGTCTGTTTTCATTTTCTCCCCAAGGGCAGTCTAATTTCTCCCCTTCCAGGCTGAGTAGCATAGGAATGAGCTGGAAGTACCCTATTCAAAAGACAGACTTATTTCTTTTTCTTTTTAATTTTTTTTGTCTTTGACAGTGCTGTTGATTGAACCCAGGGCCTACTACATGCTAGGCAAGTTTCCACTAATGAGCCACACACACCTCCATCCCCAGACTTTAATTTATAAGTGTTATTTTTGGCCCCACAACTAATTTAGTTTATCCAAGTGCCACCTCAATCACCTGCGTTGGAGGAGATCTCTTGAGGTGGGAATTTGTCCTGTCTTCAGGGTCCCTATGTGAGGGAAATGAGAAAGTGGGCTTTCTCTCTCTCTCTCCAGGCTCCTCCTCACTTTTTCTTATCTTCTGTCTCTCTGGTTCCTACCATTTTCTTTTCTTTCTTCATTCATATGCTAATATTACTGTCAAGTAAAATCACAAGCCTTTGCTTTAGGTTAGACTCCTGTACTGGCCCCAACAGACCACCTCTCCCTCTAAAAGAATCAAAATGGAGTCACTCAAGCTAAGTTCCTAACACCACCCTGCAGCTGCTTAACTGACCTCAGAAATCAGAGTGATCACAGCCAAAGCTCCAAACAGCTTTGGACAGAAAGATAATGGCATTTTCTTGGCCTTAACCACAGGGAATGACCCTCGGTTACCTGCTAGTGGCTATAGGTTCTTTTTGTCTTGTCTTGACTCTGCCTCCACCTCAAAAGACAAGTAACTGAAGGACCCAGCCTTCTTTCTGTTTTCTGCTCCCTGTGTTGGGGTCTGAAGTCAGGGCCTTGCCCTTGCTGGACAAGCACTCTCCTAGCCAACCCCACCGATCTTTTCTTGTTTTGCCCCTTTTCTATCTATAAACCAACAGGAGCCTCTCCTGGGTTCATTGAACACATACTCTGTTTTATGAGTGAAGTTATTATCAGCTTTTGCTCTGCAGCTGGGTTCTTTCTCCCTCAGGGAACCATGAAACCAGTAAGACCACAGAGCCAAATGAAAAGTGTAGACATTAATTCTTCCCAGAATAGGAGAAGTCAGGAGAGACA
Source organism: Peromyscus leucopus (assembly GCF_004664715.2). Lineage (NCBI taxonomy): Eukaryota > Metazoa > Chordata > Mammalia > Rodentia > Cricetidae > Peromyscus > Peromyscus leucopus. Next base: position 50,316,435 of record NC_051086.1, read on the forward strand.
GACTCACAAATCAACTTTTTTTTTTTTGAAACAGACTCTTAGGTAGCCCAGGCTAGCCTCACAATTGATATGTGGCCAAAGATGGCCTTGAATTCCTGACCCTCTTGCCTCCATCTCCTAAGTGCTAGGATTACAGGTGTGTGGCCCCATGCCTGACTCTCACAAATCAACACCCGAAAACAAGATAAAAAAAAAAAAAAGAAAAGAAAAGAGAAAAAAATCAACTTCTCAACCCTTGGATCTGGAGGCCTGGGTTGTGCGTGCCAAGTGAAGGACATGAGAGATGGAGATGGGCTTTAAAAGGGAAAGAATATCCATGTACTTTCTAGAAGTGGGTGGGACTCTTCCTTTTCATTTCTCTTACTGTTCCTTTCAGGCCTCGTCAAGGCGACTGTTGACCACTAATGGGGTTCAGGTAGTGGTAGAATTCATTTGGCATGCAGATGGGAGTATAATGAAGCTAAAAGTTGTCAGGTGGTCAGTCTGGCAGCCATCTTAGATCCATCCAGTTATGGCTGGTCTACCTGATGAGGGAATTCCAGCTTTGAGGCCTCCTGTCTTCTTGGGAAGGATATATATATTCAAGATTCAAAGGGTTGCTCATCCCAGGCTGCAAATGCAGCCAAGTAAGATTTTCAACAAGGCTGGCATGATGGTGGACACCCACGTAATCTCAGTGTTTGGGAGGTGGAAGCAAGAAGGAAAAGATGCTCAAGGTCAGGTCAGCCTCCTGAGTGCTGGGGTCCCACAACTGAGTCACTGAACCTGACTTTCTCATTTTAAAGGATGATGGACCCAGCCAAATAAGGTACCAATAGAAAGGCTACCAACTTAAAAATGGCAGTGTTCTCTTTGCAAAACCCTGGCTGGCCTGTAACTCACAGAGATCCTCTTCCTTTGTCTCTGTCTCTCTCTGTTTCTCTGTCTCTCTCTCTCTGTCTCTCTCTCTCTCTCTCTCTCTCTCTGTATGTGTGTGTGTGTGTGTGTGTGTGTGTGTGTGTGTGTGTGTGTGTGTGTGTGTATGTGTAAGTGCTCTCATAGGCCGGAAGAGAACACCAGAATCCCTGGAGCTGGAGCCATTAGAGGTGGATGCTGGAGAGCAGCAGTTATTTTAACCAATGTTTCAGGTCCCCCACTGTGATTCTTACACACACAACTTTTGGGATCTCGGGTTGGGCCATCTGGCGAGACTCCAGTGGAGGCATTGAGGGTGGGGCACTTTGCTTTTCTTTACAACACCCAGTGCCAGCTTCCTCCTGCACTCCAAGAAGGGAACCAACCAGGACCCCTGTTTCATTTTGCTTCATGATATGCTTTGTGGAGACAGAGCCCCTGTGTGGCCTAGACTGGCCAGGAACTTACAGAAGTCCTCCTGCATCAGCCTCCCCAGGGCTGGGATGACAGACATGAGCCACCGCGCCCACCTCCAGTTACTTTCTCTAGAATCATGATTCCAAAATACGAATTTGCTGGGCATCTAGGTAGGTAGCACATGTCTCACCCCAGCACTCTGGAGGCAGAGGCAAGGGGATCTCTATGAGTTCAAGACCAGCGTCATCTACATAGTGAGTTTCAGGCCAGGGAGTCCTTTTTAAATAAGTAAAATAAACCTTAAAGAAAGAAGTATATATCCCCATTATGTTTGTGTTTATAGTAGAATTGTGTTTAATATGCACATATCCATTCATCTTACGTCATTTGTGATATGTGGCAATCTTAATGACAGAAGTGCATAGATAAATCCATTTGGTGACTCTCTGCCATCTCCACTACGTTGCCTAGGTTTGTGCTAACTTGACACAAGCTAGAGTCATCTGAGAAGAAGGACTCTCAATTGAGAAAATGGCTCCATTGGACTGCTTAAAAGCAAGTCTGTGGGACATTTTCTTGATTAATGATTAATGCAGGGGGGCCCAGCCCACTGTAGATGATGCCAGGGGTGGGTGGTCCTGGGGCAAATTAAAAAAAAAAAAACAAGCTGAACAAGCCCTTCAGCGGCACTCCTCCACGGCCTCTGCTTCAGTTTCTGCATCCAGGCTCCTGCCTTGAGTTCCTGCCTTGACTTCCCTCAGTGATGGATCATAAACTATAAATTGAAATAAACCTTTTTTCTCCCCAGTTTGCTTTTGGACATGTTTTTTGTTTGTTTGTTTGTATCACAACAACAGAAAGCAGACCATGACACCATTTTAAGTTCTTTGATGCAGGGACAGTATTTTTTTGTTGTTTGTCTAGCAAACTGCATTAAAATGCAGGGTCTACAAAAGCATGTACCGGTGAGGATGGGATGGATGAAGTACACTACATATGCACAGGTGAGAGGGCTCAGCAGGTAGGCCACCAAGCCTAAAAACCTGAGTTCAAACCCCAAGACCCACAGGGTGGAGAGAACTGACTGCAGAATGTTGACCTCTGACCTCCACAGCTGTGCCTCAGCATGCACTTACGTGAGCGTGCGTGCGCACACAATAATAAACAAACAAGCACATAAATTAATTAATTAATTTAAAAAATGTACTCATTTTAAAAGTAGATAACTAGCGGAATGTGGTGCGAACACGCACCTGTAATTCCAGAACTGGGGAACCTGAGGGAGATAAAGCAAGAATTAGATGTTAGCTTGGACTCTGTGCAAGGAGAGAGCTGTGTCAGAACCCTTCCTGGATGCCCTGCAGTGGTACCGTCATCTTCAACTCTGTCCCCCACTTAGCCACTATCCCGACTGCTAGAAATTTCCTGAGTCGAGTCACCTCGCATACATTCTTGAAAGCGTGGCTTCCTTTGACCCACGGTCCATCTGTGGGAGTCCTTCTGTCCCAGGGCGGTGCTTTGTTCTTTCTCAATGAGTGGAGTTCTCCCTTCTCTGAACTCATCCCAGTGTGTACATCCCTCTGTTCACATATGTCAGCTTGTTTCCAGTTTGGAGCAAGTATGAACGATCTGCTGTAAATGTTGCTGACATGTCCTGTGGTTTGGGTGAGTATCTCCCAAAGGTCCATGGGTAAAAAGCTAGGGTGACAGCCTGTGGCACTCCTTGGAGTTGGGGGAACCATAGAGCTGAGGTCTATTGGGAAGAGGTTGGGCTTTCAGGGGGGTCTTGGGATCCTGGTTCTTTCTCCCTTCTCCCTGTGCTTCCCGTCGCCACCATGATGAATGGTACCACCAGAGGGCCCGAAAGCAGTGACACCAGCATACCACAGACTGAAATCACGAGTTGAAGACATCTTTCCTCCATATAAATCCACCATCTCAGCTGTTTTGTTACAGTAATGCAAAGCTGACGAACAGATGTATCTTGGTGAGTATATGAGCACACCCCAGTTGGCTGGATGTCTTCTGAAAAAGGGAAGTGATAAGTCATAGAGTCCTGTTCAGCTTTGTGAGCTAGTGTGTGGGAATTCCAGCTAGGCCACGTTATCCCAGTATGTGTATTTTACCTTGTTTCTACCTTCACTGTAGATGGGTATATACTGATACTGGTGTCTCCTTGGACTGTGTTTTGCTTTTCTTGATGATTAAAGGGGTATCCTCCCTCTCCCTCTCCCTCTCCCTCTCCCTCTCCCTCTCTCCCTCTCCCTCTCTCCCTCTCTCCCTCTTTCCTCTGAGACAGGGTCTTACTAAGTATCTTCAGCTAGCCTGGATTGCATATGTAGACTGGACTAGCCCCAAACTCACAGGAATCCACCTGCTTCTGCCTTGAGTGCTGAGATTAAAAGCGTGTGCCATCACATCCAGCTAAAATCCTTTTAACTTAAATTATTTTAATGTAATAGGAAAGAGAGTACCACTACCACAAACTGTAACTTACTTTCCCTCATTTGGGAAAATGGCAGAGGTCAGCACATCTGGAATGCAATGATTAAATTGCCCTGAGAAAACCACCTTTCATAGTATCTCCCCTCTCCCCTGCCAGGTAAGTATAGTCACTTTTTTTTAAGGCCTGGGGGTTGAATTTATGGCATCATGCCTGCAAAACAAGTACTCTGCTACAGAGAAGCAGCCCCAGCCCAACACACTTTTTTTGTGTTTTTCTTGTGTGTGTGTGTGTGTGTGTATTTTTATTACATGAATTTATTCATTGTGAGTGGGCATTTAAATGTCATCATGAGCATGTGAAGGTCAGAGAACAATTCTCTTCCACCGTGTAGATGCCAGGGGTCAAACCTTGGGTATTCAGGCTTAGCAGCAAGCACCTCTGCCTGCTGAGCAGCTCACCAGCCCCCAACACAGGTTTGTTGAGAATAGACTGAGGTGGCTGCCGCAGGCCTAGAAATTGAGTTTGACTTCCTTGGGTCCCTCTCTTACCATGTGATCTCTCACACACCCATTTTTTTTTTTCTACCCTGCTTGGAAAGCAATGGCCCTCACCAGAAACCACCAGATGCAGTCTCCTGACTATGAAGAGACCTGTGGGTCAGAGTAAGTCTGTCTGTCTGTCTGTCTTTCTGTCTCTCCTCCCTCCCTCCCTCCCTCCCTCTCTCCCTCACTCCCTCCCTCCCTTCCTTCCTCCATGATCCCCCCATTCTTATCCTCCTTTTCCTTTTGAGATAAGTCCTATTATATAGCTTTGACAGGCCCAAAACTCACTACATAAGCCAAGGTGGCCTCAAACTTGTAGCAATCCTCCTGCCTCAGCCTCCTGGGTGCTGGAATTACAAGTGTGTGCCACCCCCACTACTTTCTTTATAAAATACCCAGGCTCCAGTGTTTTGTTATAGTGTTATAGTAAGGCAAAATGGACTAAGACAATCATCTTTTCCCTTAATTGTTCTAAGGGAATTCTACTCCCCCTACCCCTCTCTTTGGTTTTAGTTTTTCAAGACAGGGTTTCTCTGTGTAATAGCCCTGGCTGTCCTGGAAATCGCTCTGTAGACCAGGCTGTCCTCAAACTCACAGAGCTCTGCCTGCCTCTGCTTCCCACGTGCTGGGATTAAAGGAATGTACCACCATGGCCTAGCTCTTCTTGTATCTCTTATTCCTTGAGATCAGGGTGTTACCTATTTTATAACATTTGTTTCGTTTGTTTTTGAGACAGGTTCTTGCTACATAGGCCAGGTTGGCCTGACAGTACAATATAGCCCAAGCTATCCTCAAACTCATGATCCTCAGGCCTCATGATCCCAAGTGCTAGGATCACAGGAGTGTCCCACAGTGCCCAGCTTACAGAGTGGATTTACAGGAGTATCCCACAGTACCCAGCTTACAGAGTGGACTTATAGGAGTGTCCCACAGTGCCCAGCTTACAGAGTAGCCTTACAGGAGTATCCCACAGTGCCCAGCTTACAGAGTGAACTTACAAGCACGTCCCACAGTGCCCAGCTTAGAGAGTGGACTCAACAAATCCTTGGGCCATTGCTGAATGAACTAGTATGCAGAGATGGAGGAAAATATACTGACTAGGTAAAGGAGGCCTCGATTTGTATTTATTTTTTGTTTTATGTTATAGCTTTGAGGTGTACTTTACAGTCCAAAAATCTATCTGTTTCAAGTGTACAATCCAGCGATTTACCAAATTATGCAATCATTACCATAATCTAATTCGGGAGCATTTTCACTACCCCAAAAGAAACCTTGTGTTCCTTTGCTTACTCCTGTCCCCAGGCAACCGCCAATCTATTTACTGTCTCTATGGATCTGCCTCTGGGGACATTTCACATAAAGGAATCATAGAATCCATGGCCTTTCACATCTGGAAGCTTTTGCGTAGCAGCTTTGAAGTTTATCCGTGCTAGAGCATGTGTTGGTACTTCGTTCTTTTCACAGTTCAGGGACCATTCTGTGGCGTGTTGTGTAGATGGATTCCCCCAATGTTGTCTGGCATGAACCGGCGGACATTTGGGTCACTTCCACATTTAGTTATTAGGTTGCTATGCTGGCCCCCATGTTTTGTGTGGGTGTGTGTTTCCCTTCCTTCCCTTCCCCTTTTCTTTTGCACTGGGGGATTAAGCCCGGGCCCTTGCACATGCTGAGCATCGCAGGCCTTGGTTTTCTGAAACAGTTTCACCTTAGGGTTCAGGTTGTCCTCGAACTTGAAGTCTTCCTGTTTATGCCTTGCAAGGGCTGGGATTACAAGTGTGCACCATGAACCACCACGCTAGGCTCATAAGGTGCCGGGTGGAATCCAGGGCTTCGTGCATTTGAGGCAAGCACGCTGTCAACTTAGCTGCATCCTCGGTGACTGAGCTGCGTTCCCAGCTCCCTCGGGTTGGCTTCTTTTGGAGGTAGCATCTTATTTTGTAGCCCAGACTGAGCTCAAACCAAAGACAATGATCCTGTCTTGGGCTGTGTTACCGTGCCTGGCTGTTCCACCTCTGTTTGGGACATTACTGCCACGCGCTGCTATTCTCACTTCATTTCTATACTGACCGACACTGCACATTGCCCAAGCATTCTCTCTTCAGAGTCTTGCCCCACACAGCCCTTCCTTCCTGTCTCTTTTCTTTTCCTTTATGCCTCCCCTCCCTTCCTCTGCTCTCCTCTTCCACTGCCCTCCCACCTCCTCTCTCTTCCTGTCCTCTTTGTCTTACTATGTAGCCCAGCCTGGCCTTAGACTCCGAAGTGCTGAGGCTGCAGATGTCCTTACCACATCCATTTCCAGTGAGATACTCCTGGGTGTGAACTCTAGGGTCTACATTGCTTTCTCAGTATGGTGGGGATGGAACCCGGCATCTCGCCCATGCTAAGCAACTGTACCATTGAGGCACATCCTCATCCCTCCATGGCACCTGCACAGCCTGACTGGCAGTGGGCCAGAGGAAACAGCACTCCAGGTACAATAAGCCAAACTCCAGTTCAAAATCTTGTTTTGTGGTTGACTGGTCATAGGACCAAAGGCAAGTCACACCCTCTGAATTCAGTTTCTTCCCTCTTAATGTGTACACCACCATATCACCCAAGGGTAGGAATGCCTAAGACAGGTCATTTGGTGCCCAAGAATTCTGGATGCTGTGGAGACTGGGTTTTCTGTAATAAAGAATTCTCCCTTGCAGGATGGCCATAAACCAGTCAGTTCTTCTTACTGAACCAGGCTACATCATCAAGTCTGGACAGTTAGCAGAAAGCCATGTACCTGAGACAGGGTGTTTGAATCTTTTCAAAATTTGGTTAGTCTGGTTGGCATTTTTAGCAAGCTTTTGTTGTTGTTATTTTTTGTCTTTTTGAGACTAGCTCACATCCTGCAGCCCACTCTGGCCTGGACCTCACTCTGTTGCTCAGGCTGACCTAGAACTTTTTGGTGGTCTTCCTGCCTCAGCCTCCTGAATGCTGGGATTACAGGCAGAAGACATCACACCCAGTTTAGCAACTGTTTTCTATATCAGACTCTCAATGGCAGCTAGGAGGAAGCCTTTGCTCCCCATAATTCCTGGGCAAGCAGAAGTCCTCAGTCGGTGCCTGATGGAATGTTACAATGTGCACTTGTCAGGTTGTCCAGGCTGGGGATTGATTCTACCTAGGGGAGATGGCTTCCATGCAGACTGTGGCTCAAGGGATACTCTCAAGGCTAGAGCGGACCCAGCTGAGTGGTTTTGAAAAGCTACAAGAATAGTTCTAATGTTCTGCCAAGACTGAGAACCACCAAGCTAAAAGGACAGATTCAGAGCTCAAACAGATATGCAAGAATTTAAGGCTTTCTGTAGCCAGTACTGAACTGACTTTGTCATGGATCTCCTACCCTAGAATGCGGAGAGGTTTACACCCAGCTGAACAGGCCACAGGAAGCTGTACAAGGTTACTGAGCAAGGGGCAGAAATAGTTGGTAAGTACTATAGGCTGTAAATCCCTGATCAGAAAAGCTTGGCAGGAAGCAGAGGCAGGCAGATCTCTGTGAGTTAGAGGCCAGCCTGCTCTACAGAGTTACAGACAAGCCAGGGCTCATCTCAAAGCATGGGGAGAAGGAAAGTCAAGAAAAAGAAAAGCTTGGGACCCAAAATGTTGAGGATTTTGTAATATTTGCATATACATAATTTGGTATCTTTGGACTCTAACCCAAGCCTAACATTAAATTAATACACATAGCTCAAATGTAACTTGATACAATATCTTCAGCAATGTATTTTTTCGATCTCTCTTTTCCTCCCTCTCCCCTCTCCTCTCTCCCTCTGTTCTCTCTCCTTCTCTCAGGCCACTCAAGCCTGGAATTCTCTTCATCTTCCGGCTCTTATCTCTCAGGGGCTAGAATTACAGGTGTGCTATCACCCAGGCCCACCGCAGTTTTCTTGGACAGTGGACTTCACCACGACATCCTGTTAGCACTGGCAGTGTTTGGATTTCGTACTTTAGATTTTTCGATTAGAGATGCTCAGCTGATTATAACAGTGATAGTGAAGGGCCCAGCTGTTACAGGTTAGGAAATGCACTTTAATTTTTAAGCTAGCAAAGAAACAGGCCTTTTCCTTCTGTCCTCTTGACCTATGTATGGTACCCTTCTTTGGCCCCTGAGGTTCACGAGTGTCTCAGGGTAGGGTCTTATCCAGGCGTTGGAGGGAACACGGCAAGCCCCTACTAATATATCTGGTGGCTGCCTGAGTGGATGGATACTCCTCATCAGGTCCATCTTGAATTCAGGAGGGCTGGACCATGACACCCACCCACCCCCAACCCCTACCTTTTCCCACGAAGCTAAAAAGGTGCTTGCTCTCTCTTTTTATTTAGCCTTTGCAGTCTTTAGCCCCATCGGCCGGATTCTAAGCCTACCAACCCAGACTTCTCCTCATCTCTGCACGGAGTCCCCCCGCTGGTGTCACACACTGTCACCGGGCTTCTCGGCTTCGGCGCCAGCCTTCAAACCTGCCTTTATCCATTGTTCAGTTTCCTGTGAGTCAAGTTCAGCCAGGCTTCATGCTCTACAATGACGGTCACAAACACATTCCCTTGCAGACACCTGGGAGGCAGCGCCGCCTGTCACCCGCCACAGATCCAAACAGGAGGAACCGAGGGGCGTTCCCATTCCAGCGGCTCTGGGTGGCGGGGTCGCCGGGGAGCCCCTCTGCTGGGGAGCGCCCGGCCCTCCGCGGGCGTGGCCGGTTTGGCCCGGCCCCTTGCCCGCCCTGGTCGCCTCGAGAGAGTCCCCGCCCGGCCACCGGCCGTCAGCGCGCTCCCTCGGTGTCTTCCCGGGCTCTGCTCGCCTCGGACAAGCCCCGCCGAGAGGGATGCTCTGAGCACCACCTCCCGGGGCAGTTGAGCCTCTCAGTGCACTCGGGAGTCCCCGGCCCCGGAGGCCAAGGGAAGTTGTCTTGTGAGCCCGCGGACCCGGGGTCTCCTCCCCCTGAGCCCCGCCCCCCGCCCGGCGCTGGGGACCGCAGAGCCGCCCGGCCCGGGGGCGTCGCCGATAGCTCTCGGGAGCCCTAGGAGCCCACGGAGCCAGCGCGGCCAGTGAGCGTCCCTGCAAGCAGCGCTTGTGGCCCGGCGGCCCAAGGACCCCTGCGCACCCCCGCCACGGCGCGCGCCCAGAGCGCGGGAGCCCGGAGCACCGGGCGCCTGGGACCCCGCGCAGCCGCTGGCCAGCCCGCGGGGCTAGGCAGGGATGCCGGCTGCACTGTGAGCTCGGGCGCTAGGGCCATGGCCGGCGCCCGCTGCCGGACCTTGTACCCCTTCTCCGGGGAGCGGCACGGCCAGGGGCTGCGCTTCGCTGCGGGCGAGTTGCTCACTCTGCTCCAGGTCCCGGACGGCGGCTGGTGGGAAGGCGAGAAGGACGACGGGCTCCGTGGCTGGTTCCCCGCCAGCTACGTGCAACTGCTGGAGGTGAGAGGCTAGGGCTGGGGTCGGGTACCTGCTATTCCCCCGACCTCGGTGCTCTCGGGAACGAAGGGTGCGGGGGTGCTCTGGGGCGTGGGCAAAGCTCCCTTCATACCCAGCCTCCCGAGCACGTCGTGGCTGCTCAGGGGGGAAGGGAGAACTTGTTGCCTGTACGAGTTCTGGAGCAGGCGGGCGCGCTGCCGCGGCTGACAGGGGCGGCCAAGGGGCCGCCGAGCTCGGTGGTCTTGGCAAGGCACACGGATGATCGGGGTTCAGAAAGGTGGCCCCACAGCCCCACCTTTCCCGCGGACCAGTGGTCAGTCATGCTATCCCGGGGGCGGACTGCCGGGCTGCCCCCGGGCCGCCCACTTGCTGGTCAGCTGAGATGCATCAGTTAGCAATGAGCCAGAGCAGAGCAGCAAGCTTGTCCGGGGAATACAGCTAGACCTCAGGCAGCGCCCCCTCATCTAGGCTCAGTACCCTAAAGTGGCTTGTTCCTGGGGATCTGGCTTTGCCCCAAGGCTACATAGGACAGCTGAGCCAAGTCAGCTGGCTGCTTATTGTCTGGGTGACAATTGCGAGGCCTCTCTGGCCTCTAATCACTGAGCTCATGGTCACAGCCTGAGTGAGAGCCTAAGTTTCTAAAGTCCTTTGTGTGGTGTGTGTGGTGGTGGTGGTGGTGGTGGTGGTATTTTTGTGTCCTTATGGAGAAGCTGCTGACCCCAGAATCGTCACGAAGGCTAAACTAACCCTCACTCTCAGTTGTGGACGTATTCCTAGGTTTTGGTAGAAGCCGGCCTAAATAAGGAACCAAATTTATCTTTTACTGGGACCTACTTAAGAACAAAGTAGCAAATTTTGAATGAAAATGTTACATGCAGCTCGGGTCAGGGTGAGGTGGGGGAGATAGGGGTGAGGTAGTTGTGGAGTGGACAGGCTGGCAAGTGTCCTGGAGCAGCATTATCAAGTGTTCGCTCAGCCTTCTGGAAGCACATGGTAGTTCTTTCGGGTCCAGAAAACAAAACTCGCTCTAAATGGACCATAGTATTCCTCGAAAATGGACCAGTAGTATTCCTGGGCAAAAGGCTGGAATGAGCCTTCTGGGGTCCTTAGCAAAGGTGTCTCATAGTGTGTTCCCATCACCTGTATCTGCAGGAGAGGCTCAGATTTGGCTCCCTGCATTTCCCAGTTCCATTTCTAAGGGAATAATAATAATAATAATAATAATAATAATAATAATAATGGAAACGTCATCTGTCAGGGAAAGCTTGAGCCTCCTGGGGGAAAAGCTCTCTGAAAGACATGTTGGAGTTCTTTTGGTGGCCACATTTCCCCAGGAAATACTGATGTGGAAATTTGCCTGATGATTGTCTGTCTGGTGAGGAGTGTCCATGGCTGGATCCAGCCAGCTGTTTTGGGTGGGGATTTGTAAGAACAGAATGCCCCTGCTTTTCCCTGGGGGAGGGAAGGGAGCATGAGCAGGCCCAGAAGACAAAGCAGAATTATCATCTGGGATGGCCTGGGTGTGCCTGTGGCATCCCTTGGCACTTACAGAGCTGGGAAGTCTCTGGTATTTAGGGAACCTTTCAGACCCCTCCCATCTATTAATAGCAACCCAGTGGCACCAAGAGGACCTTCCAGATGTAGAATGCCACCTATACAAGCCATGTGCCCCATTGCCAGTCTCCTGGCAGCTCTGTGCAGGTGAGGGGCCGTCCTCCACTTAGGAAGCTCCATTTGTCTTGCACCACAGTCTCGCTACGTAGATCAGGCTAGCTTCAAATCTGTAGTCCTCCTCGCCTCTGCTTCTGAGTGCTGGGATTCCAGGCTTGTGCCGCAATATCCGGCCGGCACTGTCCTCATTTTACAGACAAGAGAAAACATGGCAGTACGAGACAAGCAAGTCTGTCATCCAAGGGGTCATGTTTGCACACTAGACTAACAACTCAGGTGGCTGGCTAAATTCCTAGAGTATTTTGAAACCCAAAGGTCAGTAAAAGAAGGATCTAGAATGATGTATGTGAAGAAGGGTGAGCAGGCCCCTGAGACTGGTATGTTAGTGACAGTATCCTTAATAAGACCTGCAACGCCAGATAGCTGCAACCTGGGGGCGCCCTGGAGCACCCCTGCTGCGAACCCTGAAGTTTAAATTCACCTATAATGAGCTGAGGTGGCTTTTGGTGCCTCCCGAAGGTGGAGTCAAGGATGGACCTGGCCCCACTGCCTAAGTACTGACTAGGATTCTTCTTAGCATCAGCATGGAGGTTCACGGATCAGATTCTCGGTGGCTGGCAACGTCCTCTGAGAATAAGCTGGATCACTAGGCAGAGAGAGCTGGGAAGGGGTATGCCATGGAGTCTCTTGGGATGGGTTGAGCACTCACAGACAGACTAGGGGAAGTTGCGAGTGGATGCAACACGAAGTGTATGAATCCTGAGATTGCAGAAGCCGAGCAGCAGCTAGGAGACAGAGGAAGGCCCGGAGGCCCTGAAGGTGGTACTGCTGTAGGGGAAGAAGTCTAAATAGAAAGGACCCCAACAGCCTCCTGGGGAAGGATGGGGTGATGGGCACCCAGCTGAAGAATGGAGTGTTCCTCACAGTGTCCCTTTTGCCCTCTAGTGGAAAGAGTGATAACAGGAAGTGTCTTAGTGGAGGGCGTGAGATACCGACAAGAATGTGCAAAGTGGACTCTCCCCAGGAATCTATTCCTGGTTCAGGCACAGAAAGGGAAGCTGGAGGCCTGCCTTGCAGGAAACACACACTGTGGAGGGGAATTGGGAACTGACCCTGAAAGGCCTGCTAGATCTGCCTTGGGGGTGGCCAGCCTCGGACGGAAGCAGGGTCTTGGAAGACACGGTCATTGGGCATTGGGGCAATCTCTTTGGTCCAGACTCTTAGAACTGGTAAAATGATACAGCGAATATCTGGCTTAAGAAGGTGGACTCTTAGAGGACCCAAGCCCATGCAGAGAAATATGGGACCTGGAGACCCTGGCCACAGGGGTCCTGGTTACTTATGGTGTGGCCCAGCCCTTCACAGAGCACCTAATCTCCCCAAAGGTATGAGAGCTGTGTGTCAGTTTCCCATTGTTGTGGTAAGGTGCCTGGGATAAAATTTGCAAGGAGGAAAGGTGTATTTTGAACCTGGGTTTGGAAGTTTCAGTTTCTGGCCAACTCTTGGTCCATTAAATTCTGAGTATATTATAAAAGGGAGCATCTCATACTGGACAGGAAGGAGGGATAGCGTCCTAGTTCCCCATCCTACCCCACCCAAACCCCCATTCCCCTACTAGATCTTACCTCCCAAAGGAATGCCTTAGGCTGCTTATGGAATCTTGCCAGATCCAAGTCAGGTTCTGGGTCACTCCCATAGTCTTGGGGACCCAACATGAAGGGCAATTTCCACCTGCCCTCAAGGGTGCAGACATGGCTCCTGGGGAAGGTAGATAGAGGTGGGCTCTCTCGCTCAAGGAAGAGTTAAGAGTCAGGTGTGGTACCAGAGTAGGTACAAGGGCTGGTCAGGCCCAACCTGGAAGGCCATACTGGACTCAGGAATTTCTTGTGGCCTGCTCTTACTTAGGCTAGAAGTCAAGAACCTAAGGGTGGTATAAGATCTCAGTAGAAACACCCAGAGTTTGGGGGAAGTGATTTTAGAAGGGTGAGAAGATGGGAATACAGACATGCCAGAGCTTTCCTTTAGGTGGTGCCAGCAGGTCTAGTCCTGAGAGGTACTCACTGCTTGCACTGTGTCCCCAGAAGCCTGTGTTGGAAACTCACCACTGAAGTACAACCGTATCAGGTGGAATTTAGGTTATGAGGGTTCCACCCCCGCAGGTAGACTGATGCCAGTCGTGAAGAGGCTGGAAGGTGTACAGTTTGAGAGCTCACCCTTTTCCATCACCACGGGATGATGCCATAAGAACCCAGCAGAGGCTGACACCTCCACGTTAAGACTCCTTGGCCTCCAGAACCATGAAAAATAAATTCACTTTAGAAATTACCCACTTTGTGGTATTCTGTTACAGCCATTCAAAATGGAGCAAGCCAAGCACAGACTGTGACAATGCAAAGGAGGAGGGGGAATGCAAAGGGGGGGGGGATTCTTAAACTCCATGTCCTCTTCTTTCCCTCTTCTCTCAATCTGGGCTCATGTGATTGTGCGGCAGGAGTTTATGGGGGTAGCTGTGGGAGTGGATGGGCTCTGCTGTGGTCAGTGAAGAGCTGGTTTTTCTATGGCTAGGTGGCAAAGCACCCCAGAATTCATCCTATGTGACTCTGAGTGGACGGAGCTCAGCTGAGTGGTCCTTCTGTTGGTTCACCTTGGCAAACTCCTATGCCAAGAGAGCTGAGGTCAAATGGCAGCTGAGGACTGAGTCCAGGAGACTCCACTGGGTTGGCCTCCTAGAAGGGCCATGTTCACTCACCTGGATGTTCTATATGGCGTCTTTCCACATGGTGTCTCCTCCTTCAGTGAATTGTCACACCCCCTTTCTCTGCAGGGTAGTTAGAGTTTGTATGTAGTCGGTAGCCAGCTTCCAAGGATACAAAGGGATGACTTGCTGGACCTTCTTAAGGCTTTGACCCAGGTCGAGCACATCACTCTGCCATATGCTGCTGGCAAAGTGAGTCACAGGAACAGTCTGTGTAGCATGGACAGGAGGTAGTTTCAGGCTTGGAAACAGGAGCAGGATTCATGGAGGACCACCTTGCACATTTCCTGCCTCCCAAGGATGGTGGAGGCAGCAAGGCTTAAGCTCGTCAGTTGGACCAGTGTGTGTGTGTGTGTGTGTGTGTGTGTGTGTCTGTGTGTGTCTGTGTGTGTCTGTGTGTGTGAGAGAGAGAAAGACTCTGGAAGCAGAAAAGATGTCATGGCCTTTTGATTTGAAGACTCTATTCCTCCATTTCCATCTTAGGAGTTAAAAAAAAATTTTTTTTTAAAGACTCCAGGGGTTTCTTTATAGAAGTGCATAGTAAATGATGCTGCTGGAATCTGAAAAAATGTTTGCCTGGCCCTAAAGCCAGGGCCTGCCTGTCCACTAAGCCATCAGCACGCCAGGCGAGCCTTTTCATGCCAGAGCTTTGATAATTAATGGACACAGTGTCTCCAAGCTGCCTGACATTCAGGAGATGTTTGCTATGGTACATAAATTGATTTTAATCTAGGGCCTTTTCCCCTCTAACAGGAAAATTACCTAAAATGGGTGTGACTTTGACCTTCACACCAATATTTTTTTTGGGGGGGTAGTCATTGACTCTGTTCATAATTAGGGCTGGTGGCTCCCCAAGGTGTGTAATTGGGACTGAAATTGTGCCATTTTCACAGAGTCATCCTGCCATTCAATTAGGGGGCCCACATCAGCAGCTGCTGCTGTTTGAACATCTACCATTGGCCATAGCACTGTCTGTGTCTGCCCGGCAGGAACCACCCTTCAAAAACTCCGTGTGCTGGCCGGGCCATGCGGCCACTCATGAGACTTTAAAGCAACGGGCAGAGCTTCTGGATTTTATGGACTCCAGGCATCTTTACAAAAGTTCCCTTAGCAACAAGTCGGCAGGAATCCCCGACATCTGTTAACCACTGGGCAAATCCCTGCGATTTACTTCTACCTAGAAATGTGAATGAGCCACCTCCTACCTTCCTGTATTTTCAGCCTAAAAAAGGCCCAGCTTGTGTCTGGTGGATGGGTGGACCCTCATTGTGAAGGCCGTGCCGGCCCCCACGGGTAAAAGGATGTGTGTGGTAAACCAGGAAGCCCTGTGTGCATGCACGGTGTTGTGACGGTTACTAGGCCACCCAGGGGACAGCATTCCTATAACGTTCTCCTTTATTATTACCCCACAGCAGCAAGGTAAAAATGATGGGTCTTTTTGACAGAGTGCTGGGACAGATCCCCCTGTCCCTAATTGCCAAATTAGTAGATTCTTCTCTTCCTGCAGAGGCAAGGATTCTGGGGTGGTGTTTATATCTATAGAGAAAAGTAGAAATGGTAGCCAGAAGGCTTTTCCTTTGGCAGAGCAGAGCATGAGGTGACATTGTAAACCTGTAGTTGTGTGTGCGAACCATGAACTATGAGAAGTGTATGTGGAGTGGCTTTTTATTTTATTTATTTATTTATTTATTTATTTATTTATTTATTTATTTTTGGTTGGTTGATTTTTGTTTGTTTGTGCTGGGGACCTAGTGCCTTGTACATGCTCAGCCAATGTTCGACTTCTGAGCTGCATGCCTCCACCCCAATGTGGAGTATTATAAGAATCTGCTTACTTCCTTCTATCCCATTTGGTATCTCCTCTGTGTGCCCTCCGATAAAGGTTTGTTTTTATTTGCCTCACTTCCTGGTTCTCTGTATCTACTTCCTTTCTCAAGCTACAAATTCGAGTCCAGATTCGATTCCCAGGCACTCAGATTTCACACGTGAAAACTAAGCCCGTAACCTCTGCTTTCCCTACCAGTCTTCTGCCTCCCCCCCCCCCCCCCCACCCCCCGACTGAGCGAAGGTCTCCTCAATCTGTCTGCCTGGTCCCCCACGCTTGACCCTCTTCCCCTTCCTGTCCTGTACTTTAGCTAGGGAGTCTGCCCATCCTCCCTCGGGAGGTTTCCTGGAGCTTCTCTTTCTGCACTTGCCTTGGCAAACCTTTTCTAGCAAAGGCCAAGAAATGTTTTCTAAGCTTTGTGGGCCAAGAGGCAAAATGAAATTAAAGCTGATGCGGGAGGCAGTGAGAGGTGAGGGGCCACACGTGCTTTGTCTGCCACCACCCCACAGGGTTGCTGTGATAGCAGAAAAGCTACCGTGGATAGTCCAGAAGTTAGAGCTTGTGCTGTGTTCTGAGAAAAAAAAAAAACAAAAAAAACCCCTTTGGTTTGTTGTTGTTTTAAGATAGGGTCTCACAGACTTCACTCTGGCCTCAAACCCAGGATGAAGCTGAGGATGACCTTGAACTCCTGCTCTTCTTGCCCATATACTCCAAGTGTAGCCCAGGCTGTCCTTGAATTCATAGTAGTCCTTGAACTCTGCCTCAGCCTCTCAAGCATAGGGATTACAGGTGTAATCTGTAATTATGTGGTGTGTGTACCACCACACCCAGCTTCTCTTTGGATCTTAAGTATCCTCAGAGGTGGATGTGGTTAAAGGGTTGGTCCAGGGAAATTTTTATTTTATTTGTTTATTTATTTATTTATTGTTGTTGTTGTTTGTTTTTTGTTTTTTGAGACAGGGTTTCTCTGTGTAGCTTTGCACCTTTCCTGGAACTCACTTGGTAGCCCAGGCTGGCCTCGAACATCACAGAGATCCGCCTGGCTCTGCCTCCCGAGTGCTGGGATTAAAGGCATGCGCCACCACTGCCCATCCCAGGGAAACCTTCAAAAAGTAGAGCCTATTGGGAGATCTTTAGGTTATTGAGGCATGTTCTCCAATCTCTTTTACTTTCTATCCAAGAAAGTGTTTTTTGAGACAGGACATTGAGTTGCAGGCCAGGCTTACCTGGAACTCATTAGGCAGTCAAGGGTGGCCTTGAACTTGTGGCTACCTCAAGTTCTTGAACTCCTTCTACCTCAGTCTCTGAAGTGCTGGACTTACAAACATAAGCCACCACAGTCAGCCTTGGGTGAGTGATTTACTCTGCCATAGGTTCCCACCATATAAAAGTCTATGTTTATAATGCACAAAGTTCATTTTATAAGCTATTCTTTTTTAAAAAATCCAAATCTGGATGGAGAGGTAGCCAATCTGTGAAGAGCCCTTGCTGCTCTTGCAGGGGATGGGAATTCCCAGCACCCACGCTGGGTGGCTCACAGCTGCCTGTAACTCTAGCCCCAAGAGGTCTGAGGCCCTCTTCTGCCCTGCACAGGCTCCTATGCCCACACAGACACATACACTCCCACACACATTAAAAAACAGACACTCCCCAAATCAAAGAGAACAAGATTGGTATATGAAGGAACAGAATATCTGAGTAGACCCTTTCTAATAAAGAACACAAAGCTTCACCTACAGATTCCATCTCTCTATAACTCAGGGGCTGGGGATTTAACTACAAAGATTTATTTATGGTTTTTTGAGACAAAGTCTACTTTTTTGGCCTTGACTGGCCTGGAACATGGGACCCTTCTCCTATCCTCGCTCCCTATTGCTTGGGATTACAGGTGTGTGTCACCATGCCTGGCTGAAAAAAAGACAGCCTTAAGGAATAAGTAACCGAAGTGTATTTCATTGTAATTCTTTTTGTTGTTGTTTGTTTTGTTTTGTTTTTGAGACAGGGTTTCTCTGTGTAGCCCTGGCTGTCCTGGAACTCACAGAGATCCACCTGCCTCTGCCTTTGGAGGGCTGGGATTAAAGGCGTGTGCCAACACTGCCCAGCTCATTGTCCTTTTTAGATAGGGTCTTACTCTGTAGCCCAGGTGAGCCTAGAACTGACTGTTTAGGCAATCTTCCTGGCTCAGCCTTCAAGTGCCGGGTTCCAGGAATGCAACACCACCACTCACCGTCACTGAAAAGCATTAGTGTGTGTATGCCTTCTGACCCCTGGGTTGTACTTGTAGTCCAGAGGCCTCCGTTAGACAAGGTGTGAACCTCCCCATGCCAACACAGCACTTCTTAGCAAGGGCAAGCCTAACTACTGTCTAAACCCCCAAGAGGAACTGGTTAAAATGAGGCTTATCGATGCTTACTCCTGGACCAGGAACGCAGAAGGGCTCAATACCTAAACTAAAATGGAATTTCAAAAATTTAAAATGTTTCTTAGTGACATTTCATTTTTCCATGGAGTTAGCAGAATTTGTACTTCTTACGAGGAAGCAAAAGGAGATGGCGACATCCAGAAATGAATTACAGTATAAAAGCAGGCATGACGGGGACTGGACACTTAGTAGCCATCATGGCTAGAACGGATTGAAGCATTATGCCCTGGCCTCAGGCCACATTCCTTTAGATAGCCTGGCACAGCAAATCTTTGCACTTTGAGAGGTAGATTTGACTGGATTTTTTTTTTAAGCCAGATTTCTTCTGCCACCAAGTCTAGTGAGTCTGTGTGTGTGACTGCCTGTCTGTCACCTTGTTCCAGAAAGCATGTAAGGCATGTTACCAAAAAGCATATGGTACAATAAGATAAAATCACAAATACATGAGGAAACCTGGGAAAAGGGGAAAGAAAGGGAAACGGGGCAAAGACTGCCCGAGTGAAGTTTGAAGAGCAGAGAGAGGGTGATGGAGAGGAATCACGTTGCTCGGGGGCAAATTAGAGCCCCTACCTTTGGGAAATGATGTTTTTGAGCAGTTTGCAATGAAGAGATATTTTGGTGATGGTCGTATTATGAGCTTGGGTGATGTCAGGACAGATGAGGACAACAGTTAACAAGAAGTTGTGGGATTTCAGTGGCTAAAACAGCATAGGTTTGCCTCTTGCTTGTGCTGAAAGTTTGTTTTCGAGGTAGTTTGGTTCCGGCCTCTCGGGGACCTTGAGCCTGGCCTGGGAATGGCTTCAGCGTCCTGAACATTTTCAATAGAAGGCAAGTGGAAGTCTGTCTGACCTTCCTCCCATCTCCATTCCCTGTCTCCACCGTTTTTCTTCCTGAGGTCAGGCTTTCATTCTGAGACACTCCTTATCCACGTAAAGGGCAGCTCCTTAGGATCAGCTCTCAGGAGGGAGGACTAGAGTCGATACCCTGCTCACTCCAGCTGGGGTTTGTCCCAATGTTATCCATTCTCTAGACTCATGTGTTCCTCCTGAAAATCACTCTTCCTCAAAAACTGCCTCCAACTCTAGCAGCCTCCACTTCCCTCTTCTCTGAGAAGGTGTTAAGTGTTCAACCATGTGGTCTTTCATTGAGGGAGACTCCGGAGTCTTCAACGTTACTAAATGTATACTCCCCCATCCCCCTATCCCCAATCCCGGTAATCTATCTACTGTCTTTTTTTATGGGGGGTGGGAGGCTGGGAGACTCAGATCACCAAACCTCCATGGAGTGGAGCCAGAGTTGCTCCTTCCCTGTAGGTTCCTTTTCATAAGCAGTCCTAGCATCAAGTACTCCCTGAGCACGCCAAGTAGACGCTTGGTCCACTTGGCATAAACACCATCATTTCCTGATTCTAGGCTCCGCAGTTTTCTTTCTCTCTTTTACATGAGCATGTACTTTGTACAGTGCAGATACAACCATCTGGGGCTAGCAGTTATAAACTCCCCCGTGCGGGTAGTGTGGAGAGAAGATGCCTCCGTGGATAAATCACTTGTCCTCCAATGTAAAGACCAGGGAGTTCAGATCCCCAGCACCTGCTTGTAAATCCCTGTGATTGGAAGATAGAGATGGGATCCCAGGGGAAATTATCTAGCTAGAGTGAGTAGTCCAGTGGGCAAACCTCAGGTCCATTGAGAGACCCTCCTGCAATAGATAAAGAGAGCAATTGGAGAAGACACCTGACATCAACCTCTGGCCTTTACACACACTCGCACACATATGTACATGCACCTACACATAAGTGTACACACACACACATACATATCTATGTACTCACATACCCTCATAAGCACACTCACACAACAAATATACAAGCAATAAAATAAAAATAAAAACCTTCCCTTGGGAAGTCTTTGGGGACTCTCCTGCCCTGCACAACTGACAGGTAACCTCTTTGGAGAGACTGTGGGTTCACACAGGTTTGGCCCAAAGCCCTTCCAGATGCTAGCATTCATTGCTCTGTTTACGTATCTCAATTCCTCCTCCTTCCTCACTGCCTTCCTCACTGTTCTGTCAGCTGCAGAGAACGCCAGGGTTAATCCACAAGAAAACTAATTAAGTTGTAAAAATTCCTCAGAGATGCTATTTTAAAAACTCTACCGAAACGATTCCTTGTCCTAATTTAATCATCAGAGAGAGCGTCCTTATTTTGGTGGTGGCTCCTGGAAGGCCGTCATGGAGGCATCTGTTGCTGATTTGTAATATAATTTAGGAATCGGAGTAGGAAAGCGGAACTTTAAATTTAGTTCGAGTCTACCCTTCTCATTAAGCAAGTGTTTTATTGATAAATAACTCCCAGCGTTCATTGTGCGTAGAGGGAAAAATACAGCTCCATTGAGTAGTTGATAATCAAGGGCGGTTCTCAACACAAGATCAAATCTAGGACCCAGTCTGGGATTCTGGTATTATAAACAAAGGGGCTGAGTACAGCAGTCGAACCGAGTCTCACACTTGCTAGGAAAGTCTTCCGCACTCAGCTACACCCCAGCCCTTCACTGGACACAGGCAACATGGACTCCCCCAATGGTTTCCTTCTCCCCCTCAAGATGTTCTCTGTTGATACCAAGTGGGTCTGCTCTGAGTCCACCAAGCCTGACATTGCTGGCTTTGTGGTACAAGTGAGAGCTTGCGGGTGAAAGGCTCAGTCCCAGGAGACTGCCCTGCCTCACATGCCAAGGCCAAGCAATGTCACCTGTGCCCGGGCAGTAGACTGCATTTCATCTTTCCCTGCAGAGAGAGGCTGCATTTCCAACTAGCTCCCAAGAGCTTGCTGCTGTTGCTGGCCAATGGGCCCCAGTTTGAGCATCAAGGCATATGGGTGCATGGAGGGGATAGTTTTTACTTTATCTGTAAGACACGTTAAGTCCTGGAATTAGATTGGATATTGGATTTTTTTTTTTAAAGTGGATTATGTGGCGCTGTGGGAGGTCATGGAAAGAACACATTTTGGAATTAGACTTCTGTAAGTATATTTAATCTGAGGAAAGAGATATGTCCACAGCGGGTCCCTGACCACAGGGTGAAGGCAGGGAGAAAAGCCTGACAGTGAACAAAAGCACAAGGTTCAGCTCACAGCAAGGCAGCTGGCGGAATGGAAGGTCCAGGGTGCTGGGTGGCAGTACGCAGGCCCAGGGTTTGGATGAACAAGAAGAGCTGCAGTAGTAGGGAGCAAGCCTAGGAGAGTCCCCAACTGTCCCCAACATCAGAAAATTCATACACTCAAGACATGCTTACCACCTCATGAGCCCCAAGGGGAAGCTGGTGCTCTGTGTGGACAAGGTTGGGGGCTGCAATGCGGCCCCGCTGCTGTTCCCATTGCCATCATCCAGCACACAGCCAGTGGTGGGGCCACCTCCCAGATGTGGGCAGCGGAGGAGTGCAAGGCAGGAGGCTGGCTTCTGCAGCTCTGGATTCTCTGCAGCTGCTGCTGCCTGCCGGACTCCAGGCAAGTGCAGAATTGTGAGTTTTATAGAGCTCCCGTGAGGGTCAGGGGAAGAGCTTGACGCCTGCACACACCCTGTGAGTGGAATTCAGGTTTCTTCGTGCTCTGGTTTTGAGCCAAGTTAGACTCGGTTAACCCTGTTAATTGGGGTTCCCACTACAGGGCTGCTGACACCTCTCTCCGTTGCCCTTCTGAGTGCAGCATGTAGGTAAGACAGATCTCCTGAGCTTCTCAAGAGGTGCAGGTTCAGACTCTAGAACTTGGGGTGAAGCCCCAGCTTCTGCACTGTTTTGCTCCCCTCCCTGCTTGGAGACAGGGTAAGCACAGCTCAGGCCAGCCTTGAACTCTCCCTCCTCCTCCTCCTTCCTCCCCAGTGCTGGCATTACAAGAGTGTGCCACCATGCTTGGTGAGTGTCTGCACTTTTAGCAAGCTTCTGGGGATGCTGTGGATCTTGGGGAGACCCCTTGAAATCCCATGGGTGCAGAGCAGTTTCTTAGGAGCCTTGGGGTACATGCAGGTCTTGCTGGTCTGAAGCCACAGAATGCTGGAGCTGAAGCTCTCCTTGGTTTGGTGGAAACTGTTACATAAGAGTTCCTGTTGCTAGGGCTGGATTCATTGGTCTTAACTGTTTGTTTGTTTGTTTGTTTGTTTTATTTGGCCTGATGGGCTTCTGGCTTTCTGGACACTCTTGGAAGAGACTCTTCTTCTTTTCTTTTTCTTTTTTTTTTAAAGATTTACTTATTTATTATGTATACAGAAGAGGGTGCCAGATCTCATTACAGATGGTTGTGAGCCACCATGTGGGTGCTGGGAACTGAACTCAGGACCTCTGGAAGAGAAGCTGGTGCTCTTAACCTCTCAGCCATCTCTCCAGCCCCCGAGACTCTTCTTATAATGAGGGAAAGGTTAGTTTGTGGGAGAGGTGAAGTTCTAGAGACTGCTAAAGGATGTCAGAATTTCTTTTATCTTTTGCCTGTTCCTGGAGCAAAGGAAAGGTCCCAAGAGACTGAATGGAACACACATTTGCTCTCTCTTCCTCCCTCCCTCTCCCTCCCCTCCCTTAGTGCCAGAGATGGAGGAACCCAGGCCCTTTGTGCATGCTAAGTAATCTCTCTGTGTGTCTCTGTCTGTCTGTCTGTCTGTCTCCACACACATACACAAATAAACTTTTGAGGCAGGATCTCTGTAGCCTAGTCTAGCTGAGAACACAGCAATTCCCCTGCCTCAGCCTCCCAGTGCTGAGATTACAGGAGTGGACCAGCTCCTGTGGGCAGGAAGAGTTTTTCTAAAGTGTTTCTGTGGGCTCTGAATCAAGTCCCAGGCCAGCATTTGAGAGCTCCAAACTAGAGATGAATGTCACCAAACTGCTATCTCCCCAAATCCCAGGTGGGACCCACAGGTCCTGGCTGTCCTGGACTTTATTGCACAGTCCCTGGGTTGGGCTGCTGGCTACCTTCTATGGTGACTTTTAAAGCTGATTGACCATAGCACTCTCCTGTTTAAGGTTTCTGGGGTATTTCACTGCCATGACAATACAGTTGAATGTCCCTTTATCCAAAGTGTTTGGATGAAAAAGCATTTCAGATTTCCGAATGTTTGCACATACATAATGAGATATCTTGGGTACCAGACCCAAGTTTAGACAGAAGTGCATGCCTGTGTGAGTGCATGTTGAGTGTGATGTTACTGAAGATTATACTCAGTGTCTTACACATACCGGGCTAGTGTCCTAGTGCTAGTGTTCTTGGGGTACCACTGCGCTACATCCCAGCCCTATTTGTATTTTTTATTTTGAAACTGAATCCCACTAACTTGCCTAGGCTGGCCTCCAAACCCTGCTGTAGGCCTGACTGGCCTTGAATTTTTGATCTTCCTGCCTCACCCTCCCAAGTTCTGGGATTACAGGATTGCACCGCACTGCCCAGCTCCTATGGTATTTTTAATCTGCTTGTTTTCTCCACGACTCATCGTATGAGGTCAGCGTGGAATTTTCCATTTGGGGTATCATGTGGGTGGAGCATTTTGGATTCTGGGCTTTCAGAGCAGGGAAGCACAACTGTAGAGCATGCCTTAGCTGTATCTGCAGTCTACTTCGAGACCAACCCTGTCTGCCACCAGATGCTGTCTTAGCTGTTTGCACACATGTCACCTTGTCAGGAACATCTGGAACTTCCAAGTCTTGAAGTGACTTCGTTCTCCATGCTGTTTTCTTCCATAAGCCATTTTGTCCCTCCCTGGCTCCCTGCAGTGCCCTCCCTGGCTCCATCCTCTTTCTTACTTCCTTTTCTGTTTTTTTTTTTGGATAGTTTTCTGGAGATAGAACATTCATTAGAAGCAAGCAAAACCATATGTGTTATTTTTGTTTGTTTTTTTTTAACATCCATGGAGTTGTATATCTGTTACCATGGTTACTTTCCTTACGCCTTAGTCCTCTCCACCTCAGGCTCAGGTGACCACACACTTACTGCTTGTAGATTTCCTGTTCTAGTGATTTTCCATAAATGAAGTCATACCTGGCTTCTTCCACTTAGCATAATGTTCTTATTTTATTATTTTTGAGATTATAGTATAATTACATCATTTTCCCCTTTACTTTCCTCCCCCAAACCCTCCCGAATACTCCTCCTTGCTCTCTTTCAAATTCAGGGCTTCTTTCTTCATGAATTGTTATTACACACATATATGTATATCTATAGATGTATATATTCCTAAATATAATCTTCTTGGTCTGTATAATGTTCCTTGTCTATATCCGTTCTTAGGATGTATTGGATGACCCGCTGGTGTGCTTGTCCCTGGGGAAGGCTGTTTCTCCCAGTCTCAGCTTCCATCAGTCACCTGTAGTTCTTTGTGTAGGGCTGAGGTCTTCTGGCCTTTCCACTTCTGCTTCTGCCTTAGGATGTCTGTTGTCATCCTTGTTCAGCCCTCGTTGATGAAGTCATGTTGGTGAGACTTGATAGGTGTTGTTTCTGACTTTACTAGGAGACACGGTCTCCCAGCAAGCTCCCGGATCCTCCGTCTCTTGCAATCCTTCTCCTCCCTCTTCTGGAATGTTCCCTGAGCCTTAGGGGTAGTTATTTGATGTATCTGTTGGGACTGGGCTCCACAGCTCCGCATTTTGATGGGTTGTGGTTTTGTGTGATAGTCTCCATCTGTTGTGAAGAGAAGTTTTTCTGATGGAGGGTGAGTACTGCACTTACCTGTAAGTATAGAAACAAAATTAGAGTGTAGTTAGGGATGATGCTGCCTTAGTAAAGTGATGGCTGTAGGTTCTTTTCCAAGATGCTTGACTTCACTAGCCCTGGGTAGTCGGCTAGGTTTCCAGGACCAGGCATGATTTTCCTCTTGAGTGGGTCTTAGGTGTGTCCAATTAGAGAGCTGTTGGTTACTGCCAAGGTATGGGTGCCCCTACTGTGCTCTTAGGGTTATTGTGCCATGCTGGTCCTTGTTGTGGTTCATAGGCAAAATAGCTGGGTCGGACTGTTCGTTGCTTCCATGCCTTCCCGTACCGTGAAAGCTAGCCCTCAGGGTACAGGCATTCAGTTCAGTTTCAGCTCAGGGGTCTCTGGGCCCTGGCTCTGAACAGCATGGTGTCTTCAGCGATAGGGACAACTTCTACCTCTTGGCAGCAACTAAGGGAAATAGCAATAGCCTATAATATTTGGGGAGTCTCTAGTACAACCCTGACCAACATCTCAGAAGAGGGTTTCTCCTGCCTGGTATTGGTTAATTTTTTGTTAGGTGATCTTTAGTTTTTTGTTTTTTTTTTGGGGGGGGGAGTATTTCAGCCCAGATAGCATAATATTCTTAAGACTTGTCCATATTGTAGCTTGCATCAGCACTTTCTTCCTTTTCCTGACTAAATAATATTCGATTACATAGATGTGCCACATTGGACTTACCCATTTGCCAGTGGGTGAACATTTGGGTGGTTTCTCCTTTTTTGGTCATAATTAATGTTGCTTCTATGGATACTGGTGTAACAAGCATCTGTGTTTTCATTGTGTTGGGTATATACTTGCTGGATCACATGGCTCTTCTATTTTGAGCATGTTGAAAAGCTTCTTTCCCAACAGTGATGGAAGAGAGTCCCAGCATATCCGGGTCCTCACCAACACTTGTTCTCCCCTGTCTTAAACTGAGAAACTGTTTCTTTTTGTTGTATGGTTGCATTAACCTGAGGATTCATCATGTTGGGCATCACGTCACAGGTTTTTGTTGTTGTTTTTGAGATTTGGTCTCATGAACCCCAAGTTGGCCTCAAGCTCGCTATGTAGCCAAGATTAGCTTTGAACTCCAGATCCTCATGTCTCCACCTCCCTAGTGCTGAGATTGCACGAACATATTGCCAGGCTGGTTTTTCTCCCCTCCACATTTTATTGACTGTTATATCTTTTCTGGAGAAAGGTCTATTCCAGAGTCACTGTCCCTTGGCACATGCTTGTGTTTCTGCTGTGGTCCCTTTTTCTTTCCACCGAGATGAGCATTCTGGGGACATCAGTTGCTATCACTCTGATCCCACAATACAGACCTCTTTTTGGGTTGTCCAGAAGAGCATAGGGGTCTCTCCTCATCACAGGTCCCCTGGGTGTCCTCAGACTCAGATCAATTCTGACCCCACCTGAGGATGGTATCAAGCCTCCCAGGCTTAGGGTGCAGTGACACAAGAGAGCCCCTAATTCCAGTGCCAATCCCAAACCTGTGCTTCCAACCTGCTGGCTGCATTTGCTGTCCTGGGTTCCCATTGTGGGGTTCAGCTGATTTGCGACAGCGTTGGAAGTCAGAGAGACAATTATATACCCTATTTGAAGGGATGCGATGATGCCCATCATCAGGTGTCAAAGTACAGGTTCCATGGCCTCTCCAACCACATTCCAGGAACCTCTCCACCCAGACCTTTGGGGTTTTATGGAAGTTTCATTCTCTAGGCATGATTAATTATGTTATTGGTCGTTGGGATCAACTCAACCCTCATCCACATTTCCCTGGAGTTGGGAGTAAAACTGCGAAGTCATGATTCTCTAATCTTGCATTGGTCTTTCCTGTGACCAGTCAGTCCCTAGCCTGAAGCTAGGAGTTTCAGGCCATCAGTCACTTTAACAGATAAGTGTGGACAAAATGGCACAAAAGTTTGGAGAATCCCAGGATTTTGAGAATTGTATGCCTGGAGACTTGATGTATAGCCCACAGCCTCACTAGCCTGCTCTCACTTCTTGGCCTTGGGTACTGTCCTCAGCAGAGTTTACTGACACATTGCCACTCACCCTACAGGCCCAGGCCCCTCCACACTCTGGGGTCCCTAAGGCCAAGCAATCTTCATAGACCCAGCCTCTGGCTCATAGCCTGGACCAGGGATGTAGTAAGACCAAGAAGGTTAAGGCTAAGCAATCTTCATAGACCCGGCCTCTCACTCATAGCCTGGACCAGGGATGTAGTAAGACCAAGAAGGTTAAGGCTAAGCAATCTTCATAGACCCGGCCTCTCACTCATAGCCTGGACCAGGGATGTAGTAAGACCAAGAAGGATCATTCATTTTGACACTGGTGCAGGGGACTATGATTCTGTCCTCCACCATGATGGTTACTTGGTTTCACACACACAAAGGAAACAAAATAACAAAGAATTTGATGACACTTGTAGAATCTTTGTTTCCACACAGGCATCATACACCCACAGGCTGCGATTAACAGGACGGACAGACAGGGAAGAGTGTGAGTGACTCAAGGCACATCATGTCTGTCACGGAGCGAACCCGCTTACTCAGCCTCCAGGACGTGAATTGTGTCACCTCATGTAAGGGCCGTGGTTGTTGTTGGTTACCACTGAAGAGAAAAGCAGGCACTAACGAAATGGCCTCTCTTGGGACTGACTTGATTACTGGGTCACCCCTACAGTGGGAGGAGTTTCTGTTGCTACCACAGAGCACCTGAGAAAGTCACCTGAACGAAAGGGACATATCTTCAGGATCAATCATTCTTTCCATTCATAGTCTTGCCCTCTTGCTTTGAGCCTGGGATGGTACATGGATTCGTGACGAGTGCACATGGTGGACAGGCCAGCTGCTGCAGAAAGAGAGTGGGATCCCATTGTCTCCATCAGGGCAAAGTTCTAACCTCCTCCTCCTAAGACCTACTAACTCCTCACAGCACCACAAGCCAGCCATTAGCACACTGCCGGTGGAGGGTATGACCCAGAGACTGGGACGGGAGTGCTCTGTCTTTGGTGCTGGATAGGCAGCCTGGTGTCACGATGGCAACCATGGCTGTTCTTAGCTGAACCACCACAGTTTGGGCACTGGTTGATGAAATCTGGGGCATGCACATACTTTGCCTTGTGCCTTAGTATCCATGTCTTTGAATAGGTCCAGCGAGGCACAGATCTGTGCCAAGTGAGCTTTGTCTCTTGGAGCACAAGCATTCTGCAGAGGGTCTGGCCCACTGCCGACGACTGTCACTTTCGTTATTTCATTTTTCTTTTTCCGTCTCGGCTTCGGCTGTTTCTCAGTCAATGCACTCTATGCATTTGCTTTTTCTTGGTTGAAGAAATCTGCTTTCTCAGAGTCTCCCCCCACACCTCTCAGTCACCATCACTTTTTGTCTGTGTGTAGCATCACCGCTGAAGGTGAGTTTACCTTCAAGAAAGCCATGGCCATTCTGCGGCCCTTGGAATTGGTCAAGGTGTATTTGAATTATTCACTTAAACCTGAGTCCATTTTGCAGTCTCCTCTCATCCAGCGCCTCCTTGGGGATTATAAAATGCAACACAGATTAAAATCTTAACAGCAAGTCAGTAATTAAGGGGAGTCTTATCTTTGAGTAGGTGACAGATAAACCCATCTTAGAGACAGATGTTTCTACAGCAGGTGCATTCAGGTGCCCTAAACACTTCTCTGTCCAGGAGAGGTCCCTGAATTGTGTAAATTCTCTTGATCTCGCTATCTTTCTCAGACATAGTCTTACGTGGCTAAGGCTGACCTCAAGCTTGCTATGTGGCTGAGAAAGGCACTGAACTATTGATCTCCATGCCTCCATCTCTTTAATGCTGGCATTACAGGTGTGCATGTCATCATAGCTGATTTTCTTTTCTTTCTTCTCCTCCTCCCACCCCCCCACCATATATATATATATATATATATATATATATATATATATATATATATATATATATATATATGTGTGTGTGTGTGTATATACACACACAAATATATATATAAAACCTGTCCACATTTTCCAGGCTGGCTAGCCTCAGACCCATGATACTCTTGCCTCGGCTTCCTGAGTGCTTAGGATTCCAGGCATGTACTACCACGGCTGACCATGGTAAACGCTTTCTTGTGAAAGAGACCAGAAGAAGACAGATGAATGTCTTCCAGCTGGGATATGGTTGAAGGGATGTTGATAGCTTCTTCTAGCCACTCAGATGCAGTCCTTGAAGTCCTCCTCAGCCTTGTCAACCCTGTCCTTGTCAGCTAGCCTGTTTGGTGTCACTCGTGGGCCCTCTGTAAATCCTGTTTCTCCAGTTCCCTCTGTCACCAGGACACAGAGCTATCTGTCTGTCACCAGGACACAGAGCTATCTGTCTCTGCTTGGGCTTGTGACAGCTGTTGAAGCAAGAGGGCAGAGAGGACCCTCCCCACCCTCCAGTGAGAACATCAGCAAGTGTCTGGTCTTGAGCACACCAAAGAGGGGAGGTTGTGGCCCTCTAGCCGATGATGACAGCATGCTCAGGAGGAATGTGGGCTTGACTCTTGTGGAGGCTCACACAGAGGGTTCTGAGCCAGGCTCTGTGTCTGCTCCCTAAAGCTCAGGGGATCTGGCAGAGATCTGACGGGCTCTGGATATCCTGGGTCTCACCCAAGAGGAGTAAATAG
This sequence comes from Peromyscus leucopus, assembly GCF_004664715.2. Taxonomy (NCBI): domain Eukaryota; kingdom Metazoa; phylum Chordata; class Mammalia; order Rodentia; family Cricetidae; genus Peromyscus; species Peromyscus leucopus. The sequence continues at coordinate 50,346,213 of NC_051086.1, forward strand.
AACTGTAGCTAGCTGCTCTGTGGTAGGACAATTTTTCGTAGAGCCACCCTGGGTAGTTCCTGGGGTGAGGAGATCCCAGTCAACGGAGCTGATGTTTGAACGCAGCCAAACCTGCAGTGGGGACTGAGGAAGCAGTGTTGGCCTCAGCCCTTTGCCTCTGACAGTGCTCCCAGCCCAACGTATTAGTGACCTGTATTGCCATGACCACAATACCTGACCAAAAAAAAAAAAAACTTAAGGAAGCGACATTGGCATTGATTCATGCTTTAGGGCATTTTGGTCCATTGTGATGGGGAAGGCAGATCAGAAAAGCTCTGCACATGGAGCTGGGCTCGGGAAGTAGATACTGTTCACATCATGGTTCATCAAGAAGTAGAGAGCTGGACTAGAACCAGGGACAGATGTAACTTCCAAAGGTTTGCCCATAGCAGCCTACGTCTGCCATCTGGACCTCCACCACCTAAAGGCTACACAGATTCAGGGTAGCATTATGAGCTGAGGAGTAAGAGTTCAAACATGAGTTTGTGTGTGTGTGTGGGGGGGACATTTCAAATTCAACCCACAGCACCCAAGAAGCCAGTGATGAGAGAACGTATGTAGGGGCAGGGAGTCATGTATGCCTGAAAGCCTCCATCTTCCAGGCCTGGGATCCTCAGTGCTGGCTTCAGGGGGGCTCCAGGTCACAACAGCTACTTTTCCTATTTTTCAACCCCCCTCCGCATGGGACTGTGACACAGACCTCACATGGCTCCCCTCAGGATCTCTAGGGCACTGCTGATGTTGCTGTCTGCCCATGGTTGCAGTGAGTGTCAGGGCTAGGAGAGTTGGGGTGCTCCGTTCCGCTTAGTGGCTAGGCTGCTTTATTATCAGTCTAGGGGAGATGGTTTCCCAAGAAGCAGGTGAAGGTGTAAATTCATGCTTCCCTGTGAATCACGAAAAAAATATATCTACGGCTACAAGACTGCAAACGGGGAGCAATGTGAGAGGTACAGGCAGGGTTACCACACAGACAGGCAGCTGCGTGGCTGATTACCAGTTACTTACCTGTCTGTTCCTCTTTGTCATCTGTAGGGAGAAGGCAAACGGCCATGTTTATGGGCTGGACCCCGGGAGAGAAGGCTGGACGGAGTGGTTTGAAGGTCTCTGACATGCTAGTAGCAGTAGCAGGTTCTCCACTAGCCTGGTCCTTAGTCATGGTCTCTTAAATGACTGCTGGGCCAAGGATCTCAGGCTGCACGTGGCCATCAACAGTATCATCTCCAAGTCTTAATCTTATCCTTAAAATGGCTCCTCGTGGCCTGAAGTGTCAAAGACCTCTTGTTGGGCCTTGTGTAGACAGTCAGGGACCCTGAACAAATGTCACCTGGCCTCCCCTGCTCTCTAGCCTTCTCTTTGCCTGTACTGGGAAGAGCCAGACCCCTTGACACTTTTGTGCCTTGGCTTAGTGGTTGCTCATGTCTGAAGACTCTTCCCTTCACCCATGCCTGAGCATCATGGTATGCATGTGGCCCGCATGTCTCACATTCTTGCCCTCAATGTGAAGTGCTGATGCGCTAGGAACTTTAGTGGGTAGAGCCTGGTGGGAGGTTGTTAGGCTATTAGGGGTCTGCTCTTGGAAGGAATTAATTAGTTCTATATGACCCCTAAGTTAATGAGATATTGTTGGAAAAGGGACAAACGCACCTCTTCTTGCTCTAACCTCTTGTCTGGTTATTGATCTCTCTCTCTTTTTTTTTTTCTGTGATTTTTTTTTAGGGGGTGGGGGGTGGGGTTGAGACTGGGTTTCTCTGTTTAACAGTCCTAGCTGTCCTGGGACTTGCTTTGTAGACCAGGCTGGCCTTGAACTCACAGAGATCCACCTGTCTTTGCCTCCCAAGTACTGGGACTAAAGGTGTGCATCACCATGTCTGGCTTTTTTTTTTTCTCTATACTTTTACCATTATGATGATTTCTGCCTTGGGACCTTGACCAGAGCTCACTAATGACTGGTACCATGCTATTGAACCCTCCAGAATGGTGAGCTGAGTAAGCCAGCCTTCCTGCTTCCCTCCCTCTGCTCCCTCTCTCTCATCTTCTTTCTTTCTCTTCCAGCCTCCTCTACTCCTTCCTTCCCCCATATCTCTCTCTCTCTCTCTCTCTCTCTCTCTCTCTCTCTCTCTCTCTCTCTCTCTCTAATATTTCCTGAGATATAATCTTACTATATATAGCCCAGACTGGCCTGGAACTCATGGTCCTCCTGCCTCAGCCTCTCATTCTGGAATTACCCAGAATGTGCCACCTTGCTAGATCCAAACCTTTAGTTTTATAGATTTTTTTCCAGCCTCAGGTATCTTATTATAGTAACAGCACACATTTTCTGAATTTGGGCTTATGGCTTAATTCATTTTTTTCTCTGAAAAGAGGTGGCTGGCTTTGGTGACGTGAAGCTTGGCGTTGTGGGAAACTGAGGTTGGGAGGGGCTAACTGTGGTTTGATAGGGAATGTTCCTCAAAGGTCCGTATATCTGACTGAGGCCTGGTGCTCAGCCTGCTGACTTGTGTCCCTTCTAAATTCCCAAATAGGAGTCCTATCCCCTGCAACCTTAGGCTATACTTGGGGATAGGTCCTTGAATGGGAAGTTAGAGTGCAGTCATTGAGGTAGGTGCCTAATCTAATACAACCAGTACCCTTATGAAAAAGAAATTAGACAGAGACAACGTACATCTAGAGGAACAGCACATGGGACAGGGAGTAGATGGCAGCCTGTACCCCAAGGAGAGACCCCAGAAGACACCAACCCTGCCAGCTGGGCACAGTGGCCAACACTTGGAATCCCAGCACCTGGGAGGTAGAGGTGGGAGGAGACCGGCCTGGACTACAAAATGAGACCTTCCTTGCATAAAAACAAAAACAAAAACCCAACCTGGACATGGCTCAGTGGGGAAATACATCTGCTGTGTGGGCTTGACAACCAGAGTTCTGAGTTTGATCTCCAGAAACCACTTCCTACATCGGCAGGAGAGAACTGACTTCTGAAAGTGGTCCTCTGAACTCATGGGTGCTGTGTGCTCACTCACACCACACACACACACATGCATACACACACACATGCATACACACACACACACACACACACACACACACACACACACACACACACACCTTGATTTTGGACTTGTGGCTCTGAACTGTAGAATAAATTTCTGTTGTTTCCGTTTCAGCCTGCAGTCCATTGTTACAGCGGCGGCCTTGGTGGATTTGGGCTGGTGTCTTATTGATATGGTTCTATCTGGGGTGAGACCATGAAAACACATGCATGCATGCCTGCGTGCATACATTCATACACTCATGTATATACACACACGTGTATATACTCATAAAACATTCAGACGTAAGCATCCACACAAATGCATGCACACACGCATGAGCACACCCACACATATACACAGAGGACTTTGCTTCTCCCATTTTCCTTTCTGAACTAACAGCCCTGTATTTTCTGCATTCACATGTTTGCTATTTGTCTCTCCATGATACCAGAAGTACCATAAGGCATGATATACCTCTCTGTATGTTGTGGGATCCCACAACTCAGCCCAAGGCTCTTGGGGTCCTAGACATGTGTGAGGTATGTCCAGGGTGAGTTCTGTCTAAAACAAGGGTTGGAGGTTACATTCTTCAGTTTGGACTGAAATCCAGAATTTTTAATTTAAACAGCTGCATTTCCACATCAGGATCCCCATTCAAAGTTCACCCTGCAAGAGACCTATTAGTTCCTAAGGCTGTGTCCTGAGTCTCTCGAATTCCCACCTAGACACTCAATGTGAATACCAGCGAGAGGAAAGGTTTTGTTCTTAGTTTTTCATTTATATTTTTTTGTGGCACAAGCCTTGGATTCTATTCAACCAGGTCACAGCCACTGAGAGTTAAGTCCTGAGGCCAGGGATTGGGTGTCTAGTGTCCTGACACCTGTGACATGGCCTGGCCCAGAGCTGGGCATGTACTCATCTTTAGGAAATGACATTCTGTCAGCAAGAAGGTCAGTTCAGCGGTGTTTCTGAGGGGACGTCAGCCTGCCCTCCCTCTTCCTCTTGCTAACTGCCCTCTTTCTCTTCCAGGCTTCAGCCACTGTTTCTTTCTCTGTCACAGGCGCCAGCTGACATCCTGTGGCCTCCTCCCTGTGTGAGGTGACAGACTCCTTCAGTACCTCAGTGCTCCTGGGAACCAGCTCCATCCTTCTAGGCTTTCCCAATTTTCTCCCCATTTTTCTCTGCCCTCCCTCTCTTTTCAAAAGTGGGGGTCAAGTTCACATAGCATCAAATCCACTGTCACATAGACACAGCTGGTGGTGCCTGCCATGTCCCGGGTGTGGCGCCGCCATCCCCGCTGACTAGTTCCAGAAAGGTCTCGGCTTTGATGCTTTTGAGATCGGGTCTCACAGTGTAGCTCAGACTGGCCTCAGACTTGTGATCCTCCTGCCTCGGCTTCCCAAGTGCGGAGATCACAGACTTGACACTTCATGCCTGACTCTTAAGTCTATGAGATTTCTTTATCCCCCCTACCCCCAAGAACCCCTTGTACTTAAGAAGTAGTCCCTCCACATTCTCCTCTTTCCCCATGCTCCCAACCTTTGGCCGCTCCTAATAAGAGTCTCTCTGTCTGTGGATTTGCCTATCGTAGGCATATCATAGATCTGCAGCTAGTGGCTGGTTTCCAGGGTCTTTGGGGTTCATTGATGTAGTAGTCTGTGCCAAGTACCTCGTCTCTTCCTATGACTGAATAATATTCTATTTCTCTCTGTTTGTCAGCAGATAGGCTTTTGGGTTGGTACTTTGCTGGGCTGTTGTGAGCAGCACCCTGCACTACATTTTTTGATGGTTAACTCTGCCTCCACATGTTGGCTCTTCAAGTGGCCTGTCACTGAAGCTCTGAAGGTTACTGGTCCTAGAAGAAGCAATTGAGGAATGAGACAGCAGACACAGAGGTGCTCTGGCCTGGTCCTGAGGTTTGTCCATCCTCACTCAGGTGCCCATTTCCTTCATGGGTCTTCGGCTCCTTGCCTGGCTCACTCAGCCTTGCAGAATGTCTTAAGAGGCACAGGCAGTGAGTCAAGGCTCACAGCAATACCATCAGATGCCAGATGCCAGTGGGGTTTTGGTTCCTCATTTTTCCTTTGATTTCTCCCTTTCTGTTTTGATACTTCCTCATCTGTGGTTGCTATCTGCTGCTGTCTGCTGATTCCACTTTCCTTTCTTCTTTCCCATCTTTAGCTGGCCTGGGGCTGCCTGCTCCATGTTGTGTTCAGTGCTTAGAAACAGAGTGGAGGGAGCGGAGGGCTGTCTCTGCATCCAGCCACGATCAGCAGACCTGAGTGGTGGTAATGGTACAGCATCAGCCACAGCTGGGCCTGGGGACAGGGAATGTGGGCCATGGCAATGTCATCCTGTCTGGCTTGGCTTGTAGATGAGCTTGGGGCTTTTTTTGCAGTCCAGGAAGGAGCTGGATTGATGGGCACTTGGCGTATAGAAGAATGCAAGCCAGCAGACCCGGGGAACACTTAGGAGCAGCAGATGTGGGTGTTGCTTTGAGATTGTGTCCTGAAGCTTCTGGAATGTGACAACCATGGTCTTTGATTTCTCCCAGCATGCTTGTTCATGGTGTCTCTCATAGTTTTTTTTTTTTTCTCTCCCTCCTCTTGTAGCCTAGGATGACTTGAACTTACTATGTAGTTAAGGATGTCTTTGAACTTGTGATCTCCCTGCCTCTACCTCCTAAGTGCTCTACCTCACATGTGTGCACCACCATGCCTGATTTCTGTAATGTTGTGGATTGAACTCAGGACTCTGTGCATGCCAGGCAAGCAAGCACTCTACCAATCAACCTATACCTCAGCCCACTTGAGTTTTTTGTTTGATCTGTCTTGTTTTTGAGACAAGGTCTCCTTGTGTAGCCCAGGCTGGCCTCCAATGTCTGGCAATGTCTGGCGATCCTTAAACTTTAAGGCCGGGGTTACAGATGTTAGCCATCATAGCCAGCTTGCCCCTCATAGACTTGTGAACGTAAGCAGTGCAGAATTTACTGTGAGATGTCAAAGGCTTCATTTGTTTAGTCCTTGATGACTGCAGGGAGCTTTCTCATCTAATCTTCCAAACAGCCTGGAAAAGTGGATTCCAGTTCTCAGATAAAGAAACCAAAGGCCCAGAGAGAGGCTGTGGGGCTTACTCAGACCACACAGCCAGAGGTTCCAACACTGCTTGGAACCAGTGTTCTCCGATGTTTTATCCTCCCTTGCACGGGCTGTCTGGTTTTAATAGCAGATAAGAACCATGTGGCTGGGTTTATTTAGGGAGATGGGAAATGAGTCCTACAGTTGGTCTGCATTCATTTTGGAGAATATTTTTCCCCTAACATTTTAGGATCCCTCCTCCTTCTCCTCCTTCTCCTCCCCACCTCTTCTTTGAGACACTGGCTTGGAACTTACCATGTATCAGTCTGGCCTCACACTCGAAGCAATCCTCCTGCCTCAGCTTCTCAAGTGCTGGGATTGCAGACATGAGCCACGACGCCCAGACGCATTTTTAGTTTTTTTTTTTTTTTTTTTCTTTTTTTCTTTCAAGTCAGGAAGAAGTTCCGTGCAAGTTGCAGGTGGCTGTCCCGTGACTCAACCAGTGCAGAGGCCTCTTTTCTCGACAGAGTTCAAGCCCATTTCCCTCTAAATTGGTGTGTTCCTCATTTGCTTCCAAGGGTCTGGTTTAAGGAGCTGCTGTCGCTGTTTCTTGGTGACGGGCAGGGAGCCAGCTGTGGAGGATACTGCAACCTAGGACTGAGTTCCCGATGCTCTGCAGGAACTCTGCTTTGGACAGAGTTCCAGCAGCCTGGCTCTGGCTCCATCTGGCAGGAGAGGCTGCTATGTTGGAGGGAGAACCCAGGGAAAGCTTGCCTGGAGGAAATTCGGTCAAGATGTTCGCTTTTTAACACCTCTGGTCTTCTTCCAAACCCGAAGAGGAAAAGATTCTTAAAGAAAGTTTTTGGGTTTTCTGTCAATGGAGCCGAGTAGGGCAGATCCTAGGCCCTTTGTGGCTGGGATAAAGCTAGAGAGGGAAATGCCTGGGAGTTGGAGGATCTTTTCTCTTGGCTGGGCCCCAGGCTTAGCAGACAGTTGCTTGCCAGTGGCTTTTGCTGCCCCAGCAACAGAAAGTGCCCACTGGCTTCAGAGTTGCTAAGGTCTGGAAGGGTACTGTGAGTGGGACTTAGCAGAGCTGGGAGTGCTCTGAAGGGAAGAAATCCCCCAGCGGTGACTTGAAGTATAAGTTTAAAGAGCATTTATCCCTTTCCTTGTTGTTATTATTATTATTATTTGGTGTTTTGAGACAGAGTTTCTCTGTGTAGCTCTGGCTGTCCTGGAACTTGCTCTGTAGACCAGGCTGGCCTTGAACTCACAGAGATCTGCCTGCCGCTGCCACCTCAAGCACTGGGACTAAAGGTGTGCACCACCACCACCACCACCACCACCACCACCACCACCACCACCACCACCACCACCAGCTTCCTTTCCTTTTTGAGGACCTCTTAGACATCTGGTAAGATATGGGATTCTTAAGCTAAGCCAGGCACACTTTAATTCCAGCACTCAGGAGGCAGAGACAGGCAGATCTCTGTGAGTTTGAGGCCAGCCTGGTCTACAGAGCCAGGACAAAAGAAAAAAAAAAAAAAAAGATAAGGGATTCTTTAGTCTAGACATAACTAGAGTCCTAGTGCTCAGACCTTGAGGTAGAGAATTTCAAATTCATGGACAACAGCTCCCATTCAGAAAAAAACAAAAACAAAAACCCACAAACAAAAAAAAACAGAAGCTACTCATTATGCAAGGTAGAGCCTGGGAGCTGGAGCACCCTGTGAGAAGCTTCCACTGGGTCCTTGCCCTGCAGCCCCAGATTATATGCTTTAATCAGAAACAACAGTCATCAAAACTAAGTGAACTGCTTAGTGATTTGGAGGTTTAGATAGATGGGCCAACAAGGTTTCTTTAGGAGAGGACATCTGAGTAATGTCCCCAAGATCTTGGGAAACAAATGTGTAGATTTCTGGAAAAAGATCACCCCGACAGAAGACATTGAGATTTGAATATGCAAAGACTCAGAGGCCTGAGCATCCTGGGATAGGCAGCAGGTTAGTGTAGTTAAGGCAAAAATGAATGTATGGGAGATGAGGACTATTGAGAGGCATTGAGAGATGAGGGGGGCCCTGGTCAGGAGGACCGTGGAGACCTGACATTTAATTAAGGCAGCTTTAAAAAATGATTACTTGTTTTAGATAGGGTCTCATTATGTAGGCAAGGCTGCCTTGGAACTTACCATGTAATCCTGGCTGTCCTCCAACTCACAGAGATCCATCCGCTTCAGCCTCCCAAGTGCTGGGATGACAGATATGTCACCATGCCTGGCTTTAGACCAGTTTTTGATAGAGGAGAGAAATGATCACCTTCTAAGAGACACTCTGCTGCTTTGTGAGGTTGGGCCCTGAGGGAAACCAAGGCAGCAGGACAGAGAGGAAGGAGACAAGTAATAAGTCTCCTCACAGTAATGCGAGCGAGTGATGCTGGCTAGGGAAGGAGTGCCGGTGAGGCACAGGGAGGAACTGGAAAGAAATCTTACTACAGACAAAACCAAGAAGTAGTGTGGGCTTCTGGAGGGTGGCGCCTCCCTGCTGGCACCGTTTTGGATAGACATCTTCCCTGGACAAACTCGGTAGAGGAGAGTGTTATTCACAAGTTAAAGGTAGGGCATCCCAGGCATCGGTCAGGATTTTCCTGGAGGAGGCTGTCTGTCTTAGTCACTTTTCTATTCCAGTGGAAAGACCCTAGGACCAAGGCACTTTATAGAAAAAAAAGCATTTGATTGGGTGTGTGCTCACAGTTCCAGAGGGTGAGTCCATTAGCATAACGGTGGGGAACATGGCAGCAGGCAGGCAGGCATGGTGCTGGAGGGGTAGCTGAGAGCTTGTCTCATTCACAGGTAGCAGGCAAAGAGGGAGAGACTGAATCTGTCCTGAGCTTTGGAAACCTCAAAGCCCACACCCCCAGTGACACACCTATTCCAACAAGGCCACACCTTCTAATTCCCAAGACAGTTCCACCAGTTCAGGACCAAGCCTTCATATTTATGAGCCTATGTGGGGGCCATTCTCATTTCAACCACCACAGAGTGCTAACTCCTGTTTTTTTAAGATTTATTTTTATTTTAAAATTATGTGTATGTAGATAGGTTTGTGCTCATGAGTGCAGGGGCCCTTGGAGACCTGAGGCATCTGGTTCCTCTAGAGCTGGAATTATAGGGCTTTGTGAGCTACCCTCCTCGTGGGTGCTGGGAACTGAAGTAGGGTCCTCTGCAAGAGCTGTACAAGCTCTTTTTTGTTGTTGTTTTTCGAGACAGGGTTTTTCTGTGTAATTTTGGTGCCTGTCCTGGATCTCGCTCTGTAAACCAGGCTGGCCTCGACTCACAGAGATCCGCCAGTCTCTGCCTCCCAAGTGCTGGGATCAAAGACACACAACCACCGCCTGGCTGCAGTACAAGCTCTTAACCAGCAAGCCCCTAAATCTTTGTTTTTGAGCATGTCACAGGATTAGATGATGGGTGATGGTATCAGGGAGTCTTGCAAGGCTGATAACAGAGATGGCCTTATAGTGAAGCTGAGGGTCACTCCAGTGTCTTAGTGGGCCTTGATTGTCCAATCTGGCTGTGAGTGACCTTGTATCTTTATTGTTTGACTGGTCACATAATGTCTTGCTCATACAGCTGTGCAGCTGTGTGCTCCAGCCACCACCCATTCCCCCCCCCAATGTGCCGCCCTCCCCCACCACCACCACCTGTCTAGTTCATCTTTCCTGGGTTTTGCCAAAACAGCCCCCAGGGTCTTTGGGATGCTGATACACCAAAAGTTCTTGAGGGATGGAGAAGCCCAGGCACACCCCACACATCTCTGAGATGAGGTTGCAGGCCCAGGGGCATGTGGCCATCGAGATCTCAGAACCTTTTTTTCCAGTACAAGCAGAAACTTCAGCCTGGGGCTGGAGGTGGCTTAGCTATTTAGAGCACTTTTTGCTTTTGCAGACAACCCAAGTTTGGTTCCCAGCACCCACATGGCAGCTCACAACTCTCTGTAACTCTAGTTCCAAGGGATCTGACACTCTCTTCCTGCCTTCTTGGATACCAGACTATTACATGGTGCACATGAATATATTCAGGCCAAGTACACACACACACACACATTTGTATGTAGACACTTCAGCATGGATCGGGAGGCTTGCATTTCTCCTGACCCCACATAGCCTCTCTGGCAGGCTCTGCCCTCAGCTAACTTTATACAGAGGCTATCTACAAGGTTTCACATTGTGCTGAGTGCAGATAGGCATTTATTCGAACGATTAATTTTTAAAATATTTATTGTTTTATTACACTCATTAATTTATTTATTGCGTGTGTGAGTATGCACACATGATGTGTGTGTAGACCAGAGGAGACCTTGCAGGAGTCAGTTCTTTTCTCCCTCCAGAGATTTACCTCAGGCTGTCAGGCATAGAGGCAGTGAATTTATCCACAGAGCTGTCTCACCGGCTCTATCTTATTTATTAATTTTTAATCATACAAATAATATGTGAACTAGATCATGCATCCTGGATAGGGAAGATATCACCCAAAGAGGGAGGAAATTGGCTTTTGGTTGGCAACCACAGTGGTTTATGGCCCTCCAATGGGCCACACTGTATGAACAGATCCATGGTACGTCTGTGGCATTAAAGTTTCATGGTAGTGGGGTCGTGATTAGGAAAGAGATTTCTTAAAAGGCTTCTTAGGAAAGGTGATAATGAAAAAAAAGTTTGAAAGATCCAGAAGTATTTTAAAACCTCCTTTAACTCCCTCCTTGGCCTGTACGTGGGTGTGTGCACAATTGTGTGTGCACACTTGTGTCCATATATATGCAGCCCTGGGTGCCAAGACCCCTTCCACCAGGCTGGCCATGGTGGCACATGCCTTTAATCCCAGCACTTGGGAGGCAGAGGCAGGAGGAGCTCTGTGAGTTCGAGGCCAGCCTGGTCTACATAGCAAATTCCAGGACAGCCAGAGCTACATAGAGATACCCTGTCTCAAAAAAAAAAAAAAAAAAAAAAAAAAAACCCAAACAAACAAAAAGAACTTTCACCCTGTCTTTTGAGATAGGATGTCTCACCGAAACCTGGAACCTGGGCCTCACTAGCTAGGCTAGGCTGACTGACCCACGAGCCCCAGCCATCCCCCTGTCTCTGCCTCCTCAGCATTGGAATGCTGGAATTACCAACACACACTCCCAGCTTTTAAGATGGATGCTGGCAATCAGACTATGGTCCTCATACCCACATGGCAAGCATTTCATTGACTGAGGGATCGCCCCACAAAGTTGCCCTCTGGCCTCACAATGCTCTCCTCCCCCGGGTATACACACATATACACACACTCACGTGTGCACATACACAACAGCAATAGTAATAATTGCAGAATGTGGCTTCTCCTTCCCCAATTGTACACACATATACACACACTCACGTGTGCACATGCACAACAGCAATAGTAATAATTGCAGAATGTGGCTTTTAATAGCCCGCAGGAGGGTGGAAGTGTATGTAAGTGTGGAGAGGGGAGTGGGTGTGGGTGTGAAAAGGCTACAGAATATCATGCATAGAAAAGCACCAAGCTTGCATAGTGTGTGTGTGGTACATACATGTGAAAGAGACTTGAGGAGATTCATGAAAATGCTAACGGCAGCTGCTGCTGAGCTGGGGGTTCTGAGACTGTATCCTTCTTGGAGCGTTCTGTGGTTATTCTCCTCCACTTTTCCTCAAAAGACATGAATGAATTTTGTAATCAGAAAAAAAAAAAACAAACCCATAATTCAATGTGAAAGAGAAATGGATATTTTATTTAAAAGCAAGGAGGAAATTAGAAGAAAAGCGGCACCCCCTGGCTTGTTTTGCGGAGACTCTGATGCCCGTTATAAAGCTGACTGCTCCCTGAGAATGGCTCCCATCCAGGAAAGGGACCTCACGGCCCTGGGTCTCTTTGGCTATGGCAGCTCTGAGCTTGGCTAAGGGTAGCATGACCTCCTCTGTCATGGTACTGTATCCCGGGACCACAGCTGGGCCCTAGGGTAAGGCAGAGGGAAAGGCTGCCTGAACCAGCCCTCCTCAGAGTGTCCTGTTTCCAGCTCTTCTCCCAGCTGTGGGGGAGCTGAAGTGTGGGGCTGTGGTGGGGAGGGTATGCAGGCTGGGAGGAAGCCAGCACTGGGCCTTTCACTTACATTTTTTAGTATAACAGGTAGGTCTATGTTTTCGTGTGTGTGTGTGTGTGTGTGTGTGTGTGTGTGTGTGTGTGTGTGTGTGTGTGTGTGTGTGTGTGCCATTGTGTAGCCCAGGCTGCCCTGGGACTCACTCTGTAAACTCAAGCAAGTATGAGACTCGTTCATGATCCTCCTGCCTTAGATTTCCCCAGTGCTGGGATTACAGGCTTGGGCCACCATGCATAATTCTATTTTAAGATGTCCAGAGGGACAAGAAAAGTTTGACCTTCCTTGTGAAGGTGCTTGCTGTTGGCAAAAACACAGCCTTTTAACCACGGGGTGAAACTTGTCTATCTAACAAGCAGGCCACAGAGCCAGATGCCTAAGAGGCGTTGCCAAGCGAGATCAATGAGGGGATCTCGTTAGTGCCATAAGAATTCTCCGATCTGTCAGGCCAAAGGTTTCCCCAGCTCCTAGGGGGCTGGGCACTTCCAGCAGTGCATATGTCTGGCTCCTTATGCTTCAGCAGCACCAGATGAAGTCATGGTACATCTTCAGGAAAAGATGATCTAAACTGTTTCTAAGGCAGGTTTCTCTAAGAGAAACACCAGTCAGAGCCATGTTTCTGCACCTGACTGGATACCATGAATCAGAACTGGGAGGGGATTGCCGGCCACGCCCACACCTCATCCAGGCCATTGAAGTCAGACTAGGACAGCTAAAGGTGAGAAACTGAGAAAAACCTGAGTTTGGAGGCTGGGCATTGTTCATGACACGGGTCACGTCCAAGCACCCCTCTTGCCTTCTCATCTTCAGAGGGAGCAGCTTGAATTGCTCACTTGACAAGGAGTGGCGAAACCTACCTGAGGTCAAAGCGCTGTCCCAGACCTGCGTGACTCACACGGGCTCCAGCTGCTGGTGTGACGAAACTGTGGGGAATGTCAGAGCCTTGGGAGGATGGATGGAAGCCAAAGGCTTGTGGGCACTCAAGTCCACCCTGTGCCTGAGCTGAGACAGAAGGAAGAGTGAGTGATACAGACTCCTGACAAAGCCCAAGGGACATCTAGCTAGTGCTTTTGTTTCTTACACCTTTAATCTGTATGTTCTTCTCTAAAGCACCTTAACATATTTCCTACCTTAACCAGCTTTTGAAAATGTATTCATGTGTGTGTGGGGTTGGGGTGGGGTGGGATGAGGTGGGCATGCACATGTGGATCTGTATGCAGGTGTGGATGCCCATGCACACGTGGATCCGTTTACACATGTGGAGGTCAGAGGACAAGAGTTAGGAGCTGGTTCTCCTTTCTCAGCATGCGAGGCCTAAGGATTGAACTCAGGTTGTCAGACTTGGTGGCAAATGCCCTCATGCCCTATGCCATGCAAGCCCTTAATGCATGTTCATACCCAGATATTCCTAGTTATTTCTAACCTATTCCCTTTCCAAAACATACTTGCCTTGCCCCATTTATTATTATTTGTTTTTAAGATCATGATAAAGCAGCCATAACACAAAGCGTGCCGTCTTAGCTGTCTCTGAGAGGACAGTGGTACGAAGGATGTCTGCTGTTCCGTAACCATCACCTCCACCCATCTCCATGGCTACTCTCCTCTTGCAAAACCAGAACTCTGCCCCATCCAACACTGGCTGCCCATTCCCCACCTCTCCAAGCCCCTGGCAGCTACTGCCCAACCTTCTATCTCTACAAATTTCACTCTTCTATATCATGGAAGTGGAATCCTAATACTGTTCCTTCTCTGGTAGGCTTTGTTTGCTGAGTATAATATAATAATAATGATAATAATAATAATTATTTTTGAGACAAGGTCTTATTTAGCCCAGGCTGGCCACACACATGTAATATAGTTAAGGATGACCTTGAACTCCTGATCTTCCTTGAGATTTCAAGTGCTGGGACTGATTATAGGTGTGCACTATCACCCCCAGTTTATGTGGTGCTGGGAATTTGTGCATGCCAGGCAGCCCCCACCCCACCCCCCCACCCCTCGCAGCAATGGAGCCACATTCCTAGCTTTCTTATTTTTATTTAAAATGTCAGGGCTGAGATGTAACTCAGTAGCAGAGTGCTTGCCTAGCACATGCAAGGCCTTGAGTTCAATTGCCAACACTGCAATAAAAAGAAAATCTAAGAGCGCTTGTCAAGAATGAGTGAGAGAGAGAGACCCAGGAGGTCTGAAGGGTAAGTTAAGTTCTTTAAAGGACACCAGGAAGTGATGGCTGGAGCAGCTCATACTATTCATAATAGGCATCGCCCTCCTAGAGGAGGGGAGTGATTTCCAGTCCCCCAAACTGGTCCACCACCCTCTGAGCTCAAGCTGCAGCCAGTGCTGGGCTTTGCCTTCTTAGGCCTGCCTGCCAGGGCAGGGGTGGTCCAAAGCCCAGTCACAGCTCTCCGGGTATCTCCAGAGGGACCCAGCCTTGGCCTGGGGAATACAGACACCTTCAGAGCAGGAGCCCATGAAGGGTCCTGCTCCTGCTAGGATGCTGCAAAGGTGCCTTTAAGGGATGGATTATCAAATTGAGATTAGTGTTTGGCTCCCCCGTCTCTTGCTGGAGGTTTTTGGCTGGGACTGAAAGGCATGTTTGATATCAATGCAATATTTCATGACTGAGTAGAACAGCAGATCTGGGAGATTAGCTGCTGAGTGGTCAGTTGAAGTGTGTGAGAACTGGAGTCTGCACAAAGTTCAGGTTCAAACTCTGCAGCCTTCTCTTTTTGTTGACGTGATAGGATCCTGTTATGTTGCTTGAATTTGGGGCATGATGGCACCTGCTGAAGACTTCTGTTGCTTGTATCTTTGTTGTTGCTGTTGTTTGAAACAGGATTTCTCTGTGTAGCCCTGGCTGTCCGTCCTGGAACTAGCCCTGTAAGCCAGGCTGGCCTCGAACTCGAGATCTGACAGCCTCTGTCTCCCAAGTGCTAGGATTAAAGGCATGTGCCACCATGCCTGACTGTTGCTTGTATCTTATTCAGCTTGTACTACTAATAAAACTCCAGTTTTCCCCCCAGGAGACCAAAGAAGCTGTGGAGCCCCAGAAAGTGAATGCTTGGGTTGAGGTAATAGTTGCCTTGGTTTATGGTTGGACCTAGGTTTGATTCAAATCCCTATAATCCCATGCAACCGAAGCTGGTTCATGAGCTTCCTTCCCCCTTCCCTGTGCAGTTTGAAAAGGAGGCCCTTTCCCTCTTGGGTTGCTAGACAAGAAGTCCATGAACTTGAAGCCGCCATGAGTATCTTTGCGAATACATGGTAGCATATGATGAGAACGAAGCAGAAAGAAAACAGCTGAGGCAGCATTGCTTGAGGACCTGGGTACATCAGCATCTGAACACCACATTATTCTCCTTAACTTCCAAGGTTTACGAGCCACTAAATACTCCCAATTCTTCATTTTTGGGGCATGTGTATACATTAGAAGCAATTGGAGATAATTTCTGAGGCTCCCAGCTTACCGTGTCCCCTCCAAAACAACTAAGTACATTGTGAGTTGTCTACATGACAGAGGAAGATGTCAAGTTGTAACCTGGGCTGTGATTTGCCCAGGATGAAGTAGCATTCAGGCGGTAAGGCTGCAGAGGCTGGCTGTGCCGTGTGCATGCTGTAACACAAGGAGCTGGGTCTACTGGCCATCACTGGCTGGGTGCTTTGGGCAAGTTGCTGAATTCTGTTGAGCCCCAGCTCCCACTGCCTAGAAAATGTGGCTATTAAACCAGGTACTAGTAAAGTCACTTTTGGCTCCATGTAATGGATTACCCATGTTTTAAATGGTCAGTTGTCTAGGTCTAAAATCAAGGGGAAAAAAAAAATCAAAACATCTTCTCAGACTTCAGAACTCTACAAGTTGTTTGAAGATCTCTTCCTTCCTTCCTTCCTTCCTTCCTTCCTTCCTTCCTTCCTTTCTTTCTTTCTTTCTTTTTTTGAGATAGGGATTCTCTGTGTACCCCTGGCTGTCCTGGAACTTGCTTTGTAGATCAGGCTGGCTTTGAACTCACAGAGATTTGCCTGTCTCTGCCTCCTGAGTGCTGGGGTTAAAGGCATGCACCTGGTTTGAAGATCTCAAACTATTTTTATATAACTTTTACTTTATCATTTTTATATTTATCTATTTTACTTTATGGTGCATGGAGGTCAGAAGCAGGTATTGGATCTTCCTCTGGAATAAGAGTTGCAGGCGGTTGTGAGCCACCACGTGGGTGCTGGGACCCAGACTCAAATCCTCTATGAGAACTATAAGCGCTCTTAACCGCTGAGCTGACTCTTCACTTTCCTGACCTTTTCAATCAAAGTACAGCTTACATTCAGAAAACTGTTCAACCCATAACATGTAGTTTGAAGTGTTTTCACAGACCGAGAACACTCACGATAACCATCCACACAGGGACACGCGCCCTTACAGCATCGCAGAAATCCCTGGCTCCGGTGGGCCCAGGGAACCAAACTCTGGTCCTCTGCAAAAGCAGCAAGTGCTGTTAACTGTTGAGCCATCTCCAGACCCTGGTCTTTTAAATGTGAGTCATTTGGATGCGTTTACAATGATTCACTGTGTGTGTGTGTGTGTGTGTGTGTGTGTGTGTGTGTGTGTGTGTGTTATTCTTGCCTTTCAAATATTTTTCAATGTTTTATTATGAAAAAAAAAGTCTAAAACAATGGGAAAGTTAAAGAATTTCATGGTGCACTTATATACTCATCGTCTAGACACCGCCAGGAACATTTTATTACACCTGCTTCTACTGTTTTTTTTCCTTCTGTCTTGCTTCTTGAAGCTTTCAAACTTGAAAATAGCCATCCCCTTCACCTAGGATACTTCAGAACTCAGAGATCAACTGTGTGCAATGTTTATAATTACTTGCTTTTTCTTGTCAGGTTCAGGGTAAGTGTCTTTTGTTTGAAATGCTTAGTGCTACAAGCATTTTAGGTTTTAGGTTTCTCTGGAGCTTGGAATATTTGCATTATACATAATGACATGTCATGAGGGGACCCAAGCCTATAGTCCATTGACTTCAAACGTACTTTGTATGCACAGCTGGCTATGGGTGGTTTTCTACAATAGTTTTAGTAATTTTCTATGTGGAAAAAAAAGTTATTGTGTGGAATTTTCCATTTGTGGCATCATATTGGTGCTCAGAAGGTTTCAGAATTGGGGCATTCGGGGGTTTGGATTTATAGACTCGGGGTGTTCACCCCATGCTACTTATGCACCATCAAATGCACACATCTCAAGGACCACTTCTTACGCTTTGAGAAATGCATATCCCTGTGTGGGCCAGACACGGTCAGCATGAAGAGCATGAGCATCACTCCAAGAAGTTCCCACAATTCCCTCCTGTGAGCCCCACACCCACACTACTGCAAGCATCCCCTTGATTTTCTACTCCAGTGCCACCGCGGTGCTCCTCCTCCTCCCTCCTCCTCTTCCCTTCTCACTCCTTCTCCCTCCTCCTCTTCCCTTCTCACTCCTCTCTTCTTCCTCCTCTTCCCTTCTACCTCTTCCTTTTTCCTCCTTCTCCCTTTTCCTCCTCTTCTTCCCTTCTTCCTCCCTCTTCTAAAATATTTAATGTGTGTGTGCGTGCCCACGTGTGTTGTTTGCACACATGTTGTGAATCCCTTGAAGTTGAAGTTACAGGTAATTGTGAGACGCTTGCTTTGTTCTGTGGCTGCTGGGATCCAAACTCTAGTCCTCATCATTGTGCAGCAAGTGCCCTTAACTGCTGAGCCATCTCTGCAACCTTGTATTGTAGTGATTAGAATCTTCCTGATGATGATTGAGGCTGAATATCTTCAAATATGCCTATTGGCCACTTGGGTGTCTTTATCATCCTGTGTCCAAGGATGGTTCTTACATTAAAAAAAAATATTTATTATTTGACCATTCATGTATGTAATGTACTTTAATCATGTCCACACCCCATTACCCTCTCTCATCCCCCTCCCATTTGCCCTGAGCCACTGAACCCTTTATTTTTTTCCAGCTGACTCCCACTCTTTCTCTCCACTCCCCAACACACACACACACACACACACACACACGAAGGGGGAAGGGGGAAGTGGGAGACTCACTTGGTTTAATTAGGGTTGCCTGCATGAACATGGGTGGGAGGTTATTTACAAGAGTTTGGGCAATGTGCCAGGGTCTCTACCACTGGAGAAAATGGCTCTCCCTCCTCCAACAACCAACAGCGGCCAACATCTCCTCAGGGAGGGGCGGGGCCTCAGGAGCCTCATCCTACTCCACCATGGGATGTTGACAGGCCCCATCTTGTGCAGGTAACCATGGTTACTTTGAGTTCATGATCACGACAGCCATGCCATGTCCAGGAGACATTTCACAGCCCTCCTCTCCATCCTCTGCCTCTCCCAATTTTTTTCCCTCCCCGTCTTCCACTCTATGCCCCATGGCTCTTCTGCAGGGGCTATGAAGGAATGAGGGCAGCTGACTGGCAGGTACCAACCATCTCCGCTGCTGTTCCAAAGAGTCTGCCTTTAACTAAAGGGGAATTTTCACACCTGCGAAAGTTCCCGTCATCAGGAGCAAGGAAATGCTGATTTGTTAAAACTTAGCCCCAAATTGGACAGTGCAGAGAACTTGGGGGAGCGTTCTGCTTGAAGCCTTGTCTTCTGATCATCTCCAGTTACGTAACTTTCTTCCTGATGCATGTCAGGCACCAACGGAACACAAAAGCCATTAGCAGATTTTGAAAGAGATTTGGCCAGCAGCTGCCAGAGAAGCATGGCTCTGAGCAGATGTGTCTTCCTATTGAAAGGCAAAGGCGTTGGGGCAAAGGAGAAGGTTCTCAGGGCAATTGACAGAAATGGATTTTTTTTTAAAGTGACATCTCCTGTCAACCTTCAGGGATGGCAGGCCTTGCATTTCAGAATTCAGGCCTGTCCCCAGCCATTTGTGGACTGAGGAATGTGGGTTCACTGTAGTTTTATGAGCAGCAAGCATTTTCTGCTTCTTCCAGAGACCTGTCTCATACAGTGGCTAGGCACAGATGACCTGTCACCAAGATGGGCTAGGGTTGAGCTAGAAGCTTGGTCTTCCGCATCTCCGTTTAGCTATCTGTTTCTTATCAGATGTATGGTGGAAGGAGTGACTGCCCATGCTAGGAGGAAGTGGTCAGCAAAATGTCATGATGTCCTGGGTTTGTTACCGACCTGGCAAAAAATAACAATATTCTGAAGATAAACTTTGTGTCTCTCAATATGACTATCAGACTACTGGAACAATAGACCCCCAATGAAATGGGAATTTCCTCGGAAATCTCATACTGGGGGAAAGGAAAAGCACCAACCATAGGGGAACTTGTCTGTCAGATGAGTTTTCCCAGGGTTCTAATGGCTTGTCAGATCATCTTACAGGAGGAGACTGGAGCGCAAGTGATGCAGGGTCAGTGGTGGGCATATATATAGACGCAGTCCTGGGCGTGAAGACCCCTCCACCAGGCTGGGCATGGTGGCACATGCCTTTAATCCCAGCAGGGAATCCAGCATAAGCTCACCAGGAGCAGGCACAGGAGAGGACTGCTCCCTAAGGAAGTGCTATCCAGGACCAAAGAGATGGAGGAAGTGGGACTGTGGTGGCTTTGGGGACCCCGAGAGGACAGGTGTCAGTTCAGAGCTGAGAAACCGGCTGGGCCACGGTGAGAGGACCCATGCTTCCAGGCAGGGGCGTGGACAACACAGGAAGTAGAAAGGACTGGAGCCGAGCTGAGGGTGCAGCTCGGTGGTAGAGTGAGTTCCATCTCCAGGGCATGCATGCACATCCCCCATCTCTCCCCCACACAGGAGGGTCGGATGTGGTTCCGAGTTCAGGGAGTGCCAGGTTTGAGTACTGGCTCTGTCACTTACTGTGAGACTGTGGGCAGATGTTTTGGCCTCCATCCCTCAGATTTCTCGAGATAGGACTGTGGTATTATGTGTCTCTTGAGGCTGTTTGGAGGTCCCTGTGAGTAAGTGCATATGAGACTTAAACCTGTCACTTAAGGGTTTAGCCTCTGACACCATTGCAAAGGCTGTTTCTGAACAGGAAAGGACAGAGTGGCCAGCTTGTGGGGAGTGGGTAGGAGAAAGAGAAGAGTAGTAGACCCCAGCTGGCAAGGGAAACCTTGATCCAGATGGATTCCCATGGTGGCAGGGAATGAGCCAAGGACGTTGGCCTCACCGGGTTTTAATTGAAGACTTGTCATTTGTTGTCAGGGCAATTTTTTGAACCTTGCCCATCACACATTAGTACAAATAAACATATGAGATCCTTTGAGCTCTAAATAGGTCAGAGTTGGGAGAGATTAATAAAACATGAATTTTGGACAGATGAGAGCTGGGAGAAGAAGGTAGAGATGTATGTATGTATGTATGTGTATATACATGCATGTGTATGCATGTGTACGTGTTTGTGTGAATGTATATGTGTATGTATGTATGTATGTATGTATGTATGTGTGTGTGTGTGTTTGTTTCAGACAGGGGATCACGTAGCTCAGGCTGACTTCTGATCCTCCTGCCTCAACCTCCTGCATGATAAGATTACAGGTGTGTACTGGTACATCTGATTTTAGGCAGTGCAAGGAATAGAAAACCCAGTGCTTTCTGCGTGCTAGGCAAGCACTTAACTGAACTACCTCTCCAGCCCTGTTTTCACAAGTTCATTTTCTTCGTTTATATGTGTAAGGATCTTAACTCACTTGGTCTCTTTTGACCTGTAGCAGGAAATGCTAGGATCCTACTGTTCCTTTAAAAGATGAGTAAATTCCCATGTGGTGGATAGGCTCCAGCAGTGGGATCACAACTCACTTGCAAAAACTTACGGGGTGTTCTCTTTGTCTGAATGGCTTCAGCAGGTTTCATTGCCATGATGTGTGCTTACACTTCACTGTGATGTGATTAAACTCATAGACACAGACATGCCACCCTCACCTTCAACTGAGCCCCACTGTGTGACTTCACCTGGAGGTGTGACAACACTTATCTGTTTATGCATGAGCCATGAACCAACCGCACATAGGGGAACTTCTGAAAATGAGCTCAATACAGCGTTCTAAAGTTCTGATTAGATAGGTATGGGAAAATTGCACACTCAGAAAGAGAAAGCAGGATACCTGAGCATTTGCAGTCCTCTGTCTTCCTCTTTACTTTCTATAAATCTCGACTTAACAGGTAGGTCTCAATTTGGTGAGAGCACAGACTCTGTGATGGTCTAAGTGCAGGGAGCCAGTGCACCCTCAGCTCCTAGCCCTTGATGATGGTTGGGTCTGTTCTGTTCCAAGGTGGTCAATTTAAAGCCATGATCTTCTAAAGTTGAGCAAGCTCCCGTTTTTTTGTTTTTTTGGTTTTTTTTGGAGAGAAGCATCAAACTCAAGATTCCCTCACTGGATAATTACCTTTTTGGTCACTGGGATAGAATAACAGAATACATGACAGAAACAATTTAAAGGAGGGGGCGATATTTCGGCCCACGGTTTTGGAGGATGCAGTTCATCACGGCAATGGTGGTGCGACAAAGTTCATCATGGCAGAGTGTGTGACTGGAATCCCTCCCCTCTTGCTGGATCAGTGTGTTAGTCAGGGTCCTCTACAGAATCA
Organism: Peromyscus leucopus; assembly: GCF_004664715.2. Classification (NCBI taxonomy): domain Eukaryota; kingdom Metazoa; phylum Chordata; class Mammalia; order Rodentia; family Cricetidae; genus Peromyscus; species Peromyscus leucopus. Next base: position 50,368,101 of record NC_051086.1, read on the forward strand.
GAACTGACAGGATGAACACGTACGTATGTTAAAGGGGATTTATCGGACTGGCTCACAGGACGTGGTCTAGCTTGTCCAACAATGGCTGTCTCACAGCAGGAGGGCCAGCGATCCAGCAGTGGTTGTAATCTAGTCATCTCACTGGTCCCAGTCTGGCACTGGAATCCTTGAGGATTCCTGGAAAGCTCTTGGTCTTCAGTCTGCCTTGGCCTCCCAGAGAAGTTGTTCCCATATTAGTGAAGGAATGCCACAGCAACAAGACAGCCAGCTGGTCTTGCCTGTGAGAGCGGGGGCAAGCAGGCAGAAGGTGAATTTTCCATCCTCTGTGTCCTTCTTTGTGGGCTACTACCAGGAAGTGTGGCCCAGATTTAGGGTGGGTCTTCCTGCTTCAAATAATCTGATTTTAAAAACCCCTCAAAAAATTACCCAGGAACTTGGGTTTTAGTCGATTCCAGATGTAGTCAGGTGGACAACCAAGATCAAGCCATCACAATCAGGAAGCAGAGCGCTTGGGCTAGAAGGGGGCTGACTCAGTGTTTATCTCCTGCTCCGCACCTCACCCAGTGACCCACTTCCTCCAGCTCTATCTCAGCTCCTGAAGGTTACACAGCTTTGCTCACACAGGGCCATCAGGTGAGAGTCAAGTGTTTAAGCACTTCTCTTTCAAACCCTAAGCTTTCAGCTTCACATGTTGCAATGCAAAATTTACTCGATCCAACTTCAAAAGTCCTTCATAGTCTTGATAGTCCCAACAAGTCTTTTCTGAGACTCACAACTCTTAACACTGAGCCCCTCTTCAGTCAAACAAGTTATTGTACTTGCTTACAATATACAGCGGCACACAGTAAACATTGCCATTCTAAACCCAAGGAATGAGAGCTTTGCAAAGAAAGGCTGGACCCAAGCAAGACCAAAACTCCCGGAGGAAACGTTACACCCTGCCGCTCCATGCCTGGCATCTGCCCCTCATGGCAGCTCCAGTGGTCTCAAAGTACCTTTCCCGATTCCCCCAGTACAAAGTGGAAGGTTTCTTTGTTATGATTCCAATTTCTTTAACAATTGGAGCCACATTGTTTAGCTTGTCGGCACCCTCCATGTCCACAACTTTAAAATTCAGCCACATTCCTTTCCTCATCAGACCACACACTTCCGACATCTTTCTTTCCCATCTCTTACTGAGATTCCTCACTGTAAACTTGGCTAACCACAGTGAACACTAACCATGCCATGGCCCAGATGCTAAGTCGCCTTGAAATTCCCTCTGCCGAGCAAATTAGTCCATTGGTTTAGAATTCAGCCTTGCTCAGATTTTTAGGACGCTGACAGAACATCTGGATTGTATGCCAAAACGCAACACGAGAGGCCTCTCCCTGAATTCCCATGGAGTCCTCACTTCCTCATGACGCCTCATGAGTTCAGTCTTCACTGCTCGGGTTCATATTCTGATGCACTATGATGCTTCCAGGACAGCATTTAACTCTGTCTCCAGCTCATCAAGGCTTCTCTAGTGGACAGCTCCAACTTCCGAATTCCTCTTTGGTCCTAAGGGCCTGTGAATCAGATGATCATGTTTATTACAGTGATGACCCCACTCCTGGTACTGATTACCTGCGCCAGTTTCTTTCCTCTTCACCATGACAGAATACAGGACATTTTGGCTGGTGGTTTGTGAGAGCCCAGTCTATAATGGTAGGGAAAGCATTGCAGAGTTCATGGCATTGGGAGCCCAAGGCTGGAACTCCTTATATGTTGGTCAACAAGGCAGCTGAGAGCATGGGCTGAAAGTAGAGCCAGGCTATAATCCTCAGTGCCTGTACCCCAGCAACCTGCTTCCTCCAGCTAGGCTCTGCCACCTAAAAGTTCTACAGTTTCTTAAAACAGAACCTTCAGCTTTTGACTAAGTCTTTAAAAACATGGTCCTGTGGAGGGATGTTTTGTATTTAAGCCATAACACTAGCAGAGTATTGGATTCTATGGGTCTGGAATGGGGCCTGAGGTGCTGTGTTTCTGATGAGCTCCTAGGTAATGCTGGTCTGTGTTCCACACTTTGAACAGCAAACTATGAGGGAATTTGAACCTTGACTCTCCAGAGGAGCTTGCCTTGTCAATAAAAACATGTCATTCCTTTTAAGATGTGACCATCCCCTGCTCCCTAGGGATCTTTTTGTGACCTCTTCTAGAGTTGCTTCTGGAAAATAGGTTCAAAGGGCTGAAGTGAACACACTGAGCTTTAAAGGGTAAACATGTCCTTTTCTCTCCTCTCCCCTCCTGGTCCCTCTCCTCCTCTTCTTCTCTCTTCTTCTTTAACTTCCTCTTAGTTCTTTTCTGTAGGAGGGATGAAACCCAGGGCTGCACATGCTAGGCAAGCATTCTACCACTGAGCTACATCCCCAGCTGCCCCCCTCTGTGTGTGTGTGTGTGTGTGTGTGTGTGTGTGTGTGTGTGTGTGTGTGTATGCACATTTGTGTTGTTGTTTCTGAATTTGTCCTCTACGGTCACCATTTTTCTGTGGTCCGTCAGCATGGACGCTCTCCTCTGACAGGATCTTCTGGTTTCCATTCTGGTCCTCACCCTTGGATCAGGACCACCAGGGTCAAGTTCTCATTGCTGAGGTTTTTCTTGCTCTCACAGAAATAAAATGGTGGGCCTTTCTACTTCACTGAGTCCCCTTTTGAGGGCTAAGAGGTATCCCTCATTTTGGGGATGGGGCGTCATCAAATTCACTATTGTACCGCTTCCCCAACCCCTAAAGATATTCTCTTCTTCACAACCTGTCCTGACCAGTAAAGCCCACTGTGCCGTCTTGGTCCAGCAGCAGGCTGGTGGTAGCCCTGGCAAGAGCAGAGAACCTGCTGATGCATCCTTTCCCTCTGCCAGGATCAGCTCTGGTGGGGCTGCTATGCTGGGGGACCTCAGGTCTTGGTCCAGGGGTCCTTAGTACTGTGTACAACCAGAGCCTGAGCTGGGCTTTGGCAAGCTTGGGCACCCTTCTGATTTGAGCTGCCTGGGCTTTCCCAGCAACCTTTTTATTCAAAGCTAGAGTGGTGTGCTCCTGGGGAGTCTGGGAGCACTGTTCTTCTATGTACCTTTCCCAGTGTGTCTTTAATGCACAGGGATGGTTTGCTTTCTTTCCTTTTGATATGCATTTGAGCATTTGCTGCCTCATCCCTGGGGCTCTGCTCTTCACCAGCTTTCTCCTTGCCCTGGCAGTCAGCCCCAGACACCAGGGCATTTGCAGGCCCAGTCTGAGGCAGGCTGCCTGCCAATGAAGGACCATGAGCCTTCTGATGGTTTCCGCTCCTCTGCCTTGGGCCACCAGCCTTCCTTGTACCATCTCTACGTTGTGGCCCTGCCAAGTAGAGCATTGCCTTTTGAGGACTAGTCGTGTATCTTGGGAGAACACCCCTGGCCTTCACTACTGAGTGGCTTCTGCCATGTGCTTCTCTTTCCTTCCTCATCCTGCTGTCTTTTGTCTATTGGTTTCCAGGAGATTCTGTTCAGAGACCGGCAGGAATGACGGATCCGGCCAGCTGAATATCTGCCATAGAACCCTCATCAAATGTCAATTAAAGAAATGAAACTTTCATTTTTTTTTTTTAAAGAAAGCCAACATCCATAGATAAGGATTTGCACACAGGCTGAGCAAGCCTAATCTGAACATCTAAAATCCAAAATACTCCAAACCCCAGAACATTTTGAACAGTGACGTCATCATAAGTGAAAAAATATCCCCATTACAAAGTTTCATGTTGTATGTAATCACCTTTAAGCTATGTAGATGTATATGAAGGGTAAGTGAGCTTGGATTTTGGACTCAAGTCCCCATCCCCAAAAGAGCTTGTTACCTGTATACAAATATTATCAAACCCACTCCACCCCACCAATCTGAAATCTTTAACTCCTTGTCGCAGGCTTTGCATCTGAGGAAGGCCCAACCTATAGTAATTTGTCCCGTTGTGCCCTGTGCGATGCTGGACATATGCAAAGATTGGCCTCTGACGGGAGGTTCATCTGTCAGGTCTGAACAGAATGCAAGGTCCCCAGAGGTGCGCTTGGGTTGTGTTCTCATCACGTGGGGTGATATCTCTGGCCCGACACAACATGAAAGAGATGAGACCCATCCGTTCCCCTAATCATTTTCTGACAAGTGCTGTGGATCTCATGAATGACGTCCTTGCTTGTGATAGGGAGAGTGAGGGCTGCAGGTGAACACGGAGCCCTGGGCTTTGGACAGGAGCCAGTGAGTCTCTCTCTGCCTCGTTGCGTCCTCAGAGTCAGGAGAGTTTCCTGGGATCACAGCTTGCCATCAGCCCCTGGCCGTCCTACCATTCTGAGCTCTGGGTCCCCTCCTCCTATCCTGTGGAGCTCCACACCTGGCAAGGCCTTGCTCATGCTTCATGCCACCAGCTCCCTGGCTATAAGCTGGATGGGGATGGGAGTGGGGACGGGTCTCCTTGAGCCTTCTCACTGTCAGCCGCCTTCGCAGACTGTATGATAGCTAGCTGGGTACGAACCGTGGTCCCCCCATCCTTGCCTGTGTGCTCCAGCAGATGTGCTCTGTAACTTCGTACTGAAGGCAAAGAGAAGACTTTTACCCCTCAAGTTCTGAAGACTAGAATTTGATTGCAAGCCGTCAGCCGAGCTGGTTTGTTTGTTTGTTTTACCATCAAGGTCTTGCTGTGTAGTCTAGGCTAGCCTTGAACTTGAGAACCTTCCAAATGCTGGAGTGACCGACCTGGCCTCTGGGAGTCTCTTCCCTTTGTGAAAGCTTAGCGGTAGGTTTCACAGTTTCAGTGTTCTGGTCACTCATTCACATGCATCTGTAAGCAGGCACTTGTCTTCACATGGTTTTCCCTCTGTGTCTGTTTCCGTGCATGGGCATATGTGCTCGTGCTGATGTTGGAGGCCCGAGGTCTACATAATCTACGTAATCCATCTTCTTAGTGGCTCTCCACATCTTTAGTGTATGCGAGTCCTACATGTCCACATGCATGGCTGTATTGTTGTGGGGAGCACTTGAGTGCCATGAACAACTTGGTGGAAGCTAGTTCTCTCCTTCTCCATTTGGGTCCTAGGGATTGAACTCAGGTCATCAGGCCTGGCAGCAAGTGCCTTTACAGCTGAGCCTTCTTGCAGGCCCTCCACTTCACTTATTTATTTTGTGGTGCTGGGAACTGAACCTCTCACGCATGCAGGGCAAGCGCTCGGCTGCTGACTCTGCCAGCACCGGTCACCTTAGTTTTTGAGACAGGGCTTCTCCCTGAACCTGGAGCTCACCAATTAGGTTGGACTGGCCAACACTAGGGACCTTCCTGTCTCTGCCTCCCTACTGCTGGGGTTATTAATATGCTCCCACGTCTGGTTTTTTAAAATGGGTGCTGTGGATCCAAACTCAGGTTCCTCCTGCTTGCATGGCAAACAGTGGGTAAACTGAACCTCCTAATCTCCCCACCTCCACTCCCATCCCACCTCCTAGAGCAATTGAACCCAAGACCTCATGCACGCTGAATGAGTCCCTGAATTACAACCCCAAGCAATCAATCTTTGCTCAAGGACACTAGTCATATTGGATTAGGGCCTAACCTAGTCACTTCATTTTCACTCAATTAATTTATCTTTCTGAAGATCCTATCTCCAAACACAATCACGTTGGGCTGGGAGATGGCTCAGTCGGTAAGTGCCTGTTGTGCCTGCTTGAGGACCTAGTTTAGGGGTTAATACCTACATGAAAGCTCAACATGGAGGCATGAGTCTGCAGCCCCAGCATGGTGGGATTAGACAGGAGGCTACCTGATGCTCATTTGTCAGCTAGGCTAGTCAAATCACTGTTCTCCAGGTTTAGTGAGGGTGTCTGTCCCCTAGAAGAAACTACAGAGCAATTGAGGAAGAAACCAGGAGTTCACCTGTGGCTTCCACACATGCATACACACATTCATGAGTGTGCATACACACACACACACACACACACACACACACACACACACACACACACACACACACGCATACACCACAAAAATATACAAAAACAAAATATTAAAAAAAAAAAAACTACAGTCATATCCTGAGGTACTGTGCGTGCCTGGGAGGAATAAAAGGAGGATGCACAGACCAGGACACTCACCCTGCTATTCATGTCCAAAACTCCCTGCATTCGGTGCAAACCTCCATTTAAATCTACACAGCTAATGAACTAGGCGTGAAGTTGACATACACTAGGGACATCAAAACCCTTTTCTCTGAACGTTATGATGGGTTTTAGTGTTCTCGTCTTATGTTATGTCTCCAGTTTCGTACGCTTTAAAATGTGCTGCTTACTCTATGGCCTGTTTCTCTGGCTGTATTTTCTGTGAGTTTCTTTGGGTGATTGGAAAGGTTTATAATCTGATTTTAGTTACCGTCGTTATCTTTGTAATGACCACATAATCTTATATTATTGCCTGTCCTGATTTCTTAGGGTCGACTGTATCACTGCTAACGAGAAGTGATGCAGCTGTTCTGAAAGACTGTCAATCTTTTAAGAGAAGTATTACAGTTATTTACGCGTGCGTGCGTGCGTGCGTGCGTGCGTGCGTGCGTGCGTGCGTGTGTGTGTGTGTGTGTGTGTGTGTGTGTGTGTAGGTGTGGGCCATGGTACATGTATAGCTGTCAGAGGATAACTTGAAGGAATTTATTCTCTCCTAATATCACTCGAGTCCCAGGGATACAACTTGTGGGTTGTCAGGCTTGGTGGCAAGTGCCTTTCCCTGCTGAACCCTCTCTCTGGTCAGAGGGTGTTAATTCCTAACGACATTTGTTATCTTATTCTTCACAGCTGGATACTGCAAGGTATCTATCTATTATGCATAGGTTAAAGATGAGACACGGAAGGCCCTGAGAGGAACAGGGATTTGCCCAAGGCCCCTTGAGTTAGCATCTGATGAAGCCAGAATTCGGCCTGGAAACTATTTGGCCTGGGGATTGTGTATACAGAGACTCCTGGTCCTCAGCTGGACCAGTAACTTGGGTCACCAGTGCTGTTGCCTTCTGTCTCATTTTTACGTCTTTGGAGCTGGGCTGTTTATAAGGAGTGATTCAGAGTTATAGGTGAAGGAATCCAGACCTGCTCTGGGACTTTGGGGTGTAATGAGGGGGTCCCCGGACACTCATTCAAGCAGTGGCTATAACTCCCCCACACCCCCTGCACCCTGTATGGCAAGGAATTCCAGTGGAGAGTGAGCAGGGACTCTGAGCCTCCTTGAATCTCCAGAAGTCATTGCTTCATGGTTGTCAGAGGGTGATAGATGAAGACAGGCCCCTCCCTGAGGTCAGCCAGCCCCAGTGGTGCTGACAGACTCCTCCAGGTCTGGGTGCCTCTCCTCTGGGAGCTGCCAAGGCACAAAGAGATGGTGCACAATGTTAGCCCTTTGTTTTTAGCACTGTGTCTGCAGGGCTATGCTGGAAGGACATGGGACAAAGTGACAGACTGGAGTCACTGCTGCTTTCCACCTTGATGGCTTTCAGTGTCCCACCCAGCGTCTCTTGTGATACTCTCATCCATGGACACCTGTCCTCTGGGCTACCTCTTAAGGGACCAGAGTGTGTGGGAGGAACCTGTAGATCCTGATGTAGACAGACATGGTCAAAAACATACATACATACATACATAGCTAAGCATATGAACCGATACACACTAGACATAGACGCACACGTGTGCATGCACACATTTTTAAAGGGAGTCTTCACAGGGACTGGTTCTATGCCACATGAGCAGTCTGTCAGGCTCTGTGTCTGATGAGCAACTCCAAAGCTACAAAACAAGCTGCTTCCCTCTCTTCTCCCAAGCCCCTTCCAGGGCTCTGCCTCCCCGGGACAGACAGGTAAGGACTCAAGGACTTCAAATGGATACCTTCACACTGCTAGGAGATGGGAACAGTCAGTGGAATGGCAGTAGGTCAGAGGGTCAAAACCATCACAACCTTAACGCCACCTGCCTTGCCCTCTGGCTTTCCGTAAGTTGTCTAGTCTGTGCCTCTTCCATTAACAGGGAAATGCTACTCTAACACTCTCTTTACAGAGACTTACTAGTTAGGAGATGAAATCAAGACCATCAACTGCCTTGCCTTGCTCCTGGACCCGGGGGGGGGGGGGGGGGGACACAATCTTTGACCTCTTACAGTGCTTGAGGCTAAAAAGGAACCTGATGTCTCAGCGTAACTAAGTTTGCCTCTGTCCCTGGACAATGCTTTCTCCTCAGAGCTGGAACATTCCTTGAGTTAGGTTTATATCTAGCATGATGGTATTTTTCTTATTATTGCGAGTGAAATTTAATTAAGTTTCCAGTTGGTTATTGATGATATGTGGCCCCAGAAGAATGCTCGGAAAAAGTCCTCCTCCCGTCTTCAGTGGGAACTCCTCTGGAATCTTTGTGAGCTCCGAGGCTGGTTGTTGGTTTTAGATTAGCATTCATATTTTCTAGTTAGCATTTTAATATCCTTTTTATGTCTGTTTTTCAGTGTCTTCATGGAGGGTCTGAGATTAGCCCGGGCTTAGTACCATGAGAAGATGTTTTTAAAGCCTCAGACAGATGTGGAATATCAGGAGATGGGGTCTGTCAGCTTCTCTCAACACTTTTTTTCTTCATTTTTAGATATTAGTAGGATTAACATAAATAATAGATTTTTTTTTTTCTAGCAGGATAGAATGATGATGTCAGAGGCACCTCAGTGGAAAGAGTAGAGGGTAGACTATCTGGAAACTTGAGATTTTGGTCTGGTTTGGTTCTTATTTACAAATTTGATCTTACAACCAAGTGGCCTTCATTGTCCTGCTGAATGGATGTTCCCTGTTTGGTGTTTCCTAACCTGTACGGTGGGGATGGCCATGGTTGCCCTCCCTTCCTTCCTAGTGTGTGACAAGGACAAAGAGAAGTCAACAGTGCTGTCTTTGTATTTAATTAAATGGTTCCCCAGCTGTAAAAGAACCATGAAAAACATACCAACATTTAAAATCAGTAACGAAGCCTTAATTATTGTATACAGTCAACCAAGAACTCTTTCATTCACTCATCCACCTATCCAATAAGTACCTACATTAGACCAGTGATGTTTTAGAAATTGATCTTGACACTGGGAAGATAGAACTTACTAGGTAGACCAGTTCTCTACATGGTATAGCTTACAGTCCAGTAAGCAAAGACTTCACATGTGTCAGCTAGGTGGTAAATAGACAGAAGGATTGGAGTGGTGATTGAGACATATGTACAAGGGACTGGCATTAAATGGCATGACCAGAGGAGCCCTCTCTGGGGTAACAACGAACAGAGAACTTAGGGACAAAAGTCAATGAATTTACAGAAATCTGGGGTAGTAGGAAGGGTGAAGGGCCCGAGGCAGCTTACAGAGCATGAATAGTTAGTCAACAGGTAGAAGAGGGAAGAGTTGAGGTGTGGGGGTTCCAGGGACTAGGCTGCTGCAGAATGGTATAACTCATCCTGGGGACTCTGCCTTTTTCTAAGTATTAAGGAAAGCACTTGGAGGATTATGAACTGTGGGTGGCACTGCCAGGTTCCCTGTCTTAAAGGATCATACTAGCGGCCCAATGGAGATTGATTGGAGCTGGTTTTGAGTGAAGACAGCCTGGTAAAGGGATGGTGGCACCATCTGGGGTGGTATACAGGGGAGGCAGTGCAGTGAGAGCAGATTTGGGGAACATTTTGTAGGCAGTGCCGACAGGGTTTCCTAACAAAGTGGAGATGGCTGTTGGACTTTTCCTGTGAGATCAAAGCATGTCCTCTGCCTTGCTTTTCAGTCTGGGAATCTGCCTGCATTTTCCACAGTGCTATCATACTGAGTCAGGGAAACTCCACCCCTATCCCTCCCCTCCCCCCATGCCCCAGCACACACACACACACACACACACACACACACACACACACCAGCTTCCCAATGTTCTGCACTGGGGAATGAACATAACCAAAAGGTTTGGTGGCCCCAGGGAAACTCCATCCTGAGACTCAGACACTCTCAGTGTGATCCATGGATTGTGGAACAGTCAGGTAGGGGGGAAGAAGATCGAGTGAGTTAGCTGCCTCTGTCACAGTTGGTGTTAGTCATGGGACACTTGCCATGGACAGGATTGTGATGAGTTTAATAAAAGCCAGACACGTACAGCGTTGGGAGGCATTTGCCTTCCCCAGCGTTTCTAGTTCTCCTTAGACAGCCCTTTGTGGTACCGGCTTGTTCCTCCTCTCAGCCCTGGCAGCCAACTTGCTAATTTATGCCTACTTCTCTAAATTTGCCCCTCCCCGCAACTCTGACACTTCATGGTCCCTCACTGTGTTCTGATAGCCTGGTCCTTCTTGGATCGTCGGGAGATGCCCTCGCCCCTTTCCTGGTCTTCATTCTTACTTTTCTCTTCCTCATCATCTCCCTCCTCCTCTGTTTTGTTTTGTTTTCTAAGACAGGGTCTCACCGTTGTGTTCCCCCTGGCGTAGAATACAGTATGCAGCCCAGGGTGTCCTTACATTTTCAGTCCTTCTGCATCGACCCAGAGCATGCTGGGATTGCAGGTGTGAGCCGGCACACTTGGCACTTCTGCTGGGAACTTCTTCCTTTCTGAGTGTTTAGCCATCCAGGCTGTAGACTGAGGACACTACTCAATCCCTCATGTCTGAGGCCGGGGTGTCTTGTGGGCTCACTGAACACAAAGTTCAGATGAGGTTCCCCAAACTCTGGGAGCTTAGGGAAGAAAAAGAAGGTTGGGGTCTACTTGCCCAGCTATTCCCACCATAGGCAGAGGGTAAGACACACAGTGAAACCAATGTTAAAGAGATAAGATGCTTAAACAAGTGTAGACCAGCAGAGTGCCAGGGCAGGCACTGAGTTACTAGTGAAACCTCTCCAGCTAGCTCAACCCCTGGCTTTGGGAGTGGAGAGTCCGGCAGGGAATGGGCAGAGAGACAGTGCTGGTGCCATCTGGAAGGATAGACTTGGGAAGAAGAGAGGGATGGTCGTATCGGAGAAGAGGGAAGCCTAGCACACTGTGGGTAGGGTGTAAAGTAGGGTGTAAAGCATTACAGCATTCACTACTGGATGTGTGTCCAAAGGAAAGGGAATCTGTGTTGAAGAGACACACACCTGCACCCCAGTGTTCATCAAATAGCCAATGTATGGAATCAACCATGGTGCCTACTGGTGAATGAATAGAGAAAGAAAATAGGCTCTATGTATAGAATGGAATAGTAGTCAACCTCAAAAAGGAAGGAAGGAAGTCCTGTCGTTTGCAACAACCTGAGGCCCAGTGACATGAATCAGTCACAAGAAGACATACCCAACACGATCTCAGTTACATGTGGAATCTAAAGAAGTTGAACAAAACAGAGAGTGGAATGGTGGGGACAGGGGACTAGGGTGACTGGAGTCCAAAGTTGAGCAGAGAGTGATCCAAGGACACAAAACTTAAGCTAACAGGAGGAGTAAATTCAGAGGAGCAGTGGAATAAAGATGATGTCTACAGATGACAAAAATACATGGTATTTTGAAAATTGCCAAGAGTAGATTCCATGTTCTTCTCACAACTTATAAGCATCTGATGTCATACATGTTTACCCCATGGAGCAATTCTACAATGTACACAAAATTTAGAACACTATAATGTCTGTGACAATGTGTATGATTTTAACTTTAAACAAAAAAGGTAAAGTTGTGGGGAGTGGAAGGCAGGAAGTACTTGTGCAGATGAGAGTCTGGCTTTTAGACAGACCCTAGTCACAGGAACCTGGGAGACACTTGGAATTCTATAGAAAAGGGTGAAAAGTTTTGGAGGATGGCTGCTACTAAACCTGTGAGTCAGGATGAAAGAGTGGGATCAGAAGTTTTGCTGGATGTTAAGAATGAAGGCTCTACTCATTTTAATGAGACTTAGTTAAAGACTGGTAATATTATTTTATTTATTTAATCTATCTATTGTTGTTTGCTTTTTACTCATTTGGGGGAACCTGCCACCCAGCTCCCAAATAAATGACACATGGAGGCTTATTCTTAATTATAAATGCCTGGCCTTAGCTTGGCTTGTTTCTTGCCAGCTTTCCTTAACTTAAATTATCCCATCTACCTTTTGCCTCTGGGCTTTTCCCTTTTCTTACTTCTGTAATCTTACTCTTACTCTGTGGCTGGTTGTGTAGCTGGGTGGCTGGCCTCTGGAGTCCTCCTTCTCTGACTACTTCTTCCTTTTACTCCTTCATCTCTTTTCTTCTTTCTCCTCCCAGAGTTCTCCTTCTATATATTCTCTCAGCCTGCCAGCCCCACCTATCCTTTCTCCTGCCTTGCTATTGGCCATTCAGTTCTTTATTAGACCATCAGGTGTTTTAGACAGGTACATTAACGTAGCTTCACAGAGTTAAACAAATACAACATAAATAAATATAACACACCTTAAAATAATATCCCCCAACAATTTATTTTATTTATTTATCTATCTATTTCTTCATTTTAAATCAGATCCAGGTATGGTGTTAAACACTTATGATCTCTGCTTCTAGGAGACTGAGGCAGAGACTCCCAGGCCAGCCTTAGGCTACATAGCAAGATTCTATCTCAAACCCAAACTAAAAGTCTACAAAACAAAAACAAAGTGTGGATGCCTAAGTGTGAAGTTCTTATAATGTGACACTACACAGAGATAGAGCTATGGCAGCCAGCCTCCTGCACACGAGGGGAGTGAGGGTGTGTGTGTGTATGTGTGTCAAAGATCAGGAGTTCTGAATCAGGTGTGAAAGCATGTGGTTTTCTTGGCGGGAAGAAGTTAGGGGCTATGGTGCCTGAGCCAAGACTCAGGATAGTCTGACTGGAAAACTGGTAGTTAACTGCACTGACTCTCAGGGAATGTGGAGAGCAAGAAAGCCAGATGTGTGAGTGGTGAGCATGCATTCACAAACACAGAAGTATCAGGGACTCTCCTGCTCTCGTTGCTGCCTGGCTGGCATGCCCACACTCCCCTCAGTTCAGAAGCTTAGAATCCAGGTGGGGAAGTAATCGTGGGCAGTCTGAAAACAACCAAGCATGGCCCTTACCAGTCGGAGAGGAAGGCGAGGCAAGAGGCTGAGGAGGAGACCAAGTGTGAGCAGTTTAGAGAAGTCAGCAAGTAGTGTGTCCCAGTTCAGTCCTGGCCCTGTTTGGGTATAGAAATAATAACAAACTGCAAGATACCACAGTAGTCAGTCATTTGTTTGTTTGTTTGCTTGCTTGCTTGCTTTTGAAGCAGTCTCCCTATGTAGCCCTGGCTGTCCTGGAACTTACTATGTAGACCAGGCTGGTCTTGAGCTCATAGAGATCCACCTCCCTCTACCTTCAGAGCACTGGGATTAAAGGTGTGGATCTGAGACCAACACGGGCTACTCAGTAAAATCCAAGTCAGCCTGGGCTACAAAGTGAGAAGCTACCTGCAAAACAAAACTAAACCAACAGACCAAAGTACCTAGGAGAAACATCTTGAGGGAGGAATGGTTGCTCAGTGGCTGGCAGTCTCAGGGTAAAACTGTGGTCATTTGGCCTCATTGCTTCCAGGCTGGTGGTGAGATAGAACGTCATGGTGGCAAGAATGTGGTAAAGCATAACTGCTCATCTCGTGGTGGCCAGGCAGAGAGGCGGGGGACAGGGGCAAGGGACACTTTTCAAGGACACCTCCCCCGTGGCCTACTTCCTTTGATTAGGAACTTCCTAGTTTTCACCTTTTTCCACGAATGCTGTTAAATTATGAGTCAATCAATAGATCAATTCACTGATTCTGTCTGGGTTCTCATGATCCCAAGAGCTCTACTCTGAATTCCAAGGACCAAGCTAATTTAACACGAGTTTGGGGAAGATGTTTCATAGTCAAACCATGACTAATGACTTTTGGTTTTGATAGCAACTTTATTAATGTCTAATCACCAGACCGTCCTTCTATTTAGTGTGTGATTCAGTGGGTTTTAGTACATTCACACAGTTGTGCAACTACCACCATAATCCTTTCATCTTTTCTAAAAAGAAAACTGTGAGAAGCTGGAGAGGTGGCTCAGAGCTTAAGAGTGTTTGCTGCTCTTCTAGAGGACCTGAGTTTGGTTCCATCAGCTCACAACAGCCTGCAACTCTAGCTTCAGGGGAATCTGATGTGGTCTGGCCTCTGTGGGCACCTGCACCTGTACACACACACACATACACACACATACACACACACACACACACACACACACACACACTAAATAAATCATAAGAAATAAAAAAGAAACTGTACTTCTTAGCAATTTCAACACATGTCCCTTACCACCCCAGACCTTGACAATCAGTTCTCTCTCTCTCTCTCTCTCTCTCTCTCTCTCTCTCTCTCTCTCTCTCTCTCTCTCTCTCTCTGCCTGTTCTGAGCATCACCTATGAGTGGGATGGTGCCAGTATGGCTTTTGAGCCTGGTTTCTTTCACTTAGGGTATGCTTGCGGTTTGCCTATGTCGGGACTTTATTCCCTTTGACTTATAATGATGTTCCAGTGGGGTATCGAGGCTGCATTTTGTCTAATCAGTCATCAATTGATGAGTGTTTGGGTCATTTCTACCTTCTGGACTTTAGGAAGGACACAGCTGTGGACGTATGCTTTCAATTCTCTTAAATGAATACCTGGAGTGGAGCTGCGGGGTCATATGGTAACGATGCTTAACCTTCGAGGACCTGCCTGGCTGTTTTCCAAGGCTGATGTATCCTTTTATAGTCCCAGCAGGAGTTTAGGAGGCCTCCAACTCCTCCACATCCTTGCCAACGTTTGTTATTAACTCTGTTTCTTTACTATGCCATTGCTAGTGGGTGTGGTATGCTATCCATTATGGTTTTTGCATTCCCCGAAGACTAATTGTGATGGATATCTTTTCACGGGCTTGTTGGCCATTCATATTTTCCTTGGAGAAAGGTCTATTCAGAGCCTTTGCCAATCAAAATAATTTTTTATTTATTTATGTTTGTGTGTGTATCTGTATGTTTGCTGTGCTGGCGGGGGGCAGGGCAGCAGAAGAGGACATCAGATCTTCTAGAGCTGGAGTTAGAAGTGGTTGTGGTCAACTAAACATGGGTTCTGGGAAATGAACCCAGGTCCTCTGGAGAGGCAGTAACTGTGGGGCCACCTCTCCAGCCCCAGAATAAGATCTACGTCAATTGCCTGTCTCCCCTTACCCCTTTCCAGACAGAGTCTCACTATGTAGCCCTGGCTTGCCTGAAACTTATTTGTAGATAAAGTTGGCCTTGAACCCACAGAGATCCACTTGCCTCTGCTTCCTGTGTGCTGGGGTTCCAGGTGTCACCACGGCTGGCATGCCTTTGCCAATTCTTAAAATTTGGATTAAATAACAAATATCTTCAGAACTGAGTTGTAAGTGTTCTTTATATATTGAAGACAGAAGTCATTTTCCAGGGGGTGTGGAGAGATGGCTCAGCAGTTAAAAAACACTTTCTGTTCTTGCAGAGGACACAAGCTTGTTTCCCAACACCCACTGGTGGTTCACAACTGTCTGTAATGTCATTTCTAGGGGATCCAACACTCTCTTCTGGTTTCCAGGCACCAGGCACGAGCATAATGCATAGATATACTTGAGGGCAAAACATCCATACATATGAAAATAAAATAAACAAATACTTTTAAAAGAGATCTTTGTCAGCTATATGATTTATGAAACTTTTCTTCCCCCCTTCATCCTTTAGAGCATAAAAGCTATTAATTTTGGTGAAAGTCAATTGAGTTTTTTCTGTTTCTGCTTTTGTTGTCCTAAGAAACTATTGTTTAATCCTGGCCATGAAGAATTGCACTTGCATTTTTTTTCTAAGACTTTTAAAAGTTTGTGGGTGCGAGTGTGCACAGGGGTGCCTGTCTGTGTCTGTACATGTGAGTGCAGTTGCCTACAGTGGCCAAAAGAGGGCATTAGCTCCTCTGGGGCTGGAGTTACAGAACAGCAAGTGCGGTTAACAGCTGAGCCATCTTTCCAGCCCTTTTTAAGAATTTTGTAGTCTTAGCTCTGCCACTTAGGATTTTGAGCCCAATGGCTCAAACGGTGTGAGGAATAGGTCCAGCTCTATTGTTTTGCATGCTGATACCTATTGTTCCATCATCCTTTGCTGGTGAGACTGTCCTTACCCTTTTGAATGGCCTCTGCATTTCAGTTAACACTTCTGTGCCTGTGTCATTTAAATCAAAGGATGACAGATCAAGCCACTGACCCACAGGGAGGAATCAATCAAGCATCATTTGCATTTATAATACCATTCTGCTTGGAATTAAAAGGAAAAAAGAACTTTCACATTTTTTTATTACCATGCAAGGCAGGCAAAGAACAAGTGTTGTAAATTAAATATAAGCATGGACACATCATGTTTTGTTTTCTGGCTCAGTGAAGGGGAAGGAGGAGGCCCTTGGCTTCAGCTGGCTCTGGAATTCCATGGGCCATGGGCTGAAAATCAAAGCTGAGATTAGCAAGTGTGGGTGCTCTGTCTCTGGGCTTGAGCATGCAAGGAATTGTGTGTCCCATGCCACCTCTTCCCAGTCTCCTACCTCCCCTGACTCTTCAGAGCTTCCCACAGCAGGAGGTCAGCACAGGAACAGCCCATCAGAGCCAGCAGTGGCCTCTGGACTCTGGGCAAGGACGTGATTTAGGAAGGGATTAGGAAGCTGTTTCCTCCACCACAGAATGGAATCCTGGAGCGCCTTGGCCGGCACCTCCCACGTGTGGGCCGGGTGTGGAGCTGCCCTGGAACTGTTGGTGTGGACTGTGAGACTGCATGGACTGCCTTAGCCTCTTGTATGACTCAGCCTGGTCCAAGACAGGGTCAAGGACCTGGCTCCCAGATCTGGCCAGCTTCACTGGAAACTGGATCCGAATCTTCCACCGATCCCCACTCAGAGTCCACCCAACTGACCCAGAGAGCAGAGGATTTAGTTAAGCCCCAGATGTTTAAATGTCTGAGTCAGTGTTTGCCTGTGCTCTGCAGAGAGCTTATGTGGCCCATGAGGTGGTCATGGAATTTGCTCAGATCTCTGTGAGGGTTCTAGTGTTCAATCAGCATCTGCAGGGAGGGGCTGAGGGGGTGGAGACACGGGTTAAAAGGGTGATGGCATGTCACACACAGCCTGCTTGGAACTGGCCCAGGCTAGACTGGGGTTGGTCTGCTTCTTAGAGGGGACCTGGTGTTCCTGCTTTCTCATCATCACCCTAAATCAGGAGAAAACCCCACATCTAGTATTTATTTCCCTGGTTCACGTTCATGTCTGCAAGATCAAAGTTCTCAAAGGGCATTTGTGCCTTTGTATCTTGGCTTGCAGCTAGAGTGTGTCCCTTGGGGACAGCACAGCTGGAATTCTTTCAGGGTTGCTGAGTGGGATATGGATGCTGACTTCTGGGGCAGAGAAAAACTGAGCCTTCTATGGCATCTCAGCCTGTGGGACCAGGCCGAAAAGCACCTGTTCCGGACACTGGCCAGCCCAGCTGCAGACATGCCTTCTTGTCTATGTTCAACTCAGGTTCCCGTTACAGGCTGTGCAGAAGTGAGAGGCACAGCAGTGCCTGGAAACTGAGGGACTCCAAGGCAAGCTAGGGGGAGCTGATAAGTCTTATTCTTAGGGCTCCCCAAATCACTTTCTCGTTATATTTTTTTTTTTTTTTTTTTTGTCCAGAGCAAAGCTAATGCCTACCATCACAGAAGGTTGAATCCTCCTCAGTGGAGCTTACAGGTGCAAGTGCCAGGGACCAGCAGGTACTAGGTTCCATCCCAAACAGTGCTAGCCAGTTGTCAGAAACATGTGCCAGGCTAGAAGCTTGAAACCTCCCAGTCTTGAAAGATAGCCAGTTGATTCAAACGTAGATGAACACAGAAGGCTGGATCTGTCCAGCCTTTGGGTTTTAGTCTTCTTAACAGATTAGAAATTAAATCCTAAGCACATAAAAGACTGGTGGACATATAGTACATGATCTGCACACATACCTGGAATTTTAGGCTTCAATTTCCCAGCACAGTCTCCTTGCAATGATACTGGATTTCCAGGTAAGGAAATAGATTACGGAAGGTCACATAGCTCAAGTGGTAGAGATGGGGTTTGAACCCATAACCTGCTGTCTGTTTGCCCTGCTATTTTTGGAAACCAGAATCAGAGTCTGTTAGTCCTAAAGTGTATTTCCTTCCTGACATCCCACATTGGGATTGGTTTTCAACTCTCAGATGAGGACAGTCACTTCCCTGAATTTTGGATATTTCTCAGCAACAAGAAGAGATCTTGTACCTGTATATGTGTGTGTGGACGGGGGTTGAGGGGGTTGAGTGGGTGGGGGTGGTATGTTTGTGAGCATGTATACTGGACACTCTAGTGCATGTGAATTCTTTCCCTCATGAACTCCTCCCATTCATTCGTTATTCAAGTGTTTCCCTGCTGAGAACTCCAAGGAGTTCCAGAAGAAAGGAGCCAGTTAGAGCAAAGACTTTCCCCATCTGAGAAGTACCTCCCCTTCCCCAAAAGGGACCCTTTAACCTTTGCTTTTCCTTGAATCCCTGGGTCACTCTCTGATGGCTACAAGATGGATATGCAATTGGAACAGTGTTACCATCCAGTCCCTTGCATATCCAGAGACTGCTCTGAGATGGGGGAGGGGGATTGGCATTGATGGGCAGGGCAGCACTCAGGACAGGCAGAGCTCACCCACTGCAGCCCTATCCAGCTGTCTCTGGCTCTGTGGGTGATAGGACTGGGCATGTGCAGGTCTGGGAGCGAAAGGGAAGTGTTAATAAACAAAGCAGGGTGGAGGGGCTGCTGAGCGATTTATTAGCTAAATATTTTCCGGATGTTTTCACAGTTCTTTAAGGCTAATCCAGGGGAAGGCTATGAGACTTAGTCAAATGCCTTCAGTGGCTTCCACCCTCAACTGGACCCCTTGCACCCTGTCCTCATTCCTAGTACCACCCATACCTCCCCCTCCCCCACTGCATCACAGTTCACTCCCCTCTTCCAGGCTCCTTCTCCCCACCCCCCTCATAATTAAATACATCACTGTACGACATCCTTTGCAACTGAACAGTCTTTTTAAATGTTTGTTTTTCTAAGATTATTTTATGTGTGCGGGTATTTTGCCTACATGTATGTCTGTGCACAATGTGTATGCAGTGCCCACAGAGGCCAGAAGAGGGCGTCAGATCCTCTGGAATGGGAGTAATAGACTATTATGGGCCACCATGTGGGTACTGGGAACTGAACCCAGGTCTCCTGGAAAAGAAGACAGTTCTCTTGACTGCTGACCCATCCACCTCTCCAGCCCCTTCCCTTAAAATTCTTTCAGTGTATTTTTTTAAGAGGGGCATGAGATTCAAGACAGGGTTTCTCTGCATAGCCCTGGCTGTCCTCTTTGTAGACCAGGCTAGCCTCGAACTCACAGAGATCTACCTGCCTCTGCCTCCCAAGTACTGGGATAAAAAGGCGTGCGCCACCACTATCTGGCTCTTTAAGTGTGTTTCTATCAAGCTAGGCATGGTGACACATGTCTGTAATCACAGCGCACAGGAGACATGGGCAGGAAAACCATAGGTTTGAGGCCAGCCTTGGCTACAGAGAGAGCCTTTGTTTGCTGGGGTAGGGGAGAGTATTTCTATCAGTATATGCGTCTTTGGCCATTTCCAATTTTTACTATTAATTCATATTTTAATTCCTATTTCAACAAATTACTACTAAAGTCCCCTAGTGATGGATACTGAGGTTGCTTCCTTTTAGATTTTTTTTTTTTTCTGTTAAGATCACTGAAAGCAACATTCTCTGGGATGCTGTCTTTCTTACTGCCTGAGGTTCATGTCAGTGGCTGGACCAATGTTGTCCCACTGTTCTTTAGAAAGGTCAGACCAAGTTGTGATCTTTTACAGTGTCCAGTGCCTTGTTTACTAGTCAAGACAGGCACTTTCACACCACCGAGGACATTTAGTGACACTGTTGCCTCCTATAGAAGGGATGCTGGGAGGGGCCGGAGGCATAGTACCTGCCAGTGGGGACTTGTGCTCATGCATGGGATGGCTGGGAGCCTTCCAGGGGTTGCAGGCAAAGGTTGGAGGAGTGTCCGGCTTCTGAGCAGCCTTCCATACCTAGCATGCAGCTTCTGCTAGTGTGTGCTACCTTGTCTGAATGTGAGCTGTATTCCACCCCTACAGGACTGAGACTGGTGTGGATTAACTTGGGATGCATCAAAGCTGGCAACAGGCAGGGCACTGTGCCATGGAGGCTGCATTGTCCCTTGGGACCCTGCCCCACTAGGTCTCATTAGATGCCTAGGTACAAATTTCTGGCTCGGTCTTTCTGGCCCAGGTCTGGCAGTAGGGCCAGGGCTGCCCATGGACTGTCCATTTCCCTGTCTGCCTTCAGCTTGGCCTTTTCTTGTTGGAGGCTTGTGCAAGGCCCCACCACGAGGGGCTGGTTGGAGCCGGGAGCCGCGTGGGGAGCCCTCTTGGGCACAGTGATGGCTCTGTTTCCTCCTCTGCCTTGTCAGGGGCTCCCATTCACTGGAAGGAGAGTCACACATTCCCCCTTGAGATAAGAATAGAGCCCAACTGTGCCCCAGGACAGAGTCCAGCTTCTTCAGCCGGCCCTTCGAGGCCTGGCAAGGGCTCCCAGATGGTACTGGCATGAGTGGGCCCTGGCTGCCTGCCCCACCAACCTCTTGTGCATTGTGTGGCTGGGACACTGGGTCCAGTGTGCATGCCTGTCCAAGCCCCAGAACCCATCATGACCAGGCTCTGCCCAGGAGGGAGGAATTTGTCTTCATAGTATCTGGTCTAGGGCTCTGCAGAGTCCCATCTGTTACCAGCCTTGATGTGCCCAAGGTTTATCCAGACTTCTGGAAGGGTAGAAAGGAAAACATGCTTGGGAAGGGCAACATACATTAGCAAAAGCTGGAGGCTGGATATTAAAGGCTGCTAAGCCGCTGCTAAGATGCTAAGCTTGAAGCCCTTTACTGATACTTCAAAGGATGATACAAGACCCAGTGGAGATTAGAGAAGGCAGATGTGATGAGCAGGGTCCTGGAGCCTCCACACTTAGCTCTGCCTGGATCTGAGGCATGAGATGGAACATCCAAGAGTTCTCTGGACAGCAAAACCCAACAAGTAGCTATATCAACCAGGCAAGAGGCTCAGAGTGGGCCTGGTGTAGACGAAATTCTAAATGATCTTATTAAATAAGAAACACAGAGCCAAATGCAGAGTTAAAAGCCCAAGAGATCAAAGTACTAGCCTTTAGCTTACCACTCGCTGCCGTCCTTCCCCTGAGAGAGAGACCTTCTCCTATGTGACCTGTCTTTTTATTCTACCTTCTGTTCTACCTTCTCATTGGCTCTAAACCCAACCACATGATTTCTTCATCACTGCCTGTCTACACAGACCTCCAGGTCTCTATGGTTCATACTGGGATTAAAGGTTAGGGTTACCACTTAGCTGTGTCCTTGACTACGCAGAAACTCTGCCTGCCATATGATCGGCTTAAGGGCATGTGCCGCCACCACCGGACTTCTGCTAAATGGCTTGCTTTTAGCTCTGATCCCCAGGCAACTTTATTTATTAACGCACAAATAAAATCACGTTTCAGCACAAATAAAAGATCACCATAGGCTGGAGGTATGGCTCAATGGTAGGGTGTTTGCTTAGATCTGGGTTGAATCTCCAACTTGGCAATGGCCAGACAGCAACAAAAACAACAACAACAACAAAAACAAAAACATATAGTGTTCCTACAGTGCTCCTTGGCTCTCCTCAGGGTCATCCCAGGTGATGACCAGCCTTTAGACTGCAAAGCATTTCTTTCTCAAAATGTGTTCCCTGCATGGCTGCACTTGCAGCTCCTGGAAACTCACTGGACAGAGTTACATGTTCTCAGTCCTACCCACAACTGCCAAATCCAAATCCCGGAGTAGACCTCAGAAGTCTATTGCAGCACTTACCCCTGGGGACCTGGTATGGATCTAAGCAGAATGTATGTGTAAAAATACCTCAAAATGATTCCTGGGTCAGACAGGTGACAGGTCTGTTGACATCCACAGGCATCACATAAAGGATTATAAATGTATTATTTGCTTATCTTCCAGTTTACCTTCAAAGAATCCACTCTACAGATTTTTCACATATTTCTGTGCAGTTTGCATCCATGTGAGATGAGTTTTTTTGAGTTTATCAGTGCCAACACTAGGGCTCCATAGAGGTAAATGTTTCCCTGTGTTAGATAGCTATGATTGTCATCTGGGATCTTCACCTTGACTCTAGAACTTTTGCTTATCCTTCTGTGGCTGTTACCACTTCAGCAGTCAGCTCCTTGGTGAGGGCTGAGGCTACCCTTCTGGTAGGGGTCATAGCTGAGGTCCCAGTGGTCTCATCGGGTTTAGGAAGACACATGTGTTTTGGGGTATTTGAGTAGGACCACACTCATTAGTGTTTGGGACAGTGTCTTGAATTGACAGTATCTAAGGTTGTCTCTTAGTAAATGTATCCCTGGTAAAAGAAGGATTCTGGAAGGAGTGGGATTGGACACTGGCAACCTTTCCAAGGAGAAAGAAAGGACAATTTGCAAGCCTTCAGTGACGGGGGAAGGATGCAGGCAAATACAGTGGCAGGTGCCTTGGAGGCTTTAGGAGGCTGTGAAGTATCATCCCCAGGCTGGATGGGTCTGGGAGCGATGTGCTAGGCGTGGCCCTTGTACATGGGGAGAGGATGCCTGCAGGGTTTCTGGACACTGCACAGTCAGAACTCATGCTCTGCTGTCCTCCTTCTTCCTGCCTGCTACCTCCAAGGGCTATGGTGTCCCTCCGCTTTGAATATAGGGCTTTGTCTGATGCTGTCTTGTAGTGACCCTTGCATGGCCAGCTTCTGGCCATGTCTCCATGCCGTTGGTGAGAGGCGACACAGTTGTCTTGTGCTTGTGAGTACTCTGTGACAGGGGCCTGAGAGGCTCTAGGCAGATGTGGGACCACTCCAAGACTCTCCCATGAGGGTTATTCAGGATTTCTGAGGTAATACCACAGAGGACCTTCTGGACTCCTGAGACTCGGTGGTGTTGAACGAGGTTGGATACAGGGGAGGTCTAAGGCTAGCTCCTCAGGGCACCCTGTCCAGCTTATACTGGCCACAGCTTCTCAACCCCTTCTCTTCACATGTGGGGAGACGGGGAGACTGTTTTAAATTACACCTGTCTGTTCAGAAATATTGAGTAATGGCATTTATCAAGGTCCTACTGTTTTCTGAGCATTGTTGAAAACACTTGACTTTTATTTTCTCATTTAATCCACAAACAGAATTGTGGTCGATAGTCATTTTACATTTGAGGAAACTGAGTCACAGAGCACTTAAATAATTTCACCCTCCATTTATCCAGTGAGCAAATGGCAAAGCCAGGGTTTATATTTAGGCCATCTCTCTCCAGAGCCCAAGTTCTTTTGTTTGTTGTTTGTTTGTTTATCATATTTAATTTTTGGTGTGTGCAGGTGCACGAGGAGGCCAGAGGCACTGGTTTCCTCTGGAGCTTGAGTTATAGACAGTTGTGAAAGTCCAATGACATGGGTGCTTTCTAGGACTTGAACTTGCGTCCTCTGAAAGAGTAGCACATGCTCTTAACTGCTGAGTCATCCCTCCCACTCCTCCAGGGCCCAAGGTTTTAACTCCAGGCTGCCATCTTAAGATTGCCCTTCCATACTCTGTCTGCCGGTTAGACATGACTTAGCCCCACCAAAACTCACATAGAAACTTGGTTCCCAGGGTAACAGTGTGGGGACATGCTGCATCTCTGGCCTCATGGATGGGCTAATCTCCCTCCCTCTTCCTCTCTCTCTCTCTCTCTCTCTCTCTCTCTCTCTCTCTCTCTCTCTCTCAGAAGGGACTAGATCTTGTGGGGAGAGAGATATTTTTTGTTTGTTTTGATTTTGTGTTTATTTATGTATTTTGTGTATGTGTATGTGCATGTGTGTCTGCAATACATGCCATGGTGTGTGAGTCAAGCTCAGAGGACGACTCTCGGTAGTCGGTTTTCTCTTCCCACCATGTGGGTTCTGGGGACTGAACTCAGGTCGTCTAGGTGACCCAGTTGGGCATTAGGGGACTGGGTTAGTACTACAAGAGCTTGTTGTCATCAAGCAAGGCAACCCCTGGTGTTGGCCCCTTCAGCATGTACCGCTTGTCACCCATGTACCTGTCCTTACCCTATGACGTCATCCTCCGTGAGCCCCCTCCCACCCCAAGCTAAGTAGATGCTGATTCTGTGCTTTTGAACTTCAGAACTAAGAGAGAAAATAAACCCCCTGGGCTGCTGCTTAGTTCTAGAGTTGGATTGAGCCCTGGCAGGACTATTTGAAAGCTCAGTAGTGAGAGAGAAAGAGAGAGAGAGAGAGAGAGAGAGAGAGAGAGAGAGAGAGAGAGAGAGAGAGAGAGAGAGAGAATGGTGTTCCACATTCCTTGGCCCTCTCAAGACCCTGAAATTCATCGAAGGAGACAACCAGAAGAGTTTCTAGTAGATGATGTTCGGACTAGTTCATGGTGATTGCTCTGTTGTTGGTGGCCATGTCTTCTCTTGGGCCTGGGACCAGCACTATTCCAGCCAGCTCACAGCTCCATGTGGAAGGGTCAAGAGCTGGGAGACCATAAAGGGCTTTCAACAACAGCAGTCTTGATTTTGCTCCCAACAGGAAGTACCTTGCACTCTGCTCTCCAGCAACCCTGGCAGGTGGCTAACATTTCTAAAAAGGGGATGCTAGCCTGTGGTCAGAGGCCTGAGTTTTGTAGCCCAGGCTGATCTTCTGTATACCCAGGTGTGACATCCTGCTCTGTCGTCAGGCTGTGGCTTTTCGGGGAGGCACCCAGCTAGACAAGAAGAGTCAAAACCTTTCTAACAGGTGTCCGGTCAGCACCAGTTGGAGATGGCAGCCAAGTAGGGCTCACTTAGTACTGGGGTCGGTTCTTCTTGAGAAAGTATTGGTTCTACCATATGGAATGGTGAAGTTAATTAACATGGCCCTAAAAGCAGTGCCTTCTGAGGCGGTGGCCAGGCAAGGGGTACGGAGGCACCTTACCTCTTCTAGAGGTTTCTTCTAGAGAACCCACTGCACTATGATTTTTGTCTGGTAGCTGAGAAGGTATGGTACGACATTAGTGGAGCCAGCGTGGACCTGGGACTCAAGAATCAGCAAGTCCCAAGGCACTGCATTTCATCGTGCTCCATGGTTCTGTGTGATGATGTCCTGTGATACAGGGAGAGCCCGCTCATTCATGAACCTCCCATAATTCATTGTCCGAACCTCTCTTTTCCAAGTAAGACATCGCCTTGGTGAGAAGGGGGCTCTCACAGGCCGTGGGTGGCCCTCATTCATCATATGTCACCGGATGAAGGATCAAGTGAATGGAGTGACCAGAAGGGCTGGAAAGCTGTCTAGAACTGGGATGTGAAAGCAATAGGAAAATCTTGACCCTCTTAAGAGTGACACCACCTAGGTCCCCTGAGCACCCAGCCGTCCCCTCACCCTACCCCCGGCTTGCTTGTTTTGTTTTTCCAGGCCAGAGTTTCATTCTGGGGTTCCATAACCCAGGCTGGCCTGGCACTCAAAAGCCGTCTTACCTCGGCCGTGTAGGCAACGGCATCAGGTGACACTTTGCCTGGCTCCCCTTTGCTCTTTGCTATTCTTAGCCCACCACCACCTTCTAACATTCTTGGAGTGGGGTGATTTTGTTGTTTGAGACACTATCTTGATATATGTATCCTAGGATAGCCTTGAACTTGTGATCCTCTCTCAAGCCTCACGGTGTTGGGTGTGCTCTACCACAGCCAGCTCGTCTCTCTCCTCCCCGTCCCTTT